>NC_051862.1:190160353-190480353 GCF_015732765.1 Culex quinquefasciatus | reverse complement strand
CAAAGGTGGTGCAGCACGGAAAATGGGACACTTCGGGTTGATTTTGTATAATTTGACAATTTTGTGTAGTTTTGTTTAGCAGCAACCAATTTTTTTTCAATTTTAACTCTGAATATTAGATTTACAAAATTTTCTTCGACGAAAATGCTTGACATTTTTAAGAAACAATTATTTGAACCACCCTACCCACTTGAATGTTTGTGTTGCTCCCGCATTTCACCCAAAAATGGCTGAAATTTCGCATGGATTTACTGTGCCCGCCAGTCTGCCATATAAAGTGGGAGAGGGTGGTCCGGGTCCGTGTGTGGTTTTGCTTCGTGGTATGGAATGTGCATAAATATATGCACACATTCACTCGCACACACACACACCTCATCACATATAAACCCATTTGGCATGAGGTTCGCGGTTCTGGGGCAAAATGCACATTTCGCAGGCTCCACCACAATGTTTCACGAATTGAAATGAGCAAAAAGTGACTCCAACTCGCCAAAACCTCTGTCTCTGCGGACGGCGTTGAATGGAAATGAGCTTATTTATATTTTTTTGTTTTTTTTTGTGGCTGCGTTTTCACTGTATGATTTTGTTGTTGTTTTTGCATCTCTGTTAAATTGTTGCATAATTTCCGCCACGACAGGATCTTTGGGGAGTCACCAAATTTGGAGATAAAATGGAACGTCGGAATCAGGACACTTTTCAGAATAAAAGTAAAAAAACTAACTTAATCCACCTATGTGGTTGATGCCTTCCTCACCTTTTACCAACAATGGGTAATATGAGTGGTTTGGACACATATTTCAGCTATTTTTTTTAAGGTCCAGAAAAATAAGTACACAGATATAACTTAAGTTGTCATAACTCGAGACAGGGTTGCCAGATTTTCAATTATGTGGACTCGTTGGAAAGGTCTCTCGATTACCTAACCAACGATGGGTCGGATGATGGATCCGGACATCGTTTACATGCATTTAAGTGAGATCCGGCTTCAAAAAAGTACATAAATATCACTTAAGTGGTCATAACTCGAGACAGGGTTGCCAGATATTCAATGTTGTGGACTCGTTGGAAAGGTCTCTCAATTACCTAACCAATGATGGGTCGGATGATGGATCCAGACATCGTTAACATACATTTAAGTAAGATCCGGCTTCAAAAAAAGTACATAAATATCACTTAAGTGGTCATAACTCGAGATAGGGTTGCCAGATATTCAATGTTGTGGACTCGTTGGAAAAGTCTCTCGATTATCTAACCAATGATGGGTCGGATGATGGATCCAGACATCGTTTACATACATTTAAGTAAGATCCGGCTTCAAAAAAGTACATAAATATCACTTAAGTGGTCATAACTCGAGACAGGGTTGCCAGATATTCAATGTTGTGGACTCGTTGGAAAGGTCTCTCGATTACCTAACCAATGATGGGTTGGATGATGGATCCGGACATCGTTTACATGCATTTAAGTGAGATCCGGCTTCAAAAAAGTACATAAATATCACTTAAGTGGTCATAACTCGAGACAGGGTTGCCAGATCTTCAATGTTGTGGACTCGTTCGAAAGGTCTCTCGATTATCTAACCAATGATGGGTTGGATGATGGATCCGGACATCGTTTACATGCATTTAAGTAAGATCCGGCTTCAAAAAAGTACATAAATATCACTTAAGTGGTCATAACTCGAGACAGGGTTGCCAGATATTCAATGTTGTGGACTCGTTGGAAAGGTCTCTCGATTACCTAACCAATGATGGGTCAGATGATGGTTCCGGACATCGTTTACATGCATATAATTGAGATCCGGATATATGTGAAAACACATTTTTATACATAACTTTTGAACTACTTATCGATACTTCAAACAATTCAATAGCGATGTATGGGACCCTAAACCAAGTCGAATGCATTTGGTTCGATCAAAATCGGTTCAGCCAGTGCTGAGAAAACTTGGCAAGATTTTTGAACACATACATACATACACACACACACACATACACACACACCCACATACACACACACACACAGACATTTGTTCAGTTTTCGATTCTGAGTCGATATGTATATATGAAGGTGGGTCTTCGAGCTTTTAATAAAAAGTTCATTTTTGGAGCAGGATTATAGCCTTACCTCAGTGAGGAAGGCAAAATAGACAATCGCAAGAGGCAGCAGATCTAGTATTTGGAAAGAGTTGATTAAAAATGCATACAATAATTTTTCCAACTCTTGGCAAATCCATTCTTAGAATATTCAATTACATCAAAATAAACTATAGTTCAAATCATAGTTGAAAGGTACTCCAAAACTCTATTAGGTTATAAGAATAACGAAATTGTGAATTGATTATTTACTAATAAAAAGTAAATGAATTAAAAAAATTGCATACATTGTAAGGTGACGAGTATGAAGAATGATATTTGAATTAATATTACACCCAAAGTAAACGGCGAGGTAACAGTTTGTTTCGAGACGAAATCTTGAAATCTTTTTTAAATGTTATCAACAAAACAATATTGAACATCATTCAATAAGAAGAACTTAAATGGATGCTGAAAAGTTGAATTTTTCCGCACTTGTAACGAAAAGTATTTATTTTTTTGTTTTTAACGCCGACTTTACTCAACACATAGATGTTTGACATGAAATTTCATTCAAAAAGCGTTTTCAGAATTGAAAAAAAAATATGTTGTAAGCTACTTGTTGCAAAACTTGATTTTTTCTGCACTCGTCGTATTTATCCAACTCGGTAAACCTCGTTGGATAAATGTACGATCCGTGCTGATAAAATCTTCTTTTTGCAACTTGCAATCATTTGCCAAAAATTTTATGATTTAACAAAAAAAAAAAAATACGGGCTTTTCACACGATGAATTTTTGACAGTTTAAATTTTTTTAAGCTTTTTTGTGATGAATGCTTCTTTTTCCAAATGTATTTATTTAAAGGTAATATAGTTAGTTTTGTGGCAAATTGATTTGATCCTTTCTGATATTTATTTATTATTTTTGCATGTTTACACTTGTAACACAAGAATAAATAATGGAATTCTAGTTTCAAGCCGAATCACAAAACAAATGCAAAAAAATAAATAGGGGTAATTCTCCACCAACTCACACAGCAGTTGCCCCGACCCCTCTTCGATTTGCGTGAAACTTTGTCTTAAGGGGTAACTTTTGTCCTTGATCACGAATCCGAGGTCCGTTTTTTGATATCTCGTGACGGAGGGGCGGTACGACCCCTTCTATTTTGAACATGCGAAAAAAGAGGTGTTTTTCAATAATTTGCAGCCTGAAACGGTGATGAGATAGAAATTTGGTGTCAAAGGGACTTTTATGTAAAATTAGACGACCGATTTGATGGCGTACTCAGAATTCCGAAAAAACGTATTTTTAATCGAAAAAAACACTAAAAAAGCTTTAAAAATTCTCCCATTATCCGTTACTCGACTGTAAAAATTTTTGGAACATGTCATTTTATGGGAAATTTAATGTACTTTTCGAATCTACATTGACCCATTGAGAGTCATTTTTCATTTAGAACAAAATTTTTCATTTTAAAATTTCATGTTTTTTTCTAACATTGCATGGTTATTTTTTGGAGTGTAACAATGTTCTACAAAGTTGTAGAGCAGACAATTACAAAAATTTTGATATGTAGACATAAGGAATTTGCTTACCCGAGCAGACGGTAATAACTTGGGAATAACATTTTTTGATATTTGAAAATACTAGGCAAATAACATTTTATGTTATTTATAACAAAATTTGTTATTCGTCGTTATGATTTTTTTGTTATTGGATTGTTATTGTAATAACAGACTAATAACATTTTTAGTGATTCTAGGAACAAAGCTTTGTTATTATTTTTTGTTATTTTAACAACTAATCCGATCATCCCAATAACAGTTGGAGTTATTCTTCCATAACAAAAAATGTTATTCCCGAGTTGTTTTGGCGTTTAACCAATATCAGATCAATAACAAATTTTGTTATGATAACATAAATTGTTATTTAATCCTTATGCAAAAATGGATTTTTTAAGAAGATTCCATAACACTTTCTGTTATTTTAACAGTATTTGTTATTGAAATGGCATGAACTTTGTTATTACCGTCTGCCCGGGTATAAACATCACGAGTTATCGCGATTTTACGAAAAAAAGTTTTGAAAAAGTTACTTTGGGCGTCTCTCTTTGTTTAGTCGTCCGTGTCTGTCGCGGGTGACCATGAATGGCCAGGATCGATGATGACCAACTTTTTCAAAACTTTTTTTCGTAAAATCGCGACAACTCGTGATGTATATAAGCAAACCCCTTATGTATATACATCAATCAATTTTTGTAATTGTCTGTTCTACACTTTTGTAGGATATGGTTACACTCTAAAAAATAATCCTGCAAAGTTAGAAAAAACATGAAATTTTAAAATGAAAATTTTTGTTCTAAATGAAAAAATGACCCTTCTGGGACAATGTAGATTCGAAAAGTACATTAAATTTCCCATAAAATGACATGTTCCAAAAAAATTTTAAAGTCTAGTAACGGAAAATGGGAGAATTTTTAAAGCTTTTTTAGTGTTTTTTTCGATGAAAAATACGTTTTTTTCGGAATTCTGAGTACGCCATCAAATCGGGCGTCTTATTTTACATAAAGTCCCTTTGACACCAAATTTCTATCTCATCACCGTTTCAGGTTGCAAATTATTGAGAAACACCTCTTTTTTCGCATGTTCATAAATGGAAGGGGTCGTACCGCCCCTCCGTCACGAGATATCAAAAAACGGACCTCGGATTCGTGATCAGGGACAAAAGTTACCCCTTAGGACAAAGTTTCACGCAAATCGAAGAGGGGTCGGGGCAACTTTTCCCGATTTCGTGTGAGTTGGTAGAGAATTTCCCATAGATAATCACAATTTTTCGATATTTTGTACGAATTTTAAAGACAAAATTCTTATTAACTTTCTACAACCCTTGGCGGGTTTAAAATAAATTTAAAAATTGCTGAAAATCGATCCTTAAAATCGCTCAAACCCGATTTTTCCACCAAATTTTGAGCTTAGAAAATCATTTCAAAGATGATATCTATTTTTTAGAACAATGTTGTCAATGTTAAAAATAATGTTTTTATAGGTTTTTTTTTATCTAAAGTTATAATAATAATGCAATTTTTTTATTTCCTTTAGCTAAGCTTCAAATTTTATTCTGTATTACCGTAAAACGACGTGACTTTTTTTGCTAATTTGAATTTTTGCATTTTTGAATACTTATAAAACTTTTTTGATGCCTGCGGTATGCCCAAAGAAGCCATTTTGCATCATTACTTTGTCCATTTGATTTTCCTTACAAATTTGGCAGCTGTCCATACATAAATGAACGAACGAATTTTTTGATCGATTTGGTGTCTTCGGAAAAGTTGTAGGTATAAATACGGACTAAACTGAAAAAATTATACAAGATAAAAAAATGGTGATAATTTTTTGTCACAAAAACTTGAATTGCAAAAAACACCATTTTTTTTACTTTTTGATATGTTGATAAATAGCAATATTGTGGTCTTCTCAAAGTGTCATGATTTTCTCAAGGAACATGATTTTGAATCGAAACACGGAATGCATTTTAGGATTCTTTGGACATTTTTTACTAGGAGTATGTTAAAAAAGTTTATAAAAAAAAATATCTTGTGTTTTTGAAACATAATTTAAAAAAAACTCCAAATTTATTGGCATTTTCAGTAGAAAAAAAAATATATAAAAGAATATAACTTTTGTTTTTTTTTTTTTTTTTTTTTGAATTAAATATACTTTATTGAATCTTTCTTATAATAATTACATTTGGTTTACATAATAAGTGGTCAGCTGTGGCTCTTCAGCTTTAGTTTGCTTTTCGTGATTTAAACACTGTTCATTTTCTTAACTTTAAAAGTATATGATTTATCATTTTTGTAACACTAGGTACAATGAGGAAAAAAATGTTAAGAAAACATAACCTAACCTAAAACTAACTTAAACTTACCATAAACTAAACCAATCCTTGAATCAAGGGGTATTCAGAATAGCACATTTTTCCCTGAATTTCAAACATTTTTCTTGAATCTTCTGATCCAACATTTTTACTTCTGCTAATTCATGAACCTCACTTGATCTTGTCCAGCCAGGAACATTCAAAACCATTTTGAGTACCTTGTTTTGGACACGCTGGAGCTTCAATTTATGAGTTCTAGCGCAACACTCCCAAACAGGTACTGCATACTCAATAACGGGGTAAATTATTTGTTTGTAAACTGCTAGCTTATTTTTCAAAGATAGCTTTGATTTTCTGTTAATTAAAGGATACAAACACCTGATGAGAATGCTGCACTTGTTCAATATTTTATCTACATGCTGCCGAAACAATAGTTTCGAGTCAAGTATGAGACCTAAATAGACAACTTCCTTTGACCAGGGTATTGAAACATCATTCATTTTAATCAAAACATCATCCTTTGGGACAAATCTGGCCGATTTGGAAAGTGGAAAAATGATGGTTTGAGTTTTGGCTGCATTTATGCGAATTTTCCAGTCGCCAAAGTATTCGGAAAGAACGTCAAGACCCTTCTGAAGACGGCCAACTAAATATCTGGTTATTTTACCCTTATAAATAACGGCAGTGTCATCAGCAAAAAGTGACAACACACCATTACCAGGAAGAGTAGGCAAATCAGATGTAAAAATATTGTACAGAAGTGGGCCAAGAATACTTCCTTGGGGAACCCCAGCATCAATGTTGAATAATCCAGAAGCAATCCCATTCAGAAAAACCTGAACGATCTCTCCGAAAGATAGTGCTGGATAATTTTGATAAGATACATTGGAAAACCGTATAAATACAGTTTATGTATCAAACCATCATGCCAAACATTGTCAAAAGCCTTCTCAACATCCAACAAAGCCATAGCAGTTGATTTAGACTCAAGCTTGTTCTGCTTGATGATTTTAGTTACTCTCGTAAGCTGATGAGCAGTATTATGTCCCTTTCGGAAGCCAAACTGCTCATTCAAAATTATATTATTATCGTTGGTAAAATCCAAAAGCCTTGAATAGATGACCTTCTCAAAGAGTTTGGACAGACTACTCAAAAGACTAATGGGACGATAACTTGTTGGCGATGTTGGATCTTTTGAGGCTTCAAAATTGGTATGACTTTGCCCAGTTTCCAATTGGTGGGGAAGTAACCAAGTTGCAAACATTTATTGAAAATATTGGCTAGATGTTGAAAGAACTGATCACTCTGTTTTTTCAACACTAGATTAAAATGTTATCAAAGCCTGGAGCTTTCATATTTTCATTTGTTTAACTGCAACTTTGACTTCCTCACCAGAAACATGGGAATCTGCAGGAAATTCAAAGGTAGAGTCATTGATTGTTGAAATACTATTGGCAACTGATGTTTCTTTACGGCTGGTCATGGAAGCGCCAAGATTATGTGAACTAACAAAATGAAGCCCAAGTGCATTTGCCTTTTCCTCGGATGTAATCAAAGGAGAATCCTCAACAATAAGAGGAGGAATAGGCTTTGGTTTGTTTTTAAGAACTTTTGAAAGTTTCCAAAATGGTTTTGAATAATTCCCAAGCTGGCTTACATGTTTTGAAAATTCTTGATTTCTGATATTGTCAAGTCGGTCTTGTATGATTTTGTTCAAATTGTTAACTGAAATCTTTTGTCATAGTCCCCAGTCCGTTGATATTGTCTCCTATAAACATTCCTAAGTCTAATCAAGTGTTTAGTATCTACGTCAATATCAGTTACCTTAAAATTAACAGGAACCTCCCGAACGTTGGCAGCCTCTGCTTGGTTGATAGCCTGCTGGATCACCTCCAGCGAACGATCAATATCAGCAGAAGTTTCCGGGTGTTGATCATAGTCGATGTTGCTGTCGACCACTTGCTGAAACTGCTGCCAGTCAACGTTGTGGTAATCTTTCCGGGTTGGTTGCCGCTGCGGAGTAACGGAAGCTCCAACCTCCACAACCACCGGATAGTGATCAGAACTCAACTCTTCAAACACCTCAGGATGAGCCACGTTCTCAGCCATATTGGTAATGAAGAAGTCGATGATTGAGTGATTCCCAGACCGAGCCACCCTCGTTGGACGATCCGGACTCACAACGTTGTAGTATCCGTTTTGCAGATCGTTGTGCAGAATCACTCCGTTCCGATTCCTCCTGCTGTTGCCCCAAACTTCATGCTTCGCGTTGAGGTCACCAGCGATGATGTACTTTGCGCTCCGCCGTGTCAGCTTCTGGATATCGCTCTTCAGTTTTGCTGCTGAACCATCTCTGGAATTCACCTGACGTGGGCAGTATGCAGCAATGAAGAGTACTGGGCCAACCGAAGTGGGAATTTCCACTCCAACGGCCTCGATGATGTCCAGCTTAAAGTGTGGCAGCCGGCGTGGCTTGAGATCACGATGAACAGCGACAAGCACACCTCCTCCTCCAGAGGTGGTCCTATCGAGCTGCGTCGCGATCTTGTAGTTTTGCAGATAAACTTTTTCACCGGGCTTCAGATGAGTTTCCGTGATGGCAGCTACGTCGATCTCCTTCTCGCGAAGAAAATCCACCAGCTCTAAGTTCTTCCTCCTAATGGAGCAAGCGTTCCAATTCAGCAGCTTGAGGGACCTACGATCCATACTGGATGACGAACGAGGTCAGCACTTCAATCTGCTGGGTCTTGGTTTTGCATCCACGCAGTGCAGCGGACATCTGTTTGAAAATATTGAGGAGTTCGGTTGAGGTGTAAAGATCATTACCATTTTCCTCAACTGCTGGTTCTTGGGTTGGTCTTGGCTCCTGGCTGAAGCCCGGTGGTGGCGGTCTCGGCTCCTGGCTGGAACCCGGCCGTGGATGATTCATCTCAGCTCTCTTCCTGGGATCCAACGGCAACGGTGCCAAGTTCGGGACCTGGCGTCGCGGTTGAAGAGGTGGAAAATTTTGCTCCACCAGGGCTGGAGGAGTTCTACGACGCTGAGGCTGATTCTTCGTCGATGCTTGCTGCCGAATTTTCACGAACTCAGCTCTCTTGGGGCACTTTCGGTCGGTTGACGAGTGCTCACCGTTGCAGTTGAGGCACTTCACCAGCGAATCTTGGATGCACTGGGATGTGATGTGCGCATCGGTACCACATTTGGCGCAACGACGCTTCAGGTGGCAGTTCTTACCTCCGTGCCCGAAACCCAGGCAGTTGAAGCATTGTGTGACGTCACGATGCACTGGTCGGTATCGCTCCCACGACACGATAATGTTGAAAACCGCTCGAATTGCCTTCAGCTCAGGAAGCGTCGTCGATCCCTTAGCCAAATGCAGCAGGTAGAGCTGGTCACGGTACTTGATGTCTTTGTTGCGTCGGCTCATTTTGTGCACGGCCAACACATCCAGTTTCAAAACTTTTAGCTCGGCAGCTAATTCCTCCACTGGCATGTCGTACAGACCTCTGACGACGATTTTGTACGGCTTATCCATGACGACATCATGGGTAAAGTACTCCGCCTCGTTTTCGGTCAAGTAATCCTTGACCAGTTGATAGTGCTGCCTGGATTGCACCAGCACCTTAAATCCGTCCTGACACAGACGAATGTTGCCTAGGACTTTCCCAGACTTGATGAGTTCAACCAGCCCCGCTCGAAAGTCGATCGTTGCTGCTGATTGCCGCACATAAAAAGGAGGCAGTTTCTCCTTTCGCTGTTTCACTTCATTCTCCTTTGCTTCCGCTACCTGGTCCTCGTCAGGCAGTCCAGCGAACTTGTTGTTCTTCAAAAGCTGCTCCTCGTGCGATGAAGAGTTCTCCTCCTCCTCATCCATCGGTACAGTACCGTCGCTCTTTTTCGTCTTTTTGCTGTTCGATGTCACTTCCAAAAGCACCTTCCTTTTGGAAATTCCCGGTTTTTGGCCATCAGTTGAGGCCTCAACCTTCCTTTTGGAAATTCCCACTTTTTTGCCTGCTTGAGTCGCAGGTAGGGCAATATTGCCGGCGTTTTGCGCCGGGACGCGACGAGTCATGTTGATTCAGACAACCTTCACCAACGAATGCTCGGATAACAATGATAACTTTTGTTTCCTGCTTCGAATTGAGACTATTTTATAAACCAAACTTATTTTATTGAATTATAGACAAAATTCCGATTATTGGTAATTTCACCTAAAATTTACGTGCATTTTGTTATAAAGCTTATAAACATAGCTAACTAAAAACAAACAATTATTTTTTCTTTAGAGTTTTTTTTATCAATATTGAAAAAAACTTTTTTTTTAATAATTGTGCCTGTACTTTATGTGGTCAACCCCAGTACATGTTTTGAAAACAGTAATCTTGAAAAAAGCTTACAAGTTGAAATATATTCCAAAAATAAATTGCAATCCTATCAACATCAACCTAGTTTACGGTATATGGTGAATCACTTATCTAGCCCACTTAGGCAACTCACCTCTCAGTCACGCAGCATAATCCATCCATCTAAACTCGCTGCAAAGCACACGTCAATCAAAAGGCCCGTGGAGAATGAAAAAAAAATCTTATCATCTCTCAAAAATCAATCCTACGATCTCCGCGGGGAGGGTGTTGAAGGTACACTCCAGGGAGGCACACGGAAAACGGTGGCACAGCTGCTGGACATGGTAGCAAAGGATGCGAGGAGATGGGACGGGGGCCGTACAGCAAAGGGCACCGACCGTCGAAAACGACATAAATCAATCTCACTCGAAAAATTGAAATGTGGGCAATATCGGCACAGTGCCCGTGCTGGGCTGTACAAATGTGGAGAGGGGAAGGGTGACCTTTGAAATTTTATTTTTAACAAGTTTGAAAAAGTTTGCGCGGAAAAAGTGTAAAATTACCTTTAAAAACAGGAAAATTAGAAAATTACAAATCAAATCTTGGTAACCCTAACACATACAGTGTACCAAAACAAAAAAAAAAGTTTCCGAATAGGCAAAAAATGACATCCCACGGGGAGGGCGGAAATGGGCCAGCGTAAAAAAGGGACCCAGAAAGAAAATCTTTTGCCGGTGCTGTAGGCCCTCTCAAGCCTGACTGACCACAGCAGACCTGCTGGCTAAAGCTCTGGCTCATGCTCTGGTCTCGGACCAATCGATACTTTATATGGGTGACCAGCAGCAGCATCAGCATTGACGGTCGTCAGTCGGTTCAGTGACACTGCATTCAAGTGCTTTCTATTAAGGCTAGTCCGTGGAATCGATTCAAATTTCTAGAAAAAACATTAATTTTTGGACATGAAAAATGTTAAAGATAATTGTCTGAATTGTGAAACAATAAAAATCATGATGAAAGGTTATTGGATTGCTATTACATAATTGCAAACCATTTATCAACAAACAGCCCCCCAAAGGAACCATAAACACTGCAATTTAAAAAATCTACTTGAATGACTTAAAACGCACCACAACACAAGCCAAACAAAAAAAATGTAATAAATGCCCCATTCGCTAATGGTTCACCGAATATTTAATTTCCAAGAACCGAACCCAGGGCCGAAACTCCGAGCTGATGAGTTTTTCCAATTAAATATCCGATTTATTGTGTACGTAATTGAGATTCCACCGGTGACTGGTGGATCAATTTGTTAATTTAATCTGGCAGGCTGCGCGCGAAATTTGGGGAAATGAGCAACGAGCTCGGCGATGCGTTTGTTTTTAAATTGGATGCCCAATACGACTTACTGCAGACGTGGGTTTGGAGGGAAAATGTGTAATGTATTTTATTTTCCGATTTTTTTTTCTGGGAGCGCAGGATTTCATTTCGTGGACCTTTTAATTTGTTTATTTTGCCGTGTGCTACATCAACGAATTTTTTTTTTATGATGAAACGAGATATTTTCATTATAGAATGTTTAACGCTAAACTTTCACATTTTTCTTTTTTTTAAGTTTCATTTATGAAAACCATACCAACATTACCATCAACATTTTCAACATTGCGGTAGACTTATTTTCTACGATTTTGCATTTTTTGCGATTTTCAAAAGTATTATTTTTTTGCTGGGAAGAAACTTTGTTCATGCACTCTCAAATTAAATTAAATTTGTTTTGCCTTATAAGTTTTCATATAATTTTGGTTAATTCTTAAATCATTTTTTTAATAAATGCTCAAAAATAACATCATAAAAAATACGTTAACATTTTGCCTTCCTCACTGAGGTAAGGCTATAATCCTGCTCTAAAAATGAACTTTGTATAAAAACGTCGTAGACCCACCTTCATGTATACATATCGACTTAGAATCAAAAACTGAACAAATGTCTGTGTGTATGTGTGTGTGTATGTGTGTGTGTATGTGTGTGTGTATGTATGTATGTGACCAACAAACTAGCTCATGTTTCTCAGCACTGGCTGAACCGATTTGACCCGAACCTGTTGCATTCGACTTGGTTTAGGGTCCCATAGATCGAGTTTTATACAGATTGAAATTTCGATAAGTAGTTCAAAAGTTATGTATAAAAATGTGTTTTCACATATATCCGGATCTCACTTAAATGTATGTAAACTATGTCCGGATCCACCTTCCGACACATCGTTAGATAGGTTATCAAAAGACCTTTCCAAAAAGTCCAAAACATTGAAGATCTGGCAACCTTGTCTCGAGATATGGCCTTTTAAGTGATATTTATGTACTTTTTGGAAGCCGGATCTCACTTAAATGTATGTAAACTATGCCCGGATCCACCATCCGACCCATCGTTGGAAAGGTTATCAAAAGACCTTTCCAACGAGTCCAAAACATTGAAGATCTGGCAACCCTGTCTCGAGATATGGCCATTTAAGTGATATTTATGTACTTTTTGGAAGCCGGATCTCACTTAAATGTATGTAAACTATGTCCGGATCCACCATCCGACACATCTTTGGATAGGTTATCAAAAGACCTTTCCAAAAAGTCCAAAACATTGAAGATCTGGCAACCCTGTCTCGAGATATGGCCATTTAAGTGATATTTATGTACTTTTTGGAAGCCGGATCTCACTTAAATGTATGTAAACTATGTCCGGATCCACCATCCGACCCATCGTTGGATAGGTTATCAAAAGACCTTTCCAACGAGTCCAAAATATTGAAGATCTGGCAACCCTGTCTCGAGATATGGCCTTTTAAGTGATATTTATGTACTTTTTGGAAGCCGGATCTCACTTAAATGTATGTAAACTATGTCCGGATCCACCATCCGACCCATTGTTGGAGAAGTTATCAAAAGACCTTTTCAACGAGTCCAAAACATTGAAGATCTGGCAACCCTGTCTCGAGATATGGCCATTTAAGTGATATTTATGTACTTTTTGGAAGCCGGATCTCACTTAAATGCATGTTAACTATGTCCGGATCCACCATCCGACCCATCGTTGGATAGGTTATCAAAAGACCTTTCCAACGAGTCCAAAATATTGAAGATCTGGCAACCCTGTCTCGAGATATGGCCATTTAAGTGATATTTATGTACTTTTTGGAAGCCGGATCTCACTTAAATGTATGTAAACTATGTCCGGATCCATCATCCGACCCATCGTTGGATAGGTTATCAAAAGACCTTTCCAACGAGTCCAAAACATTGAAGATCTGGCAACCCTGTCTCGAGGTATGGCCACTTAAGTGATATTTATGTACTTTTTAATTCCGGATCTAAAAAATAGATGAAATTTGTGTACAACCCCATCAAATCAGCCATTGTTGGTAATGAGTGAGGAAGGCTCCAACCACATAGGTGGATTAAGTTAGTTTTTTAATTTGAAATTGAAAAAAAGGTATTTTTCAGTAAAATTAATATTTTAGTGGCTTTACAGTCCAAACTCGATTTTCCTCGATTACCTTGGCAAAATTTCACTTTCGATAATCAAAACTTCGGATAATCGAAACATAAAAAATTTCTCGTTGTCTTATATTTTGATTAAATATGATCTCTTAGTTACTTTAAAGAGATTTAGAATTGTTTAATCCAAGATGGCGGGCCAAATTACTAAAAAAAATGCATTTCTTTACTGAGCAATTCTCTACGAAATCGGTCTTTTTTCTTCAATTTTAATTTTTGTATTTTTTAATCCGGCTGAAACTTTTTTGGTGCCTTCGGTATGCCCAAAGAAGCCATTTTGCATCATTAGTTTGTCCATATAATTTTCCATACAAATTCGGCAGCTGTCCATACAAAAATGATGTATGAAAATTCAAAAATCTGTATCTTTTGAAGGAATTTTTTGATCGATTTGGTGTCTTCGGCAAAGTTGTAGGTATGGATACGGACTACACTGGAAAAAATAATACACGGTAAAAAAAAATTTGGTGATTTTTTTATTTAACTTTTTATCACTAAAACTTGATTTACAAAAAACACTATTTTTAATTTTTTTTATTTTTTGATATGTTTTAGAAGACATAAAATGCCAACTTTTCAGAAATTTCCAGGTTGTGCAAAAAATCACTGACCGAGTTATGAATTTTGCCTTCCTCACTGAGGTAAGGCTATAATCCTGCTCTAAAAATGAACTTTGTATAAAAACGTCGTAGACCCACCTTCATGTATACATATCGACTTAGAATCAAAAACTGAACAAATGTCTGTGTGTATGTGTGTGTGTATGTATGTATGTGACCAACAAACTAGCTCATGTTTCTCAGCACTGGCTGAACCGATTTGACCCGAACCTGTTGCATTCGACTTGGTTTAGGGTCCCATAGATCGAGTTTTATACAGATTGAAGTTTCGATGAGTAGTTCAAAAGTTATGTATAAAAATGTGTTTTCACATATATCCGGATCTCACTTAAATGTATGTAAACTATGTCCGGATCCACCTTCCGACACATCGTTAGATAGGTTATCAAAAGACCTTTCCAAAAAGTCCAAAACATTGAAGATCTGGCAACCCTGTCTCGAGATATGGCCTTTTAAGTGATATTTATGTACTTTTTGGAAGCCGGATCTCACTTAAATGTATGTAAACTATGCCCGGATCCACCATCCGACCCATCGTTGGAAAGGTTATCAAAAGACCTTTCCAACGAGTCCAAAACATTGAAGATCTGGCAACCCTGTCTCGAGATATGGCCATTTAAGTGATATTTATGTACTTTTTGGAAGCCGGATCTCACTTAAATGTATGTAAACTATGTCCGGATCCACCATCCGACATCTTTGGATAGGTTATCAAAAGACCTTTCCAAAAGTCCAAAACATTGAAGATCTGGCAACCCTGTCTCGAGATATGGCCATTTAAGTGATATTTATGTACTTTTTGGAAGCCGGATCTCACTTAAATGTATGTAAACTATGTCCGGATCCACCATCCGACCCATCGTTGGATAGGTTATCAAAAGACCTTTCCAACGAGTCCAAAACATTGAAGATCTGGCAACCCTGTCTCGAGATATGGCATTTTAAGTGATATTTATGTACTTTTTGGAAGCCGGATCTCACTTAAATGTATGTAAACTATGTCCGGATCCACCATCCGACCCATTGTTGGAGAAGTTATCAAAAGACCTTTTCAACGAGTCCAAAACATTGAAGATCTGGCAACCCTGTCTCGAGATATGGCCATTTAAGTGATATTTATGTACTTTTTGGAAGCCGGATCTCACTTAAATGCATGTTAACTATGTCCGGATCCACCATCCGACCCATCGTTGGATAGGTTATCAAAAGACCTTTCCAACGAGTCCAAAATATTGAAGATCTGGCAACCCTGTCTCGAGATATGGCCATTTAAGTGATATTTATGTACTTTTTGGAAGCCGGATCTCACTTAAATGTATGTAAACTATGTCCGGATCCATCATCCGACCCATCGTTGGATAGGTTATCAAAAGACCTTTCCAACGAGTCCAAAACATTGAAGATCTGGCAACCCTGTCTCGAGATATGGCCATTTAAGTGATATTTATGTACTTTTTGGAAGCCGGATCTCACTTAAATGTATGTAAACTATGTCCGGATCCACCATCCGACCCATCGTTGGATAGGTTATCAAAAGACCTTTTCAACGAGTCCAAAACATTGAAGATCTGGCAACCCTGTCTCGAGATATGGCCTTTTAAGTGATATTTATGTACTTTTTGAAAGCCGGATCTCACTTAAATGTATGTAAACTATGTCCGGATCCACCATCCGACCCATCGTTGGAGAGGTTATCAAAAGACCTTTCCAACGAGTCCAAAACATTGAAGATCTGGCAACCCTGTCGCGAGATATGGCCATTTAAGTGATATTTATGTACTTTTTGGAAGCCGGATCTCACTTAAATGCATGTTAACTATGTCCGGATCCATCATCAGACCCATCGTTGGATAGGTTATCAAAAGACCTTTCCAACGAGTCCAAAATATTGAAGATCTGGCAACCCTGTCTCGAGATATGGCCATTTAAGTGATATTTATGTACTTTTTGGAAGCCGGATCTCACTTAAATGCATGTAAACTATGTCCGGATCCATCATCCGACCCATCGTTGGATAGGTTATCAAAAGACCTTTCCAACGAGTCCAAAATATTGAAGATCTGGCAACCCTGTCTCGAGATATGGCCATTTAAGTGATATTTATGTACTTTTTGGAAGCCGGATCTCACTTAAATGTATGTAAACTATGTCCGGATCCATCATCCGACCCATCGTTGGATAGGTTATCAAAAGACCTTTCCAAAAAGTCCAAAACATTGAAGATCTGGCAACCCTGTCTCGAGATATGGCCATTTAAGTGATATTTATGTACTTTTTGGAAGCCGGATCTCACTTAAATGTATGTAAACTATGTCCGGATCCACCATCCGACCCATCGTTGGATAGGTTATCAAAAGACCTTTCCAACGAGTCCAAAACATTGAAGATCTGGCAACCCTGTCTCGAGATATGGCCATTTAAGTGATATTTATGTACTTTTTGGAAGCCGGATCTCACTTAAATGTATGTAAACTATGTCCGGATCCATCATCCGACCCATCGTTGGATAGGTTATCAAAAGACCTTCCCAACGAGTCCAAAACATTGAAGATCTGGCAACCCTGTCTCGAGATATGGCCATTTAAGTGATATTTATGTACTTTTTGGAAGCCGGATCTCACTTAAATGTATGTAAACTATGTCCGGATCCACCATCCGACCCATCGTTGGATAGGTTATCAAAAGACCTTTCCAACGAGTCCAAAATATTGAAGATCTGGCAACCCTGTCTCGAGATATGGCTATTTAAGTGATATTTATGTACTTTTTGGAAGCCGGATCTCACTTAAATGTATGTAAACTATGTCCGGATCCATCATCCGACCCATCGTTGGATAGGTTATCAAAAGACCTTTCCAAAAAGTCCAAAACATTGAAGATCTGGCAACCCTGTCTCGAGATATGGCCATTTAAGTGATATTTATGTACTTTTTGGAAGCCGGATCTCACTTAAATGTATGTAAACTATGTCCGGATCCACCATCCGACCCATCGTTGGATAGGTTATCAAAAGACCTTTTCAACGAGTCCAAAACATTGAAGATCTGGCAACCCTGTCTCGAGATATGGCCTTTTAAGTGATATTTATGTACTTTTTGAAAGCCGGATCTCACTTAAATGTATGTAAACTATGTCCGGATCCACCATCCGACCCATCGTTGGAGAGGTTATCAAAAGACCTTTCCAACGAGTCCAAAACATTGAAGATCTGGCAACCCTGTCTCGAGATATGGCCATTTAAGTGATATTTATGTACTTTTTGGAAGCCGGATCTCACTTAAATGCATGTTAACTATGTCCGGATCCATCATCCGACCCATCGTTGGATAGGTTATCAAAAGACCTTTCCAACGAGTCCAAAACATTGAAGATCTGGCAACCCTGTCTCGAGGTATGGCCACTTAAGTGATATTTATGTACTTTTTAATTCCGGATCTAAAAAATAGATGAAATTTGTGTACAACCCCATCAAATCAGCCATTGTTGGTAATGAGTGAGGAAGGCTCCAACCACATAGGTGGATTAAGTTAGTTTTTTAAATTATATTTTAAAAATATGTCACCAGAAAAAAGCAGCTCTTTATTTTTTAACTTAAATGAAACCATTATGGGTTGAAATGGGTTTAAGTTGATTTTATTTTTGCGTGTTTCTATTGTAAAATTAAATCAGGCACACGAATATTATAAAATTATCACCAGCAAATGGGATCTAAGGGGTCTTCCGAGCGAAAATCACTACAAGAAAATTCACTTAAAGAAAATGTGCCTATTTTATGTGTTAAACTGCCTTATCCAAAGCGTTATCAGTTTCAGATGGTAGGCCCAGATGTTCCCTCCAAGCTCCTTATCGAATCAGGTTGACATCTGGAGGGAACACTTTTTTAATAGTTTGAAAATCGTACTATTTTTCAATAAAATGGGGGTTTAAATTTTTAATCTTTATTCTATAAATATTCAATTACTCTTTACAAGTTTACTTGAATTGTAATATTTTATTTTAATCAAGCAAGGTTTATTTCTAGTTGATTCAGGGATTATTATTATCAGAAATAAATCTTGATATTAAATTGAGTTTTTTTCTTTTTTCTAATTTTTTTTCAAAAAACTGATTCCTAAAAATTAAGATAATGTATACTTTCGCTTGAATTTTGAGAATTCCCGGGAAATTTACAAATTTCCCGTGGAACGGAAATATTATTTAACGGGAATTCCCGGGAAATTAAACGCTCTATTGAAGACTTTTTATGATCTTTGAAGCATAAAACATTGTTTCCCGATTTGCCCCACTTCCCGTTGTCGTATAGGGTGCTCATATTTTGGCCAGATGCTAGTTTTATATGTACAACAACCCTTTAAAATTTCAGGCAGAATGTTGGGGTCAATGCGAGATGGATATGCTTTGCTTGTTTCAAGATTTACCAAGAATAAATGCTATGAACTCCAAAATATTGTGAAAAGAACTCAAAAATAATATCGGAATCAATAACATCAATTTCAATTACATTGCATTTTCTTGGCTTTTTGGTTGTTAATTTTTTTTTACTTTGATATTTTTTAAAAATAATTTCGAGTTTTTCAATCGAAACTTTTTTTTATTCACGTTATGAATCTTGTAAAAAAGAACAATATTTTTAACATTCAGTGGATGGAAAATATCATAGGATTAGCGATTACCTACAGTATTTTTAATTCATTACTTTGTGATTTTTCGAAATTTAATAATAATTTCATCCCTATTAATTTGACTACAGTTCTAGTTTGAAGCTAGAATTGAATAATTAATTAGAAGATTGCAATTTGTTTTTTTTTTTTAGATTTATAATTATTCCGTCATTATTGTTTATATTTTTCATTCCAAATCATGCCCTTTTAGAATTTATGTGATTTTTTCTAATACCTTAAATTTTTCATGTTTTCCACAAATTTTTATGATTAACTTTGACGTAAAAATTGGGAATGAATAAGTTTTATTTCAAAATCTCAACGATTTCGTTTTATTTTTTTTTCTTAGTTTTTGTTAATAAAACTTTTACAAATATTTTTCCAACATTCGACAAACATTCGAGAAAATGGTTGATGTTGACTAAATAAGACTGATAAATCTTGTTTTGCTTTGGAATTCAATAAAATGTTAAAAAATATACAATAGAATTAAATCAAACAAAACGTTTTAGCCATATAAATTGAAAATGCTGAGAAAAAAAAACAGGAATTCGGAAAAAGTTGCCGGACCTCTCCTCTATTTGCATTTTTTTCCTCAGGGGTAACTTTGCTCCTGATCACGAATCCAATTTAATTTTTTAGATATTTAGTAACGGTGGCGCGGTACGACCCCTTTTTTCAACATTCGAAAAAAATCATTATTTTTAATCATTTGCAGCCTAAAATGGTGACGGTTCGAAAATTTAGTGTCAAAGAGACTTTTATGTAAAATCAAAATAAATGAAAAATATTTTCATGAACAATTTTTTTTTACTCTGCTTTTCTTCGTTACTCAATTGTAAACAATTTTAGAATAAAGTACTTTTTGTATCAACCCAGAAGGGTAATATTTCATTTTAAAATTAAATAAAGCACACATGATCATAAGAGGTTTGCTTATAACCTCCACGAGTTATCGTGATTTTACGATTTTTTTTTTTTTAATAGTTGCTTTTTTGTTTCAAAGGATTCGTCGTTCGTGTCTGTTCGGTTCGGTGACCTTAAACGGCAACGTTTATTGAATTATATATTGCATCAATACACAACAAGCAAATCTGTCAAGATAAAACTACAACATTTCACACAACCCGAATTCCGTACAAAAATCAATTCTCCCCCAGGAGTAAAACATCGAACCAGCTGTATTTTATAACTTGATTTTTTCATAACCACGCTTTTTTATAGCTTCATCGTCGTTAAAAGACTGCCCCCACCAGAAACGTTCGGCGCATTAGCCAGGATAATCAACACCAGACTGCCTGCCCGGCTGCCTGGTTGGAACCGGTTCTTTTTGTCTGATTTTCCGTGTTTTTTTTCGCTCTCTCCCCGCTGACGATTGAGGAAAGTCAGCAGCTTTTCTTCTCTATCCCGCACCACCCAGGGCGAAAGGTTTTTCAGCGGGGCCGCGTTTATTAAATGAAAAATTCAAAGCCAATCTCGTGGAAAATTCATCACCCACAGTTTAAATTCAATAAATAAATGTGTGCGCGATCGTAACAAGAAAAGTTCGTCTGGCAGCGGAGGAACCGTTCTTTTTTTGCCACTCGTTTTGGCTGAAAAATTAAGCAGATTAAAGCCTTTGGCCACGTGAACAGCTGTGTGCTGGTCCCCGGGCCCGGAATCCTTTATCACAATTAACCCTAATCTTGGAGTCTGCCGTGCGACGATTAATTATGCAGCGCTCCGGATTTAGGAGGAAAATAGGTCGGTTGTACTCAGTTACTTTCAAAGTGGAAGACAAATTAGGGAGCCGATTAAATTCAACAGTTTTTATGAGATTTTAATGATAAAAAATATAATTTCTTTACTAAACTTCAAATCATATTTGTGTCGCGTATCGTTACTTGAGCAATTTAGTCAAATTAATTTCGTCTACATCTTGACAAGAGAAAAAGTTCATAACCTTATAGTTAAACTTTGCCAAAGAAAATCACAAAAAAAAAGTTTTGATCCTCTTTTCGTTCAGTTGCCCTTTCATTACAGCTCTGATTAAACCACGGGATTAAGGAGTCACTAATCGACAGTCAATGCAAAAGTTCTTCAACTGATAATCCAAAATGCTCCCTTCATCGCACATTTGAGGGAGAAACAAAAAAAAATCGGACAGAATTTCCCCTCTAATCCCTGACTGCCCACTAGTACTGGTGGTGAAAACAGACGACAAAGTGATGAATAAATCCGAGGGATCTGCTCCCGCAGCTCCATTCTCACTGGTCGTAACTCAATTAGTTTAATTAAAAATTATTCGATACTGGTAATGAACGTGGCGCGGGTCTAGTGAGTAGAAAACAAAAAAAATATTGGGCCATGGCGAAGTTTTTTTGTTATCGTGTTTTAAATGTTGTGATTTGGTATATATAATGTTAACCTTTATAGAATCAAGATCAACTCAGATCGTTTTGCCCCCTTCGACAAAGATGTAGGAAATTAAATTTCCTACAAGAATCTCACACTTGCACAATTTTGGTTGAGACCCACGCCACCTAGCAGAAATATACTGAAACGATGTTTTTCCCGATACATTTTTGCGATTTTCCCATATAAACTTCAACGAAAAAAAGCGACCCCTAAACCTTAACCAATTTGGCTCAAATTTTGCACACATACTTATTTTGCCTTAGGAATCGAATCAAAGGGTATCTCTGATGTCGATTTTTTTAATGTCACCCTACTGAATATGGAACGAAATAGTGAACTTTTGGTAGAATTGTGTCATGCCGTTACGATAGCAGACTTTAGTATCTGTATTCCGGGACACTTATAAAATGAGGTTAAATAAGATCATAGTGGTGCCAACAGTGAAACTATAGTTCTATCGTTATCGTCGGTATGATAACGATAATCTATCGTTATCATCATTCCGATAATTCTATCGGCGATTATTTTGTCGATGACAATTTCCGATAAGGCTGGTACAAATATTTTTAAAAGTTTTTGTCACCCCCCCCCCTTCAAAATTGGTCCGAAAAATCAGGGGGCAAAAAAAATATTTTTACAATAAACTTCAAAATTTCAATGAAAATTCAAGTGCAACCAACTGAAATCAAATTAAAATACATTCTCCTGCGTTTAAAATCATTTTTAGCATGTTTGGGTTCATTAAAAAATCTTATGATTTTTTGAAAATTTTCGATGAAAAATCTTTTTTTTCGATACAATTTATGTTTTTGTCAGATCTTAGATTTTTTGAAAACTAATGATTGCAAAACAACTGAACTAGTGTAAAATGCATTTTAAAACACTTTTTTCATTTAAATGTGAAGACTATGGCTTGTTATTTAATTTTTTATATTTTTTTTATTTTTTTGCCCCCCCCCTTGACCTCGGCCAGGGCCGAGGGACAAAAACTTTTTTAAATATTTGCATCGGCCTAACTTTTATTAAATATATTTTTAAATTGACTTAAACCAAACAAATAGTATTGAATCTTCATGCTTCTTCCCAGTAAATATTTTTTGATAATATGGTTAGTTTCAAAGTATAAATACCTAAAAAAATAAAAAAATACCGTATTCTTTGAAAGTACTCAATTTTGTTATTATTATCAATATGGGTATCAAACGATTCGAAATTTTGCATGCATCACCCAGTCGGCCTGGGTTTGATCCCAGATGGTCCAAATGGCAAATTTTGAGACGAGATTTGTCTGATCACGCCTTCCGTCGGACGGGAAGTAAATGTTGGCCCCGGTCTAACCTGGAGGTTAGGTCGTTTGCTCAGTCCAGGTGAAGGAGTCGTCTCCCTGGGTCCTGCCTCGGTGGAGTCGCTGGTAGGCAGTTGGACTAACAATCCAAAGGTCGTCAGACCGAATCCCGGGGTGGATGGAAGCTAAGGTGTAAAAAGAGGTTTGCAATTGCCTCAACAATCAAGCCTTCGGACACCTAGTTTCGAGTACGAATGCTGTAGAGCGAATAATTTGATTTTTTTTCACTGTTTTAGAGTTTTTTTGAATTACAATGATTTGATTATTTGATACCCATATTGCAAAAACTGAAATTTTGAAAGTTGGAGTATTTTCAAAAAAAAAATAATATTACATTCGAAATGTATGAAAAAATCCCGATCGTTTGATACCCATATTGTTAAAAATTGAAATTTGGATTTTTTTTTTCAAAAAGACGCAGTTTTCTCAAAATTTTGAGTAGTTTCTAAAAATGTTGTTATTACATCCAAAATGTATGAAAAAACCTGATCATTTGATACCCATATTACAATAACAATATATTTTTGGTTTCTTTAGAGAAAAAAATGCATTTTCGTAATACAGGAAAAACACGTATTTTTGTGAAAATTTTCATGAAATAATAATTTTAATGGATAACTGACATCATCTCGACTCCTATAATTTTTTGATGTTTGCCTGATTTTTCATACGATTAAAGCCAATGTCTCCCATATAGCCAAAAACCCATAAGCTCTGTGCTTCAGTTAAGCACTGGGCCGTACTTAACCGAGGTAGCTGAACGGTGCAAAACCGGGGCAGTGCAAAACCGAGGCGTGCAAAACCGAGGCGTGCAAAACCGAGGCGTGCAAAACCGAGGCATGACTGTAAATACTAAATTTTTCACAAAATACAGTATTTTCTCGATTTTTTTATTCACTTTATGGGTATCAAATGATACGAAATTTTGCATGTATTTTTAACTGTTTAAGAGTTTTTTTGGTGAATTACTTAAATTTTTACAAAATAACGTAATCTCTCGAAAATACTCAAATTTTCATATTTCGCAATATAATTATCAAACGATTCGAAAGATCGCATGTATTTTAACTGGTTAAGAGTTTTTTGAATGGAAAAGCAGGTAAAATCTCGCTTCGTTTGATACCCATATTGCGAATAATAAAAATTTGAATACTTTCAACGAAATACCGTATTTCGTGAAAAATTAAGTATTTCATTCAAAAAACTCTAAAACAGTTAAAATACATGCACAATTTTGAATCGTTTGATACCCACATAGCGAATTATAAAAATATGAGTATTTTCGAGAAAATACGGTATTTCGTGAAAAAATAGTATTTCATTCAAAAAACTCTAAAACAGTTAACATACATTTCAAATTCCGAACTGTTTGATCTATATTGCGAATATTTCATTCAAAAAACTCTAAAACAGGGAAAATGCATGCAAAATTTTGAATCCTTTGATACCCATATTGCGAATCATATAAATTTGAGTATTTTCGAGAATATACGGTATTTCGCGAAAAATTTAGTATTTCATTCAAAAAACTCAAAAAACAGTGAACATTTATGCAAAATTTCGAAATTGTTGATACCCATATTGCGTTTTATAAAAACTTTAGTATTTTCGAGAAAATACGGTATTTTGTTGAAATTTGAGCATTAAATTGAAAAAAACTAAAAAAACAGTGAAAATGCATGGAATGTTTCGAATCGTTTGATACCCATATTGCAAATTATAAATAATGAGTACTTTAAAAAAAATACGTTATTTTGTGATTTTTTTTAGTAATTTGTTGGTTTATTGAATACGACAACTTGTTAGTTTACACTGTTAATCAGGTCAAGGAAGACACTTTGAAACTTTCCATATTATCAAAAAAATATTTGCGAAGAGGAAGCTTTAAATAAACATGATTTTGTTGGTTTGAGTCAATTTTAGAAATATATTAATTATAAGTTATCGTCCGTTATCGTTGATAAAATTATCGCCGATAGAATTATCGGAATAACGAAAACGATAGATAATCGTTATCGTTCCGACGATGAAAATAAATAAAAAATCAGCTTTATTTGCATAAGCCATTTTGTTCACCCTTTTGTTGAGCTTAATTACTCTAAAGTGGTTTAGAATTTTTAGATACAAGACAGCTTTAATGGAATATTTAGAAAATGCATTTGGTAATTACAATTCTACTTGAATAAAATCACAGAATTAAAATTTGAAACTTCAGATATTCGAACTTCTGCTTATCTGTATTTCTTTATCAGTTATTCCACATTTGTCCCACATAGTAAGATCTAATAAGTTGATAATAATTTGCCTCTTCATATTCCCTGACAGTTTTAAGAATCGGAACTTACGTTCACTCGACCACAATACATATTTGTTGCCAAAGATTCTAGAAATGTTTCACCACTGCTCTCCCCAGACTACGCGAACAACCATTTTCCCGACACGTTCTTTTTCATTTTTAATCATTTGTGGCGCCTTTCCTCGCCCGGTGGTGTGCTTGCGCGTGTCGGGTTTATTCAGTGTTACCACCTACAACCATTCGGGCAGTGTTGGAAAAGGACGAAGAAATGAAGGGAAAAGAATTGACCCCCCAGCAAAGCAAAGTTCAAGTCTTGTTCCAGATGTCCAGCCTGGGGCTTTACATTGGGGATTCTTGCTCTGAGCTATTCTTGGGGTGAATTGTGACGTAGACGAGTTTTTGACGAGTTATTTTGGGATAATATTTTTCAATTTGATTAAAAATTTGAAGTAAAATAAAATTGTATTTTTTCCTTCTAGCATAAATGTTAAATAAATTGAAACGACATTGGCACGACGCCCACCCACGTACAAGTTGTCTGTAGGGTCGTTCCAATTGTAGCCTCGAGAAAAACGGTTTTTGTGTCTGCCCTCTTCCATCTTCTGCTTCCTTTCAACTAGTTACAAGCGTGCGACACGTGGGCCGGCAGAGGAAAAATCACCAGCCGCGGACGATAAGCACGAGTTCACCATAATTTTGTTCTGGAAAACTTCGAGGACTTTCCGGGGTGCCAAGTTATGGCGGGGCGGTTTTGAAATGGATGAAGGCGCTTGGGGAAGGGCTAGCAAATTGCATAGCTGGATATAATTTTTCCCTTTTGATGGTGACCGTTTTAAACAGAGCGTAGCAAACAAAAAAAGAGGGAAATTGTAGAAAAGTTTTCCAGCAATGAATTTTTGCTTCAGGGAAGGCAAAAGAAGAAAAAAATTAATTTATTGTGACGTCGATAAAATGTTTGATTTGAAACATGTTAATGTTTGAAAATCGTAGTAGAGCAGTTCTCTAGGATTTCGGTCATTCGATTTTTTTTTGTATTTTTTAATCCGACTGAACTTTTTTGGTGCCTTCGGTATGCCCAAAGAAGCCATTTTGCATCATTAGTTTGTCCATATAATTTTCCATACAAATTTGGCAGCTGTCCATACAAAACTGATATGTGAAAATTCAATAATCTGTATCTTTTGAAGGAATTTTTTGATCAATTTGGTGTCTTCGGAAAGTTAAAGGTATGGATACGGACTACACTGGAAAAAAATAATACACTGTAAAAAAAATTTGGTGATTTTTTAATTTAACTTTTTATCCAATTTTTATCACTAAAACTTGATTTACAAAAAAACACTATTTTTATTTTTTTTTTATTTTTTGATATGTTTTAGAGAACATAAAATGCCAACTTTTCAGAAATTTACAGGTTGTGCAAAAAATCATTGACCGAGTTATGAATTTTTTAATCAATACTGATTTTTTCAAAAAATCGAAATTTTGGTCGCAAAATTTTTCATCTTCATTTTTCGATGTAAAATTGAATTTGCAATCAAAAAGTACTTTAGTGAAATATTGATAAAGTGCACCGTTTTCAAATTATAGCAATTTTTATGAGACTTTTTTGAAAATAGTCGCAGTTTTTCATTTTTCAAAATTCGTGCACATGTTTGCCCACTTTTGAAAAAAATATTTTTGAAAAGCTGAGAAAATTCTCTATATTTTGCTTTTGCGGACATTGTTGATACGACCTTTAGTTGCTGAGATATTGCAATGCAAAGGTTTAAAAACAGGAAAATTGATGTTTTCTAAGTCTCACCCAAACAGCCCACAATTTTTCAATGTCGATATCTCAGCAACTAATGGTTCGATTTTCAATGTTAAAATATGAAACATTTGTGAAATTTTCCTATCTTTTCGAAAACAATATTTTCAAAATTTTCAAATCAAGACTAACATTTCAAAAAGGCCAAGCTTTCAATATTACGCCCTTTAAAAATGTTAGTCTTGATTTGAAAATTTTGAAAATATTGTTTTCGAAAAGATCGGAAAATTTCACAAATGTTTCATTTTTTAACATTGAAAATCGGACCATTAGTTGCTGAGAAATCGACATTGAAATATTGTGTGTTGTTTGGGTGGTACTTAGAAAACATCAATTTTCCTGTTTTTAAACCTTTGCATTGCAATATCTTAGCAACTAAATGTCGTAAGCATAAGCATAAGCATAAGCATAAGCATAGGTGCCCACCCGCAGTTGCTACTCCGTTATTGACCAGGACCTCCAGAAGTTACATCCACGAGCCGTGGAAGATAAGTGGGAGCTATCTTTCCTCGCTTCGCAACTTCTCAAAGGCCCCTATCATGCTGATCAATACCGGCGCCGGCCACGACCAGTGGTAGGGTCACGGGGAAGTGGATGGGAATGTTAGTCCGATACTTGAGTGATAGAGACCGCCCAATCGACTGCATCTCCGACAAAGTATCACATGAGTTTTGAGGGGTTAGTAGATGGGTATGAGGTCAGGATTCACGAGTGGCAGTGATGTGACCATGAGCATTTTGTTTATCGGTTGAAAATTTTAAATCTTAGGCAGCCGGCTGCGGAAAGATAGATAATTGATTATTTAAAAAGTTTTTTATCGAACGCGTGCCAGCCGAGCAGTAGTGCTATGGGCTGGACTTATCAGTATATTTTTACTGTTTTTACAATTTAGATAACGCGAGCAAATTTCAAAAATAGTAAATAAATGACGCTTTACTCTTCATAAAATCGATAGTTTGATGAATTAATAATAAAACTGCCAGTTGGAATAAATTTCTACGATCATTTACGACGAAAATTATCGCGAAAAAAACAGGACTGCGCGTTCCCAGAAGCACTGCACTTATGATGCCATTATTTAATTATAATAACCACTCACCCAAGCACCCAAACAGCGACACAAAAGAAATGATAATGAGCATGCAAAAACAAGACAGCGCGTCCTCGTGGTCAGCGCATTTATTATGCCATTATTTAATTATAATAACCACTCACCCAAGCACACAAACAGCGACACAAAAGAAATGAAAATGAGCATGCAAAAACAAGACAGCGCGTCCTCGTGGGCAGCGCACTTATGATGCCATTATTTAATTATAATAACCACTCACCCAAGCACACAAACAGCGACACAAAAGAAATGAAAATGAGCATGCAAAAACAAGACAGCGCGTCCTCGTGGGCAGCGCACTTATGATGCCATTATTTAATTATAATAACCACTCACCCAAGCACACAAACAGCGACACAAAAGAAATGAAAATGAGCATGCAAAAACAAGACAGCGCGTCCTCGTGGGCAGCGCACTTCATATCTTAGCAACTAAATGTCGTATTAACAAAGTCCGAAAAAGCAAAAATTAGAAAATTTTCTCAGCTTTTCAAAAATATTTTTTTCAAGGTGGGCAAACATGTGCACGAATTTTAAAAAATGAAAAACTGCGACTATTTTCAAAAAAGTCACATAAAAATTGCTATGAACTTGAAAACGGTGCACTTTATCAAAATTCCAATAAAGTACTTTTTGATTGCAAATTCAATTTTACATCAAAAAACGAAGATGAAAAATTTTGCAACCAAAATTTCGATTTTTTGAAAAAATCAGTATTGACTAATAAATTCATAACTCGGTCAATGATTTTTGGCACAACCTGGAAATTTCTGAAAAGTTGGTATTTTATGTCCTCTAAAACATATCAAAAAATAAAAAAAAAATTAAAATAGTGTTTTTTTTTGTAAATCAAGTTTTAGTGATAACAAGTTAAATAAAAAAAATCACCATTTTTTTTACAGTGTATTATTTTTTCCAGCGTAGTCCGTATCCATACCTACAACTTTGCCGAAGACACCAAATCGATCAGAAAATTCCTTCAGAAATACAGATTTTTGAATTTTCACATATCAGTTTTGTATGGACAGCTGCTAAATTTGTATGGAAAATTATATGGACAAACTAATGATGCAAAATGGCTTCTTTGGACATACCGAAGGCACCAAAAAAGTTTTAGCTTGATTAAAAAATACAAAAATTAAAATTGACGAAAAAAGACCGATTCCGTAGAGAACTGCTCAATAAAACTAACATAAAAGTATCCAGATTAACAAAAATCAGGGTAAACATTTTGTTGCAAAGTACCCAGAATTTAAAATCTCTAATTATTTATGATTCTCGTGTGAATTGAATCTTTTTTATGTTTAGCAATAGCAATACCAATTTCTGGGAACTGGATTAAAATGGGGAGTGTAATAGAATTTAAAGGTAGCTTATTTTGATAAAGTCAGTCATGAAATTCATGTGTGAGATTTTTTAAATATGGTTGTGCTTAAATGGATCTTGAATTAATTAGAAACAGAACGACAGTACTTAGTCAATACGCAGGCTTACAATTAGATTTTTTTTCTGACCAACCTTCGCGGGTTTTAAAACCAAGACCTCTGGATTGTGAGTCCAGTCCATTGCTTCACATTACTAGGATTGAATAAGTTTAGGGAAAATTCTAAAATATTTTTTATATTGATACTCAAAAACGTTACTTTTCCCACTTCTAAACAAAAGAAACAAAATTTGGAACAGCCAAGAAAAGTAATATCCTCACGATAAAAAATAATGACATGCATATTCCTACAAGGCACCGCCACAAAAGTCAAAACCCATAAATTGCATTCAGCAAACTTTCAGTTTGCTTCAGATTTTTAGTTAATTTTTTTGCAGGTTTTGTAATGTTTGAATTTTTTTTTCACATTGCAGAGATGTTCAAACATGTGCATTTTTTTATCATGTTTTTCAAATTTACCTCACATCACAGGTCTCACTAAATTTTAATAAACCGCTAGCCTTTCTTCTCCAAATTTTTGGCGATTCCCGCTGAAATGTGTGCACCGTGCTCGCCAACATCAACGACGACCTGCGGAAGCGTACAAGTCTAACAAGCCATCTTCGTTCTCACCATTTTCCCTACAAAGTTCCGCGGGAAGCTCCTTTTTCTTAGGACCCGAAGAGGTAGCTGGGGTGGCAGCAGAACTCTTTACCTCAAGACGGTTACAAAAAAATGCTTTGAAGGGGGAATAAAACTTTCCTATTCTTTTTCGCTTGAGAAAACCTTGTCGTGGTCGCAAAAACGAACAGTGGATTGATTTGATGAAATTGGTCAAGGTTATATGACATCTAGATAATACAGTGAAATTTTTTTACTATTGATGAGTAGCTGCAAAAAAATCTAATTAAAATAACCTAGGATTAAAAAAAAGGAATTAAACACAATTCTGACCCCCATTTACTTCAACAAACCCAGTATGCCACAGGGTCTCTGTGTTCTCGGAAGCGACCATCTTGGGTCACGCTATTCTGTGGCAATTTTGTGGGCTTTCCGCGTATGGCTCCCCAACTCCGTCCCCTCCCCCCCCCCCCCCCTGTATTGTTCCCGTAAATAGGCAAAGAAAGTGCGAAAGCTCGTCCGGAATAATTTTCCACATATTTACATAAAAAGTGCCCCAGCCAGGCTTCTCCGAGACGCTCAGAAACGGGCATTTGAGTCAAGAAAGTCCATGTTCTGCCGAGTTGGCCGCCCTCCCACCGCCACAGAGTCAACCACACCGGGTTCTGGAACTGCTGAACCACACCACCAGGTTGGTCCTGGTGAAAATGGGAGTGAAACAGAGCTGGGGAGAGTATATAAAAATATGATTTATACGATACTGTATAATTTATTTTGCATAATTATCACTGAGTACGAGAGGAATGAATTATAATTTTTAATTAACACAAAATTTTACATTAATTCGCAATTTTATTTATGTACAGCCGCAGCGCAATCACGTTTTGCTATGGGGTGGAAAAAAGGGGATTTGCGTGTTCGCGGTTTAGATGGCCCTGCCGAGCTGACTCAGCTGTTTGTCAAACTGTTTGTCAGCGGTAAAGGTATCGTGTGTCTTCCAGGAGAGATTCGAAGATATTATTTCTGGATTACAGTGAACAGTTGTAAGATGATATTCCTCAAAATTGAATTAAGAGAAGATTTTTATTTTTAATAAATAAACATTCGAGCAATTCTGTACCAAAACCGGAAATTGATTTTATTTGTATTTTTTCATTTGGCTCAAACTTTGTGTGGGCCTTCCCTGTGACCAAAGAAGCTATTTTATGTCATTGGTTCACCCATACAAGTCTCCATACAATTTTGACTGCTGTCCATACAAAAATGGTACGCAAATATTTAAACAGCTGTAACTTTTGAGTGAATTTTCTGATGAATTTGATATCTTCAGCAAAGTTGTAAGTATTGTTGAGGAATATTGAGAAAAAAGGTAACGGAAATTTTTTTTGAAGATTTTTTAATCAACTTTTTTTCACAAAATCTCAATTTCCCAAAATACGTAATTTTTGATTTTCGATATTTTTTGATATGTTTTAGGGACAAAGACCCGCAACTTTTGAGCGATAGAGAAACATGGTCAAAAAATCTGCCGCCGAGTTATGGGTTTTTGAAAAAAAATTTGACGTCATTTTTTGATGTAAAATTGAATTTACAATCGAAAAGAATTTTACACATTTTTTTATAAAGGGCTCTGTTTTCATGATACAGCCACTAAAAGTGAGATTTTAGCGAAATATTTGCAGTTTTTCGATTTAAAAAATACTGACCATTTCTAATTTTTTTTTTAAAGCACAGAAATTTTGCTATACAATTGTTAAAAAGGCATTAAAGATAAGACCTCTGGTTACCGAGATACAGCTGTTTTAAGAAATAGAAACACGAAAATTTAAGTTTTCTAAATCTCACCCAAACAATCCACCATTTGTGAAATTTTCCGATCTTTTAGATTTTTTTTTAAACTTAAATCAAGACTAGCATTTAAACTGGGCGTTATATTTAATGTTTGGCCTTTTGAAAATGTTAGCCTTGCTTGAAAAAATTTCAAAATATGTTTTTCGAAGAGATCGAAGAATTTCACGAATGTTTCATGTCATAAAATTACCATTAGTACCATTAGTTGCTGAGATATCGGCATTAGAAAATGGTGGGCTGTTTGGGTTACACCTAGAAAACTTCAATTTTCCTGTTCTATTTCTTTAAGCCGCTGTATCTCAGCAACCAGAGGTTCAATCTTTAATGACTCTCAGACAATTTTATAGAAAATTTTCTGAACTTTTCAAAAAATCATTTTAGGAATGGTCACTCATGGTCACTATTTTTAAAAGTCGAAAAACTGCAAATTTTTCGCTAAAATCAAACTTTTGGCAGCTATATGGGTTCGTTCAAAAATTACGTCCAAGAATAGGGGAGGGGGGGGGGTCTAAGGTTTGTGACAGCCCATGTTAAAGGTATAGGAAAAGTGCGTGACAGGGGGGGGGGGGTCTGAAATCCCGAAAATCAATGGACGTAATATTTGAACAAACCCTATCTGAGCAGTTCTCTAGGATTTCGGTCATTCGATTTTTTTTGTATTTTTTAATCCGACTGAAACTTTTTTGGTGCCTTCGATATGTCCAAAGAAGCCATTTTGCATCATTAGTTTTTCCATATAATTTTCCATACAAATTTGGCAGCTGTCCATACAAAAATGATGTTTGAAAATTCAAAAATCTGGATCTTTTGAAGGAATTTTTTGATCGATTTGGTGTCTTCGGCAAAGTTGTAGGTATGGATACGGACTACACTGGGAAAAAATGATACACGGTAAAAAAAATTCGGTGATTTTTTTATTTAACTTTTTATCACTAAAACTTGATTTGCAAAAAAACACTATTTTTAATTTTTTTTTCTCTATGGCTCAAAAGTTGAAGGTCTTTTTCCCTTAAAACTTATCAAAAATCTCGAAAATCATAAAATATGTATTTCGGGAAATTGAGTTTTTGTGAAAAAAAAGTTGATTAAAAAATCTTCAATTTTTTTTTCCGTTACCTTTTTTCTCAATATTCCTCAACAATACCTACAACTTTGCCCAAAACACCAAATTGATAGGAAAATTCACTCAAAAGTTACAGCTGTTTGAATATTTACGTACCATTTTTGTATGGATAGCAGCCAAAATTGTATGGAGACTTGTATGGGTAAACCAATGACACAAAATAGCGTATGTGGTCGTAGGGAAGGCCCACAAAAAGTTTGAGCCAAATAAAAAAATACAAAAAATAAAATTTGTCGAAATCGGCCGATTTAGTAGAGAGTTGCTCATTCTTTTTTTTGTATTGAAAATACTACTTTGAGTGTTTTTAGACCGACTTTTATGATCATTTTTAAATCTGTAGAAATATTTCAATTCTAAATGGAAACTATTTTTAACTTTTTTTTTTAAATCATATTTTTCCAAAAATGGTTCACTTTCATAACGCTTCTGAAACAAAAAATCATTTGGAATTTAGTTTAGTAGTAGTTATCACAAGGAAAAAATAAGTGAATTGCGACCAAATAGCCTATATATTATTTCAATAAACCATCTGAGTCAATTCCTTATCATCAAGGGTACTGAATTTTGAACTGTCAATAGATGCGGAAAATTTATTAACTGTTATGTTTCTGCTAAAATCAACGTATCTGAAGTTATGAAAAAAAAAATTAAATCATATATTTGGGTAGTTCTCTTCCATTTCACACGAAATCGGAAAAAGTTGCCCCAACCCTTCTTCAATTTGCGTGAAACTTTGTTCAATGTAGATTCGAAAAGTACATTAAATTTCCCATAAAATGACATGATCCTAAAAAAATTGTAGTCATGTATCGAAAAATGGCGGAGCTTTTAAAAAATTTTAGGGCTTTTATCGATAAAAAAAATACGTTTTTTTCGGAATTCTGAGTACGCCATCAAATCGGGCGTCTAATTTTATTTTTTTTAAAAGTCTCTTTGACACCAAATTTCTATCTCATCACCTTTTCAGGCTACAAATTAGCGAAAAACACCTCTTTTTCGCATGTTCAAAAATGAAAGGAGTCGGGAATGCAAATCAAATAGTAGTTTATGCAACAAGTTGCGAAAAGAGGATTTTTTCAACACGAGTCGTACGACGAGTGCTGAAAAAATCAAGTTTTGCAACGAGCTCCATACAACATTTTTTGCAATTTCAAAAAACACCCATTGAGTGAAATTTTAAGTCGAATTTTCATGTATTTTGTCGTTTAAATCAAAAAAATGTTGAAAAGTGTTACTTTTCGAAACAAGTGCTGAAAAGTTCAACTTTTCAGAACCCATTTCAGAGAAAACTAGAACTTTTCAGCATTTATTTTGAAAAGTGTTGCTATTCGTTTCTGTTATTTTTGGTACAGAAAAGTAGGCTATATCGTCGTTCAAGAATGACAGGAAAAGTAAGTAGTTTCACGACGGAATTGCAAAAACAATATTTAACACTCTAACACTTAACTGCATTCAAAAGAGTGATATTCCGAGCTCCATTTTTCGATATCTCATAACGGTGGGGCGGTACGACGGATTTTTGCTAAGACATGTTTTTCAATGATTTCTAGCTCGAAACCGTGAAGAGATAGAAATTTGGCGTCTAAGGACTTTTGTGTAACATTGGACGCCAGATCAAGGTACTGAACATACCGAAAATCCAATTTTTCATAAAACAAAATAGTTTTCAAAGTGCTGCCATTTCCAATTATGCAACTGTCAAAAATCGTGAGACATGTATCTGCAATAACTCCGAGAGGAAATTTTCCATTTAGAGTAAAATTATTATTTTTTTTTTTTTTCATTTTAAAGGTTTCAAACTTCTTCGAAAAAATGATGATTTTGACAATTTTGGATAGTTTTCAATAGTTTCAAATTATATCGTGTACATTTGCTTGTTCCGATTTCGTGTGAGTTGGCGGAAAGTTGCCTATCTATTTTAGTCACTTTCAACCTTTTGTCCCTTTATGTCTTTCGACGTTTTGGTGAAACAAAGGGATTTTCCAGGTATTTTAACATTTATCACGTTCCGTGAAATTTTCGTAAAATTGTGTATTGTGGGAAATTCCTTGTGAGATTTTTGTTAATTTTTGACGTGAAAAATCACTAAGCTTACTGATCATGTTTGTGTGCAAAATTTGTTGCAATATCCCTGTAGTATAAATTCGCAATTTGGCATAAGAGCATATTCAGTTGAAGGATAAGTATTTAAAAAAGAACCATACTTCCTAATTGTCTGGTTTCAAGCAAATGTATAGATATCCCCAATCTTCACGTGATTTTTGTTACCAGCTTTCTCAATACTGTTTCAACAAATCCTTGACGTTCATTTCAAACATATCTTGCACTACAGCTGTTCATAAACCAACACACGAGTGCCTAGAAAAGCAATTTGCCATTCAACAACCACAATGGAGCGATTTATCACATGTTAGAAGTGTGGTTTGTGCAATGCCTTACCTGGTGCGCCTCTAAAACAATTTACGCGAATAATTTCCCCTTTTCCCACTCCCAGGAGCCGTTCAAAACGACCGTGGGCGCTGTTACCTTTCCAAAGCTGCACCTTCACCCCAGACGGCAGTGTCGGCAGGATCCGCAATTATGGTTCACAAAGCTCCGGGTAAACTGCCGTTGCAAATTCCTAACATGCTTAACGACGCGGGCACGCGATTTTCCCATCCATTTTGAAAAGTGACTGCATTGTTCGGGGTGGGGAAAAGCTTTAGACAATGCAACCTTTTTGTGCACAAAAAAAGCAGCTCAACTCTGTCACTTTAGGTGAACTACCTGTCTTGTCCCGAGTTTAGCTGTGAAAAGCGGGTTGCGATTCGTTTTTACATGGAATTGTGTTTCATCAGCAACGTATTTGTTTTTTTTTTTTTATTTTATTTTTAATAAAATTTGAATGTGTGTGTGCTAACGATCCAATTCCCACTGACCGGCAGCGAAATAATTGTAAAGTATACTTTGTATCAGACTTTATTTAGCTCAATTAAGTGTAACCATTCTTGGCAATTTGAATTCGTCGTGTTACCCCTTTATTTTTCACAATGCAATGCTAATTTTGTCCAATAATTTAAATTATATAACAAACCAATGGATAACTGACATTTCCACTCAATCGGGCTCGCTAAACTTCACGTTCCTTTGCACTTCACACCACCAAAACCCCTTCCCCCACGACACATTCACACATGAACAGGCTCATTCAGCGTGCTTGATTTATTGCTTTTTTGCCGCGAGCCATTGTTCGGTCCATGTAGCTCTATTTATTTATGTATTTAAACATTTTATTGTTTGAAATGTTTAGAGATCAACAAATAAATTACCCCTGGTTGTTTTCCGGGCCCCCTACCTCCTCCCTTCCAAACTCAGACAGACAAACACACACAACACTAGTAATGCACGTTCCTACACGTGTTGATGTTATTGTGTTTAATGTCTGTGTGTGTCGCCATCTATTGTTCGATGAATCACTCGCGGTTGAGCTCGTTGGTCTGTGTTATTGTTGTTTAGAAAGGTCGAAAAATGATTGGTTCAAAATGTGGGGTGGTTTTGAGGCTCAATTGAATAATCAGAGCTTGATTGTGTGTGTGTGTGTTCGTTTGTTGGTGATGGTGCTTGTTAGCTTTGGGGGCCATTATTATGGCGTCGTGATTGGACAGCTCATTGTCGAAACATGGCCCGATAGTATGAAAAACAAGAGCAAAATCAATGTGAAAAGCTGTATAATTGCATTTTTTGGGTGAGGTCAATGCATCATAACAAAATGGCCAGAAACAAATAACGAGCTTACTTTTTTTTAGAATTGCGAACTTAATTAATGTTGTCCGCTGTATTCAAGATCACGTTTTTTTTACGAAAGCATGCTTGAAATAAACGTTTTTTATGACTTGCTTTCGATACTTTCCAAAAACCGTTTTTTGTTTTCAAAATCTCGTTACATTGAAATCATAATTTATTTAAAGTTTCCACATCAATTTTAAATAAGATCTGTGCCAGCCTTAAACAAAACAAGAAACAAGAAACCAGAAACAAGAAACAAGAAACAAGAAACAAGAAACAAGAAACAAGAAACAAGAAACAAGAAACAAGAAACAAGAAACAAGAAACAAGAAACAAGAAACAAGAAACAAGAAACAAGAAACAAGAAACAAGAAACAAGAAACAAGAAACAAGAAACAAGAAACAAGAAACAAGAAACAAGAAACAAGAAACAAGAAACAAGAAACAAGAAACAAGAAACAAGAAACAAGAAACAAGAAACAAGAAACAAGAAACAAGAAACAAGAAACAAGAAACAAGAAACAAGAAACAAGAAACAAGAAACAAGAAACAAGAAACAAGAAACAAGAAACAAGAAACAAGAAACAAGAAACAAGAAACAAGAAACAAGAAACAAGAAACAAGAAACAAGAAACAAGAAACAAGAAACAAGAAACAAGAAACAAGAAACAAGAAACAAGAAACAAGAAACAAGAAACAAGAAACAAGAAACAAGAAACAAGAAACAAGAAACAAGAAACAAGAAACAAGAAACAAGAAACAAGAAACAAGAAACAAGAAACAAGAAACAAGAAACAAGAAACAAGAAACAAGAAACAAGAAACAAGAAACAAGAAACAAGAAACAAGAAACAAGAAACAAGAAACAAGAAACAAGAAACAAGAAACAAGAAACAAGAAACAAGAAACAAGTGTGCGGACTGAGAGGATACATCCCGAAATTACCGAGAGTACTTTACTCATGGGTTCATCTTCAAAAAAGTTCACCTATCAAAAAAAAAGTACCGGTACCCAGAATCGAACCCAAAACCTTCGGCATATTGAACCGTGCCTTTGCCGTATGGGCCACCATGGTTCGGTGATTAAGCGGCGGATGAACTGTTCCAATGAACGAATGAACACGCGAGAGAACTATACTCTCGCAAAATAGCACTTTCCTCACGTTTCTTTTCGTGAGAACTATCCTCTTGTTCTTTAACTTTGGGTGTAAATATCTCGATTAAGCGCAGGCCAAATTTTAAGCAACAGGTTGCATTGAAAGGGTAGCACTACAAAAGATGAAAAAATCTCGGGGTATTTTTCTTTAAACCCGAGGTATCATCATTTAAAAATGCCTGATTTTGAAGAGAAAAAATGTATGGGATCTCCCTAACGAAATTTGAAAGTTTTCTACACCCAAAGTTAAAGAACGAGGGGATAGTCCTCACGAAAAGAAACGTGAGGAAAGTGCTATTTTGCGAGAGTATAGTCCTCTCGCGTGTTCATTCGTTCATTGGAACAGTTCATCCTATTGAGTGACTTATATGGACAAATGACCGCCACTTAGTCACCGAACCATGGTGGCCCATACGGCAAAGGCACAGTTTAATATGCCGAAGGTCATACTTTTTTTGAAGATGAACCCATGAATAAAGTACTCTCGATAATTTCGGGATTTATCCTCTCAGTCCGCACACAGTACCATTTTACTACCGAATCGTGCTCTTTATCCTCTCGTATGCCGATGTCCAGTTCTGGGTGTACATCACAAATAAGATTATTTAAAATTTTCTAAATTTACACAACTTTTACTGTCTGCTACCTCCACACACGATGACGTTAAAATCTCTTATTATCAGGTCATCAACATGCTTTACCATAATACTAAAAGAACTTTTTTTTTAAGTATAATGTACTGCAATCATTCCACTGTCAATACCTGCAATCTGTAAATCCGCTTCCAATTGTTTGATTTCTCTGATTGCTGAGGTCACCCCACCCCCCAATTTACTCCCACAGCACAACAATGCGATTCGTACGGTGGGTGGCGGAGTCCAGCTTATAAACGATATCGGGCTTCTTAGTTTATTTGCATACCGAATTGCTATTTATATTGACCTGTCCTTCCAGTTGGGTCTCATGTCGGGACGCTGAAACGCTTCAGCTGTTCGAAAAAAAAGCTTTGCTGGGTGGTATTAAATGTAAGCTTTTCAGGTGGTTCTGTTCATACATTTTATAAAAACTTGAGATTTCGAGAAGAAATCTAAAAGATTTCAAAAGAAATACGTTAAAGTTGAATGTTAAAATCAAGCAACCCTCCACAGTGAACCACCCTATCCCAATTGACGTTTGCTGAAGTGACATAGTGACATTTGGCTCCATATAAATTCGGTGCGGACTTTTGGTTTTGTGAGACGCTTTCATGGAGTGCTGGCTGGAACGGCCAATCCGCCCTTTTTACGGAATTATTTTTTCCCGCCCCTCACCTTCAACTCAAAAATACAATATGGGCGACGCATCTCCGGGACGGGAATTTTTCGGTGCCAGCACTTCGGAATGTCGCTACATGGATGCCGTGGAAACCGTATTCCCTTGGAGTTCGGGGAAGGGCAAATGGCGGATTATTCTCTGTGCTGCCAAACCAAACTATGCAACACTTCACTTTCGACAGTGGAATGAATATTGGTTGGCTATCGAGTGCCACTTTTGGCGATGACCCAATAGAGTTCGGACCGGGGGGAGGGGGTTTTGATTGGTTGCTAGTAAAATATAGAGTGCAGAAATTGCAGCGTATAACATGAAATGTTTATTGCACTGCACTAGTGAAAACACGGGGGGGTTCTAAAAAACACCACAGATCCGCTCAATGACAGACATTCCATCGAATGGGGTGCAGCGAGGGAATATTTTTGAAGTGTTACTATGCATTTTTTATTTGTTTTTCAACCAGTTTCGGAGTGGCTTTGTCTGCAGGGGACTTTGTTAAATTTGAAACCTTTTTAGTAAATTTTTAAGTAGAGAAAAGACGGCCATTTCGTTGTAAACTAACTTCCCCACCGTAGGAGATTTTCCCTTGTCCCATTAAAAAAGTGGAGCATCAACACTTCCCGTCTTCCAAATCCTTTTCCTTGTCCCTGGTACGCGGTGGAGATGGGAGCGGCCGTCAATGGACGGACGTCATGGTGGTGAGAATCTGGTTCAGGTGGAATTGGTTTTATTCCCAATTATCAATTCCTAGGCAACCAAGGCAACCAATTTCAAAATGTCAATGAAAAAATGTTGCTAAATGCGTTTTAAAGTCGTAAGTTGATTGTCAATTAACGAAAAAAAACTGTTGCTGTACTGTACATCAAAACCTTGGTTTCTTAAATATCCTATGAAATTTCGAAGTTTTAAAAAAATATATTGCGCCCTGATGTTTCGAGCCGGTTGCGAAAAGGTGGGGTGACAAAAATTTTGAAAAATATTTGCAACAGCCTAAAATAAATTTGAATGAATTTAATACATTAGAAAAACATAGAGCAATTCCAGCCCATTACGGAAAAGAGAATATTTTTTTCAGTGTAGTTTAGTAGATGGTAGCAACCTAGATAGTAATTTAGCTTAAATCATATAGGAAAGTGGACGAGCAAAAATATTACAAGACTGAAAAATCAAGTCTATCATATAAAGATTGTCAAAAACAATAAAAAAACCTATTTTTTAACATTTTTATTTTTAAAACCCGAGCAGGGGTAAATAACACGGGAATACCAAATTTTGGTATTACTTGGGCAAATAACAGCGACCAAAATGTGCCCTTGGTTGCCCAGTAATAGATGGTAAAATTCCATGAAATCATACCAAAATCTTGTATGTGTAAGGGCACAACAATACCAAACCATGTTATTCCAAGGGTAAAATAATACCTCAAAATAAAACCATTTCAATACCAAGTTGAGGTCTTCTGGATTTTTGAACATTGCTTGAATACCAAAACTTGGTATTGCCATGGTTTTATTTTTAGATATTCCCGCGCCCTTGGAAAATCATATTTTGGTATTTCTGTGGTCTTTCACATACATGATTTTGGTATGATTTCATGGTATTTTACCATCTATTAGTGGACAACCAAGAGCACATTATGGTCGCTGGTATTTCAACAAGTAATACCAAAATTTGGTATTTTCATACCATTTTTAGTGCAGCAGTTGCAGTTAGTGAAAAAACGGAAATTATTCATATGCAACAGCCAAATCTACTCACCTGATGATTCCATGTTGTAATTAGTGATATTCTTCACCACACCGAATGCATTTGTCATTGATGAACGGCCTGTGCTTGAAGCTTCTGATAAATAACAAGATTGAAAAATAAGTATTATTAAAATGAAACTGAATTGAAATTCACCAAAATTCATTAATCTGTCGATTGACTCGTTTTTCAAAGTATTTGGTTATCCCGACTTAGAGATATTTCAACGTTTTTGAAAAAAATAATAGTGGGTATATCACACTAATTTTTAAAATCATCTTTAACATTTTTGGGTTTCAAGTCATTTTAACGCAAAATTAATTAACTCGTAAAATTTTTTTAACAAATTTCCCATAGTTTCAGAGAAAATTGATGAAACCTTTTAATATTCAAATAATACCAAAATGTGCCATCCTGGAATTTGATAAAAACACTTTAATACCAAAATAATACCAAAATGTGCCATCCAGACTTAGAAAATTTTCCACAATTTCAAGTCATTTCTGTAGGGGGTATATCAAAAATGTTTAAAATCAAGTTTGAAATTTCCGGTTTTGAATGAAAGCATTCGCTTTGAGACATGATTTTAGCGTAAAATTAATTATTTTGTCAAAATTGGTCAAAATTTTCCCATAGTTTCAGAGGAATTTGATACCAAAATAATACCAAAATGTGCCATCCTGACTAAGAAAATTTTCCACAATTTCAAGTCATTTCTGTAGGGGGTATATCAAAAATGTTTAAAATCAAGTTTGAAATTTCCGGTTTTGAATGAAAGCATTCGCTTTGAGACATCATTTTAGCGCAAAATTAATTATTTTGTCAAAATTGGTCAAAATTTTCCCATAGTTACAGAGGAATTTGATAAAATACTGTAATACCTAAAGAATACCAAAATGTGGTGTTCGATCATTGACAAATTCTGCAATTTTAAAATATCAAAACAATACCTTAAATTGGTATGATACCACATTTTGCTCTTGCATAATTCTTAAGACAAATTTAAAAGGGTCCAGGAATACCAAAATTTGGTATTGATACCAGAGAAAGGTATTATTACGCATTTCCCTTGTTATTTACCCATGCTCGGGAACCGCTGTAACTTTACAAGGATTGGACTTAGGACAATGGTCAATATGGAGACTTTTATGTAAAATTGTCTGGAAAATCGAATCTTTTGTTTGGTTTTTGTTCATTTTGATCTTCAGAGCACTTTAGAAAAAAAAAAAACAGTTCCAGTAAATGATTTTTGGATTTTTTTAGGTGAGTTGCTCCATCCTGCATTTTCGTGAATTCTTTTGTAACATCTTGGGCTATTTTCACAAACATTTTGAACAAAAAAAATCGTGGGCTCACCTTCAAATTTGACTTTTAAAATTAAAAGTCAAAAAAAGAAAATTAAAAGTGTCGTGTTTTTTCTAGAGGTGGGTAAAAAAAGAGCGAAACGCTCAAAGAGCCGGTTCACTGAAAAGAGCGAACGAACCGTGGCTCTCAAAAAAATAACCGCGGTTCTTTTATAAACTCCGGTCTTTTGGAAGAACCGTTTCAAGATGGCATGATTTTTGTTACAAATATAATTTATTGAATTTCCAAAAAAATAGTACTAAATTTGTTATTGAGAATTTCAAATGTAATTTCAAATATTTCAATGCTTATAAAAATTAATCTCAAAAGTAAATGATTTTCTAAACGAACTGAAAAAAAAACTAAAGTAATTAAATTAAAGTATTACCGGAATACAAATTTGAGTATATCAAATTGCATAAGTTGTAAAATATTACCAAAAATCTACTGAATAGTTAAGAGATTTTGGAAAAAAAAATCCTTTTGTCCGATTAAACTTTACACAGCAAAAAATCCGAGGGTAAAATCGCATGCAAAAGCATGCACATCACCTTCGTCAAAAAAGACACTTATATATTACACGCTGCATGTACAAGTTTTGTAAACACAAAAAAAAGTTACAACCGACGGAATTCAAACCCAGCACCAACAGTATGGACTGGCGCCTTAGCCCGCTCGGCCATCAGACCGATGAAAAATGGAAAGGATAAACGTATATGTGAGCTTGATATTTCGGACAAGTAGTTTTCCCATACTGGCTGGCTACATATTTCAGGGTGTAATATTACATATAATTTAATAAAATAATGCAACATTTACTTTACACCCCAGGCCTTTGACGTGCAGCTGGATTTTTTTTGCTGTGTAGCTTTTATAGACTTTATCGATTAAATCAGAATGTAGAAAAGTGGTCTCAGAATATTTTCTCCATATAAAATATCAGCATTAGTTTTATTCTTGCAAAAATAAACGCAATTTTAAAATTAATGGCAGTTTTTTCCAGCTTCCCTAGATTTAAGTTTGGATGTCAATCAATTACTCGAATGTTTCGGTTCGAGTAGAAATTTTGACATAGAGACCACCAAGACCTTTGGTTTTCAAGAGCATCTTCTCGTTTTCAGTTTTAATTTTTTTTTATCAAATAATTTATAAAAGTCCAACGTGAAATAACTTATAAAATCACACGATTCTTAAAAAAACCATTTCATTCCAAATTTTGAAAAAGAGCGAAAGAGCCGTTAAAAAGAGCGGCTCTTTTTAACCCGGGCATGGTCTTCGGGTCTATAGGACCCAGTAGCACTATAAAAGTAATTGTAACTTTTGACCAAAAACACCTAGAGATCTGAAATTTTGTGACTTTGTGTATCTTACTAAGACACACATTCTGGCCAAAAATGAACTTCCGGTGGCCACCGGAAGTGCCCACCAAAAAAAAACTGACACCAATGGTATTCCGGGTCTATAGGACCCAGAAATGTTTTCAGCTGCCAAAATTCGAGATTGTAACCGATTTTGGATGTCTTGACCGCAAATGAAAGGCTAGGATGTCTACTTTCTGAACCCAACCGGCAGAACCGGTTTTGGACACCGTGGCCACCGGGAACCTGCTACAACCGAAAAAAGTTCTTTTTGAGGCCCCTACTTTGAGGACCTGTATCTCGAAACGATTGCACATAGCAGGTTGCTTCCGGTTGCATTCGACAGATAATAACCTGAATTTTAAGCCCCAGAAAAAATAATTGGTCCATAGTGGCCACCGGTTCCGGTAACCCGGAACTTCCGGAAAACTTGATTTTTGCAGTTTTTGACATAAAACCGTCACACAGACCAGTATTTTGAAACGGATTATTTTCCAAATCATTGCAGAAGGATACTACATACTACCCCTGACTATTTGGTATCGGTTCTGGCCAACTCTGGCCAATCCGGAACCGGTTCCAGGGTACCACTAAAACGGTTCCAATAATTGTCACGCTAGAAACCCGTCATGTTGCATATAAAACTTCATGAAATTGCATGTTATGACCATCTGAGGTCATGCCGATGTCCTCTGACCCATCCTGGTCACTCCGGAACCGGTTACCGGTGGCCACTGGGGGACACTATCGGAATATGCAATGAACCCTATCATCCGACGTATCAAACTTCATGAAATTGAAAGTTATGACCATCTGAGGCCATGCCGATGTCCTCTGACCCATCCTGGTCACTCCGGAACCAGTTACCGGTGGCCACTGGGGGACATTATCGGAATATGCAATGAACCCTATCATCCGACATATCAAACTTCATGAAATTGAAAGTTATGACCATCTGAGGTCATGCCGATGTCCTCTGACCCATCCTGGTCACTCCGGAACCGGTTACCGGTGGCCACTGAGGGACACTATCGGAATATGCAATGAACCCTATCATCCGACGTATCAAACTTCATGAAATTGAAGTTATGACCATCTGAGGTCATGCCGATGTCCCCTGACCCAACCTGGTTACTCCGGAACCGGTTACCGGTGGCCACTGAGGGACACTATCGGAATATGCAATGAACCCTATCATCCGACGTATCAAACTTCATGAAATTGAAAGTTATGACCATCTGAGGTCATGGCGATGTCCTCTGACCCATCCTGGTCACTCCGGAACCAGTTACCGGTGGCCACTGGGGGACATTATCGGAATATGCAATGAACCCTATCATCCGACATATCAAACTTCATGAAATTGAAAGTTATGACCATCTGAGGTCATGCCGATGTCCTCTGACCCATCCTGGTCACTCCGGAACCGGTTACCGGTGGCCACTGAGGGACACTATCGGAATATGCAATGAACCCTATCATCCGACGTATCAAACTTCATGAAATTGAAGTTATGACCATCTGAGGTCATGCCGATGTCCCCTGACCCAACCTGGTTACTCCGGAACCGGTTACCGGTGGCCACTGAGGGACACTATCGAAATATGCAATGAACCCTATCATCCGACGTATCAAACTTCATGAAATTGAAAGTTATGACCATCTGAGGTCATGCCGATGTCTTATTACCTAACCTGATCACTCCGGAACCGGTCGCCGGTGGCCACTTGGGGGCACTATCGAAATATGCAATGAACCCTGTCATCCGACGTATCAAACTTCATGAAATTGAACATTCTTACCATCTGAGGTCATGCTAACGTCCTTTGAACTTATCTGGTCACTCCAGAATCGGTTACCGTTGGCCACTTGGTGACACTCTCTGAGTATGTAGTAAACCCTATCATCCGACGTATCAAACTTCATGAAATTGAAAGTTATGACCATCTGAGGTCATGCTAACGTTCTTTGAACTTATCTGGTCACTTCGGAGTCGGTTTCCAATGGCCACTTGGGAAACTTGTGGAATATGCTAGAAACCCTATCATCCGAAATATCAAACTTCATAGAATTGAAAAATTATTTCTATCCAAGGTTATGCCGACCTAAACTAACCTTACCTGATCAATCTGGAACCGGTTACCTATGGCCACTGAGGGCCACTCCGGGACCGGTTACCAGTGGCTTTTGGGGAACATTATCGTAATATGCAATGACGGCATATCGAACAACATGAAATTGAACAATATTATATCTAAGGTAATTACGCTAACATCCCCTAACTCTATCTGGCTTTTGGAATCGGTTACCGGTGGCAACTGGTGTACACTTGTGGAATATGCGGAATAGAAACCCTATCGTCCCACATATCAAACTTCATGAGGCCGTCTTTCTCTCAAACCGAGTGTTGCCGAGATTTGGGTGCAGAAACTCTTTCATCTAACCTTTGATTTTGATATTTTAGAAATTATAGACACGCAAAAATCGGTATTTTCTCGGATAGCTAAGCTGCACTATTGGCGTTAAAATCCTCTAAATGCGAATCCAAACATGTTTGGAACTTGCTACTCGGCATGTTGTTTTGGGTACCAGGATACTGCGGTATTGAAGGCATTGAAATGGCTGATGAACTTGCCAGACTAGGCCTATCAAACATATTCGTGGATCCCGAGCCGTTCCTTGGAATCTCAAAACGTGCCGTGAAGCAAGAAATTACTAATTCGTCGCTTGTGTGCTATCTATCTCCTATCTTTTTACAGCAGACGTGTTACAAGATAACACAAGTGACGAATTGAGGACAATCGCAGTGGCCATCGTAAACCGATTCCGAAGTGACCAGATAAGTTCAAAGGACGTTAGCATGACCTCAGATGGTAATAATGTTCAATTTCATGAAGTTTGATACGTCGGATGATAGGGTTTATTACATAATCAGAGAGTGTCACCAAGTGGCCACAGGTAACCGGTTCCGGAGTGATCAGGTTGGGTCAGAGGACATCGTCTTGATCCCAGATGATCATAACTTTCAATTTCATGAAGTTTGACACGTCGGATGATAGGGTTCATTGCATATTCCGATAGTGTCCCCAAGTGGCCACCGGTAACCAGTTCCATCGAAAACCGGTTCCGGGCCAGGTTAGGTCAGAAGACATCGGCAGGATCTCAGATGGTCATAACTTTCAATTTCATGAAGTTTGATACGTCGGATGATAGGGTTCATTGCATATTCCGATAGTGTCCCCAGTGGCCACCGGTAACCGGTTCCGGAGTGACCAGGATGGGTCAGAGGACATCGGCATGACCTCAGATGGTCATAACTTTCAATTTCTGGAAATTTGATACGTCGGATGATAGGGTTCATTGATATTCCGATAGTGTCCCCAGTGGCCTCCGGTAACCGATTCCGGAGTGACCAGGTTGGGTCAGGGGACATCGGCATGACATCAGATGGTCATAACTTTCAATTTCATGAAGTTTGATACGTCGGATGATAGGGTTCATTGCATATTCCGATAGTGTCCCCCAGTGGCCACCGGTAACCGGTTCCGGAGTGACCAGGATGGGTCAGAGGACATCGGCATGGCCTCAAATGGTCATAACTTTCAATTTCATGAAGTTTGATACGTCGGATGATAGGGTTCATTGCATATTCCGATAGTGTCCCCCAGTGGCCACCGGTAACCGGTTCCGGAGTGACCAGGATGGGTCAGAGGACATCGGCATGGCCTCAGATGGTCATAACTTTCAATTTCATGAAGTTTGATACGTCGGATGATAGGGTTCATTGCATATTCCGATAGTGTCCCCCAGTGGCCACCGGAAACCGGTTCCGGAGTGACCAGGATGGGTCAGAGGACATCGGCATGACCTCAGATGGTCATAACATGCAATTTCATGAAGTTTTATATGCAACATGACGGGTTTCTAGCGTGACAATTATTGGAACCGTTTTAGTGGTACCCTGGAACCGGTTCCGGATTGGCCAGAGTTGGCCAGAACCGATACCAAACAGTCAGGGGTAGTATGTAGTATCCTTCTGCAATGATTTGGAAAATAATCCGTTTCAAAATACTGGTCTGTGTGACGGTTTTATGTCAAAAACTGCAAAAATCAAGTTGTCCGGAAGTTCCGGGTTACCGGAACCGGTGGCCACTATGGACCAATTATTTTTCTGGGGCTTAAAATTCAGGTTATTATCTGTCGAATGCAACCGGAAGCAACCTGCTATGTGCAATCGTTTCGGAGATACAGGTCCTCAAAGTAGGGGCCTCAAAAGAACTTTTTTCGGTTGTAGCAGGTTCCCGGTGGCCACGGTGTCCAAAACTGGTTCTGCCGGTTGGGTTCAGAAAGTAGACATCCTAGCCTTTCATTTGCGGTCAAGACATCCAAAATCGGTTACAATCTCGAATTTTGGCAGCTGAAAACATTTCTGGGTCCTATAGACCCGGAATACCATTCGTGTATGTAGAAAACGAAGACCATGGCCAGGTTAATGAGCGAACGAAAGTGAGCGGCTCCTAAAAAAGAGCGGTTTTGCCCACCTCTAGTTTTTTCTTTCAGTGTATTTTTTCAGAAAGCCAAGCGTCAAATTTTCTACAAGTTTGTCTTTGACCACTTTTTGATACGATGCACCGGCTTCGAGATACAGCGACATTTAAATTACGAAATACAAAAATATTGGAAACACTTACGCCCTTCTCAACTGTCATTATCGAGGGTAACTGGCTCCATACACTTGAATTGCTCTATATTGGTTTCAATCTGGAGTTGATAGATTATGTTTTTTTAAAGTTCTTCAGCGAGTGTTTAAGCTTCATAAAAAGAAAATCTTTTGATGCTCATCACGAGAAAGGAACATGGCTCTCCTCTCTCACGCAATAAATATCGGAAATAAAAAACTTAAAAAATCCTCGTCTAGATAATTCGTCGGAACAAAGATTTCACTACTTCACTTGCAGGTCCACGTCTAAACATGACCTGTCAATGTTCGTAGCTGACAGAACGAAATAAACAGATTTAAGTAGTGCTAACAATGACATTCACAAAAAATCTTAAAATGACTATTTTTTCGAAAAAATCGGAAGCGATTTTCTTTTGCGAGCTTTGCCTCCTTTCTTTTTTGCTGATAAAGAAAGTTCGCAAGCGAAAAAGATTTTTTTGCGATTATTCCTTTTCTGTCTCAAAACGATAAAGCTGAGCAATTCTCTACCAAAACCAGAAATGGATTTTATTTGTATTTTTGATTTGGCTCAAACTTTGTGGGGGCCTTCCCTATGACCAAATAAGCTATTTTGTGTCATTGGTTCCAACTTACAAGTCTCCATACAATTTTGGCTGCTGTCCATAAAAAATGGTATGTAAATATTCAAACAGCTGTAACTTTTGAGTGAATTTTCTGATCAATTTGGTGTCTTCGGCAAAGTTGCAGGTATTATAACTCAATTTCCCAAAATACGTATTTTCTGATTTTCGAGATTTTTCGATATGTTTTAGGGGACAAAAATCCGCAACTTTTGAGCCATAGAGGAACATGGAGTTATGAATTTTTGAAAAAATAGTGATTTTTGGAAAAAATCGAAGTTTTATACAAAAACAAATTTGACATTATTTTTAATGCAAAATTGAATTTGCTATCGAAAACTACTTCACAGATTTTTTTATAAAGGGCTCCGTTTTCAAGATATAGCCACCGAAAGTTTGATTTTAGCGAAATATTTGCAGTTTTTCGATTTTTAAAAATAGTGACCATGAGTGACCATTTCTATAAATATATTTTTTGAAAAGGTCAGAAAATTTGCTATAAATTTGTCTAAGAGACTTTGAAGATTGGACCTCGGGTTGCTGAGATAGAGCCACTTTTAGAAAAAGAAACACGAAAATTGAAGTTTTCTAAGTCTCATCAAAACAACCCACCATTTTTTAATGTTTTTATCTCAGCAACTAATGGTCCGATTTTCAATGTTATAACATGAAACATCCGTGAAATTTTCCGATTTTTTTTTTTGCAAGAAAAAATATTTTTAACTTATGAAGTTTTAGTTTATCAACAAAAAATACAAATACTATTCATATCCCTGTGGAACCTATTCGTTGCAGATAATTTTAAGTTGGTTGTACCATTCAAGTATGCGTTTCATCTTTCAATTAGCTCAAAAATCAAATAGCTTGTCTAATTTTGAACCCAAAGCGGTTAAAATCGGCAATCCCCTAATGGGACAGATTGGCCTCACTCAACCGTGCATCCCCCTCTTTCCATCCTAGACACAAACCATGTGTGAGGATGACTGTGGGTTGCGTTCCGCATCTGCTCCCCCCCAGGGAACCACCCGAAATATTGGTGCCGTCAAAATTCGACAACATGACAACGGTTGCCGTTACTCCTCTCCGATCGCAAGTAAAATCCCGAGCCAAAGGTTAGTCGCGCCAAGGCCATGCGGCATCTCACCATCGTTTGAACCCGGAGGCCTTACGTTCCTGGAACCACTGATGACACAGTTGACCATTTTTTTACTGAAGTCCTTCATGAAAGTTTTTCCTCTAGTTGGATTTCTGAAAACTCCCAAAAAAAAAACGGGAAGCTGATTTTGTGTATTTTATCAACTTAATGAAACGATTCTTACTGTGCATTCCCGGCCTGCCAGCGGTACGTGACGGTGTCAAGTGAAATGGAAATAATAAATCAAAATCACGTAGGCAGAAGTAATATTACGTGATTAGAAAATTAAACGAAGGATTCTCCGCAAGGCAAATAGACCCCGACGGTACCCGACGGCCGAGGTTCTTCTACATCTACCCTGCTGCATGTCGCCGAGGTCCATCGTTCCGAACCGTTGACCGACTGTCCTCGGCGTTGTCCCGTAAACCGTATGATATCTGCGTGAGAGAGAGAGACAGGGACCGACCTCGGATTTCCACGCTCGGAGTGATTTTCCTGTTGGCTATTGTGACTTTCGACCTGGTACTGCTGCTGCTGGATCAACTGTGATGGCGATAGCGTTGAACATGGGTTCTGCTGGGAATCCGGTGGACCGGGCGGAGGCTTCAGGACTGGGAGAAGGGACGTTTTACATCATCATCAACATCACATGCGAATGCCTGAGAAGGAGAGCGGGAAAGGCCAATCGAATGATGCCAGGCATGAATATCATTTTTGGGATCTTTGCTCTCGAGCGGAAAATAAGCATTGATTGCGTTGATGGATAGAATTTGAAGTGGATTTTGATTGAAGAGATTTTTGCAGAGTGGATTTCTTTAAGGAACAATTGATAAACACGTTTTAAAAAAACTTCTTGTATTTTTTTGTAGCTTTTAATTGTATTCTTCAGCAAGGTTATAATAAAACTTCAAATGAACAAATCTCTTGAACGATAATTTTTTGCCTATTTTTATTTAACTTCGAGTGTACCAGGGGTGACATTGGAACATTGGAAAAAATCAAAACATTTTCTTTTAATTTTAACAACGTTTTTGAACAAATATGATTAAAAAACTGGCAACACTGCAAATTGAATTTTGACCAACTTGTTCCATAGCTCCAAATATGGCATTTTTGTCATCTGATAAATAATTATTTTCAAAAGGTTGTAACTAGTTTTTATCTTAGAAATGAGAAGCTATATATGTAAAACTTTACCCGAAACATCAAAATTAATAAGAAAAATAGTTCTCAAGTTACAGATTATTGAATGAGCGGTTTGTATGGAGACTTGACGACATGAATTATCGAACCAAGGATATGAATACAAACAGACGAGTTGTTCCTTTAAATTCCGCTTTATATATACAATATATAGCGGAATTAAAAGGAACAACTCGTCTCTTTGTAATCATAGTAATGCATTCTGCTAAAACACTCAACCAAACCACAAGCATCAAAGATGTTAAATGACTTCTTTGGTTACCTACACCTGAACTTCAACTATGAAGTACGTCAATTTGAACGATTTTTTTTGTCGTGATTTTGTTCAGATTACTTCAAAAGAAATACGAAAATTTAGACTTTACAGGCAAAATTGTATAGAAAATTAGATATTCTAAGATAAATAAATGTATATAAGCCAAGTTTCTTTTTTTATGACACACTAAAGCTAATTAAAAAAAAACATAAAGGTAGTTCTCTAGCATTTTGTAAAAAAATCCGATTCAGATTTTTTGCATTTTTTTTTTTATTTTGATATTTTTATTCTGTTTTTGTCAAAAAATCCATTTTGTAATATTTTTCAGAATGAATTGGCTTTCTTAGTAATAAACCAAAATTTAAAAAAAAATGCATGTTTGTTCTAGAAGTCGATACATTCTATACACAGAAAAAAATCAATTCTCGAAATCGTGAATTAAATTCACGAATACGAGAACCACGAAGGAATATATGCATGTTTACAGTGCAAATGCACCATACTCATGAATAAATTCCTTCGAGGTTCTCACATTCGTGAACTTAATTCACGATTACGAGAATTGATTTTTTTCTGTAAACCTAAGCAGTTCTCTATGAAATCGTTCTTTTTCTTTAATTTTTTTTGTTGTGGTTTGGTTGAGCGTTGTTTTTTGTATTTTTTAATCCATCTGAAACTTTTTTGGTGCCTTCACTATGCCCAAAGAAGCCATTTTTCATCATTAGTTTGTCCATATACTTTTCCATACAAATTTGGCAGCTGTCCATATAAAAATAATGTATGGAAATTCAAAAATCTGTATCTTTTGAAGGAATTATTAGATCGATTTGGTGTCTTGGGCAAAGTTGTACGTATTGATAAGGACTACACTGGAAAAAATGATACACGGTAAAAAAATTGGTGATTTTTAATTTAATCATGTAACTAAAACTTGATTTGCAAAAAAAAAACTATTTTTTTGCAATTCCGTCGTGAAACTACTTACTTTTCCTGTCATTCTTGAACGACGAAATAGCCTACTTTTCTGTACCAAAAATAACAGAATCGAATAGCAACACTTTTCAAAATAAATGCTGAAAAGTTCTACTTTTCAGCACTCAAATGGGTGCTGAAAAGTTGAACTTTTCAGCACTTGTTTCGAAAAGTAACACTTTTCCACATTTTTTTTATTTAAACGATTTATTGACAAAATATCAGAAAATTTGACAAAAAATTTCACTCAGTGTGTGTTTTTTGGAATTGCAAAAAATGTTGTATGGAACTCTTTGCAAAACTTGATTTTTTCAGCACTCTTCGTATTTATCCAACTCGGTGAACCTCGTTGGATAAATGTACGACTCGTGCTGAAAAAATCTTCTTTTTGCAACTTGTTGCATAAACTACTATTTTTACATGTTTCAGGGGACATAAAATACACACTTTTCAGAAATTTCCAGGTTGTGCAAAAAATCTTTGACCGAGTCTTGAATTTTTGAATCAATACTGATTTAGAAAAAAAATCGAAATATTGGTCCCAAAAAATTTCATCTTAATTTTTCGATGTAAAATCAAATTTTCAATCAAAAAGTACTCCAGTGAAATTTTGGTAAAATTCACCGTTTTCAAGTTTAAGCCATTTTTAGGTAACTTTTTTGATAATAGTCGCAGTTTTTCATTTTTTTTAAAGAGCGCGCATGTTTGCCCACTTTTGAAAAAATATTTTTGAAGAGCTGAGAAAATTCTCTATATTGCTTTTTTTGAACTTTGTTGAAACGACCCTTAGTTGCCTAGATATTGCCATGCAAAGGTTTAAAAACAGGAAAATTGATGTTTTTAAGTCTCATCCAAAAAACCCATCACTTTCTAACGTCGATATCTCAGCAACTAATGGTCTGATTTACAATGTTAAAATATGAAACAGTAGTGAAATTTTCCGATCTTTTCGAAAACAATATTTTTAAAATTTTAAATCTAGACTAACATTTCAAAAAAACGTAATATTGAAAATTTGGCCATTTTGAAATGTTAGTCTTGATTTAAAAAAATGAAAAAACTCGAACCTCGTTGGACAAATGTACGACTCGTGCTGAAAAAATAGTCTTTTTGCAACTTGTTGCATAAACTACTATTTCAGTCAACATCATCAGCCCTGCTTAATCCAAATTGAATTAAAATTTTAATTTTAGCACGCAATAAGGCTTCTGCAAATATTTTTGAAAGTTTACTTCAGCCTGAAAAATCGACGCCCCATTCTACACGAGGGATATAAACCTCAAAACCTCGCAACGACCTTACTGAAAGAATGGAAATATCTTTTAATCTCAACTCACTAGAAAAAAGAATTTGACTTAACTATTTTAACAGCAACAAAAATTAAGAATTTGAAGCGCTCGAACTGAAATGTTATGATACAGAATATGTAATAAAATTACTTTTAAATTCTATAAATCACAATCACGTCATAAATTTGAGGTTGAAATTAACTTAATGAAATGTTAAAGAACTTCATGACTATTAATCCAATATTTACCAACATGGATATTAATCTCGATAAACCACTCTGAAACGAGAAAATTGATTGGCTTTGGATGCAAATCCTCATCTTAAAATAGCAGCATCAAAATTTTCCCAAAGTCGCACTGCTCTCTCATCATAGAAAGGTTACCCACCATCATTAATTCGGAAAATCTTGTTAATCTTTTAGCAAATATGTCACTTTTCGAGTAAACTTTGCCATAATCCGTCTTGCTAATGCTGGCAGCCGCGAGTGGAAACCCCATATAATTGATGGCACTCTTGGCTCAGGGCAAAACATCGCGAGCAGAAGACGCGATGTCGCGCGGTGGTTTTTAAAAATAACCCAAATTAGTTGTACTCTTCAAAGAACGTCGTCGTCTTCGTCTTTGCATCTCAGCTTTTGGAGCGCGCTCTCCTCCACGGTTGAGTTGCCACTTGCCACATTTTATTTCCTTTCTTGTCCGTGGCACAAAAGTGGCCAGTCTAATGAAGTGCACATGTTGCCATGGTATCTCGTCCAACGCAAAGTCATCCCAGCGAACGGTTCCGAACTCTTTGACTTGGGGGCCCCGGCCCCCAAGACTTTTCCAAGCAAATTATAATTAACGACCAACTGGAGCTCATCTCCGGGTTCCGGAAAAGGGTGACACGGAGGAAAACGTGATTGGTTAGACTGAATCACCAAACTTTTTCAAATTTCAAAAATTTTCAGAATGGGTCTAAATACGAATTTAACAAAATTTAATTATTTTTTTCCCTCCGTGTCCTAAGCCCAGTCCATAACCCTTGACTTGAGGATGTCACTCTCGGCCGCGGAGATGGTCCAGGTCTTAGCACCAATCTGGTTCGGCACCAATCTGCTGGACGCAGAGGTGGGGAGAGTAAATTCCTTGGAAAACAGTTGGGTGCACCGAGGCGTTTTATTAATTTTAATTACCGACACGATGACAAAATGCTTGCTGTGCTCTAGGTTCGCAGAGTTCCGACAGGTGTACCGTACCTTTACAATAGCTTCTTGTGATCGGTGCCGCGAAAATTCCAGGAAAATGATGGTGAACTGATGGCCCGGAAAAGATGGATGCAGATGAAGTGGAATGCAGTAAAGGAATTCCATTCTAGATGTTCTTTTCGACCTTAATGTGTAAGTCTCTTATGTGAAGTTCAAGAATAAAAGTTGTAGTTTTATAATTTGTTCAAAAATCTTATCATCTTTTAACTCAATAAATGCAATTTGCTCATTTCCCCAAAGTTTGAGCATAGTTTAATTAATTCACCAACGCTCACAGCACCGAAATAATTAGTTCAGTTCTGCCGACCGGCTATCGCTGAGTAAACACACTAGTCCCGGATAAGGTTGATCCGAGTTGATGTAGAGACTCCGGAGTGTTTCCCACTTGCTTCTCGAACATCAGTCCAGCGATGGCATCAACCATGAGCAAGAATACCACGCAAATTTGTGCAGTGGAGTGTGCGCGTGTGAGTGTGTGTGACCTCAACGAGCAAGCATGGACATGGAGAAAGCATGAGTGAGTTTATGTTTTAGCGTTTTAATATTAATCACTCTGTCCATCCGTCGTCGTCGTCGGAGTCGTTCTCGGGTGAGATCTACTACTACCGACAGCATCACCACCACCGCAGCACAGCACTTGTTTACACGACTGTCTACCAAGTTCAGAGCGGAATACTAATATGGGGAAGTTCGCATTAGACGAAACAGATCTCTGCTGGTGGGTTTTGGAAATCCATGGCAGTTTTTGGTGATGTTTTAAATAAATTTAATTAGATGAATTTGGACCATACATTCCAAATTTTTAATATCTCTAATAGAAGTCATGATCCAAATTGAACCATCCTTGCAATGCAGCACAGAACAACTTAAATTTAATTTTATTTAGCACCTGATGACTATTTTGCTTAGCATCATCATAGTATAATTTTCAATATTTATGCAATTGATATTTTTAAAGGTCATATAAAAAAAATTTTTTTTTTGCTTTTTGGGTATTTTTATAACCGAGTCAAAAGCTTGTAACCTTCACGAGTTGTCGCGATTATACGAAAAAAAAAAAAAATGTTTTGAAAAACATACTTTATGTGTATCCCTCTATTTCGTCATTCGTGTCTGTCCAAGGTTACCCGCGACATGATCTACGACGACCAACTTTTTCAAAACTTGTTTTCGTAAAATCGCGATGACTCGTGATTATTACAAACAAACCACTTTTGTTAATACATCATATTTTGTAATTATCTACTCAACAACTTTGTAGAAACATTGTTACACTCTAAAAAAATTGTCCTGCAAAGTTAGAAAAAGCACGAATTTCTAAAAGGAAAAAATTCGTTCTTGATTAAAAAATTACCCATCTAGCCTTCAAGGTTATTACAGATTCGAAAAGTACATTAAATTTCCCATAAAATGACATGTTACAAATAAATTGACAGTAGAGTAACGAAAAATAGCCGAATTTTTGAAATTTCTATTGTATTATTTTTTTTTTTTTTTTGATAAAAATACATTTTTTGGAATTCTGAGTAAGCCATTGGGCGTCAAATTTTACAAAAAAGTTACTTTGACACTTATGTCTATATATCAAAATTTGTAATGTAATTGTCTGCTCTACAACTTTGTAAACCATTGTTACACTCTAAAAAATAATCCGGACATGTTAGAAAAAACACGAAATTTTAAAATGAAAATTTTTGTTCTAAATGAAAAAAATGACCCTTCTGGGTCAATGTAGATTCGAAAAGTACATTAAATTTTCCATAAAATGACATGTTCCAAAAATTTCTACAGTTTTAGAAGTAAATGTTTGCTCCGGTCTAACCTAGAGGGTTAGGTCGTTAGCTCAATCCAGGTGTAGGAGTCGTCTCCCTGAGAGAATAATCCTTAAGACAAATTTCAAAGGGTACATGAATACCAAAATTTGGGATTGATACCAGAGAAAGGTTTTATTACGCATTTCCCTTGTTATTTACCCATGCTTAGGTTTCCACTTTTAGGCATGGGGAGTTTTTTGAAGTTTGAAGGCAAATAAATAAAATAATTGATTTGAAGGTGTATTGATTTACTATGGAAATATAACAGGATTAAAAAACGGTAAATTTTCTTCTACTTTTTTGTACTTGTTCGCGTTATCGGTTGAGTAAGTAAATGTACATTGTACAACCAATACACAGCATAAAAATATATTGTGCTATCAATATTTGATGTTTTCAATTGAATAAATCAATATTGTGGAAGTTTGATATAATTTTAATTCTAAAAAAAAGATTTCGTGAATTCGTTCGAATTACTTTCGTCTTTTCACAGTTCAACGATTTGTGGAGCCACATCACACATCGCGGTGGCATTAGGAGAGATTTTTTCCCTCCAGAAACCCGAAAAAACCCGAATATATTTTTAGCTGCTCGTCTCCGGAAAGAGAGCACTTCTCAGATCAACCCCGGAAAACTCGCCTCGCAGCAGCAGCTCAGAGGTCGATCGAAGGCTACGTGTCTTTGACAGCCCGGGCGAACCGGGGAGGGTGATTTATGGTGATAGATGACAATTATAACTAATGAGTACATGTGCATTTCACCAATTTACAATGAAAGCAGCAGCGCGCCTCAGCAGCCAACGATGGTTGGTGTGGATGGATCGGTCCAAATGGATGTCGAATGTTCGACCGACCGAAACTACTTCTGTTCGACATCCGGCGACTCATTATCGCGCTGATTTATGTCCCAGGATTAGTCGACGTTGAGCTGATAGTGGTCCATCATTTGGATTTGTTGAGGAGGAGGGGGGGGGGGGGAGATCGAACCTGGTTCTGAACATGCTTCGCTGGAGGAGGAATGTTATTCCGGGATGTTGGCTGTTTGGATTACATTAGGATTAGGGTGTTGGAAAGTCAGTCGGGAGTTGGTGCTGACATAACTGGAGGGAATGAATGTGATTGAGTTTTTGCAATGCGAAAACTAATATTTGCATTGGCACCCTTGCTGTTGATTTTATGCGGGGAAAAAGGTGGTAACTAATGGATTATCCGGAATAAATTTAATTACAGCAATTAATTTTGCAAAAAATGTTGCTATGGCAAACTAACATGCCCACAGAAAGCTATAGAATGTCAGCTATTTGAATTTAATTCAAAATCAAACCATCGTTTCGATTAAACTATGAACTATGGCAATCAATATAAATGCAAATGATCAGTTCAGCAATATCACACACTGTTGTACCGTTAATTCTATTAACAAAATACAATTTTATATGAGGCTTTCCAAGATCATCTACTAAAATTTGTATCAGCTATGCAGTCTTCCTCAGAAATTCAAGAGACAAAAAAATTGGGAGATCTTGCTTAAAAAATCATAAAAATAAATCATGCATGGTTTTACCTTTCACAATTTATAGATTGAAAAGAATTTAATTTATTGTTTCCGTTTTATTTTTTAAAACTGGATTTTTTCATAGATTTTATTTCTTCAAAAACTTAAAGGCTATTTATGTCATGATTTAAATCAAAGAGCCATAAATATCCGACGTACATAAATCTTGAACAATCGCTGCCTTTTTCTCCACTGCCGTCTACAACCCGGAAGAAATTTAAACAAAAACTAATTTATGTTCAAGATGAAAGAAACCATCCATAGCCATTGTCGGAAAGTTTCCAGCTCCCGTTTACCCCCAACCCCTCCCACCCGAATACCTTCTGAGATGAAAATTACGCTACTTCAAATAACGTTCCAGATGAACAAAGTTGCTTCACTGTTGGGGGATTGAACTTTATGAAAATTTCGATTGGCTTCCTGGGAAAAAGAAGCAACAACGAGCGGTAATGGGAATCCATCGGACCCGATCCATTGTCTTTATAAAGAAATCATAATTTCCCGGGCACTGCTCGTTGGGAAAAAGTTTTGCACCGCGCGCGGGCTTTTTTTTTTTTGCTGATGTTTTCTCCTCAACTAAACCCCTCCTCCACCGGGGCTTCCCATTTTCCGACCGAAGTTCGCTGAATTAATTAAAGATTTGTCCTTTCCACCAGGTTTAATATAAACAAAATTATGCTCACTTTAACCAGCAAGACGCGGCAAACGCAAACGCGAGGGAGCGATTCATAAATTGAAAATTTTAATTACTTTCTTGTGCCCCACGCGTCGTCGTCCTTGGTCCTTGGTGTTGGGTGGGTGGGTGTAAACCCCCCCAAGGGTGCCAACAGCCGGTGGCGCGTCTCGTTCCCATTTTACGACACGGTGCAAATTAGTGGTGGTGCGAATGCGATAAATGAGGTGAGTGTGTGTGTGTGTTTCTTCCGACACCTTATAGATTCACAAACACACGTGCACTATCATGCTGAGAAACATATGAGCATACAAACGAAATTTATGCTGTATTTTGTTTGTGAATAATGTAATGCAGAAAGTTTGTTGTACAGATTTTTCTATAATTTAGTGAGCAAGCATCTCAATTTTGACTATGACAATCCATAAACCACACATATATTTATTTTTTTTAGATTTCACACCACATTTTAACGTTTAAATTCAGTTTGTGATTGACTGTTCAACTCAGCATCAGCGGACTGGTCATACAAACATGCGTATAAACATTCGAAAATCTGTATAAATTTATAAATATTTATATCTTCATAAATTTGTCCTGATGCCGGTACCTTAGGTTTTTTTAATCACTAGATTAAATAATTTAGGTTTTTTTTTATACTACGATCAGGTTAACACTGACAATCAATAGTACAGAAATTGAAAGAAAATAGTAATATTCGTTATTTTAAAACATAATCTATCAAAATTACTCAAATTACAAAGAAACAATTTAAAGAACTAGGCTAATTTTACAGATATGTACACTAAAATTTCATTAATTTCAATTAATAATTTGGATACAATTTAATGCAATGAGTTTTCGATAGTATACTAAGTATTCAACGGTTTCACTATTATAAGAATAAGAATTTCTAAACCAAAATGATTAGTTATTCAATTCGAGGAAACCGGGACACAATTTAAAAAATCCTGAAATTTTTTTCTCGGGAAATCCCGCAATAGACGCACTACACGAATAGGTACATGGAAAAATTCATGATTCATTTTTAAAAGTTGAATTCCAAAACAAAAAAGACATGTTTTCCGTTCGAGTTCAGGATGGTGCAAATTCTGGTACTGGAGATTTTATATTTAAAAAAAAACATTTTGTTTTAAAATTAGGGGATATTAGGATTACTAGGGGAAATCTACCCTTTCTCAGCCTATTTCTATTATCGGCCGATATCATGAATTACAGCTTTCATAAAGACTGTTTTACTCTTCCGAAGTAATAAATAGCTCAAATAAAAGTGGGCAAGCGACTCTCCATTGTTGATGTATCGGAAAATTTTGTTTTAGCAGAAAACTGCAAAAGTGATGAAAATTGGTCGAACGGCTTAGACTGATTAAAATGGGTAAACATCCCCCAACAAAACTTCAACAATCACTTTTAAATGCGAAATCAAATTTGCAGTAACATTTTCAAATAATAAACAGTAAGAGTTTATTTTTATCTTTAATTGATTTGTTTTTTTTTTGCAATTTTAAATTACTTTATAAAGGAAAAGTAACCTTGCAAAAACTGGGATTCAAAAAGCTGAGAAAATTTTCAACAATTTTCCTCATTTTCATTTTTAAACGAACTGCAAGGATATGAAAATATAGCCTCTTTAAGTTAAAATTTAGTGAAAATAAGTTTTTCTTAAAACCATATAAATATGCCAGAAATTTCCTTGAAAATTTCTGCGCTTTTCAAATTTTCAGTGTCATTTAATAAGCCCTCATTTTTCAATTCGCGTTAAGCCGGAAATGGTTGGTCTGAGTTGCAAAGTTTAAAAAGCTTTTTCGAAATAGTTGCTTTTTCATTATAAATTCCTTTAAATATATTTTTTTCCTAATTAAATCAAAACATTGTTAACCATTTGACATATTTGCCCCGGAGCGCGTGCATTTTATAAGAAAAAAAATGTTGGCAATTTTTATCACATCAAACTACATACAATATTTCTTGAAAGGTTCGTATTGGCTCTGAATGATCAACTTTCTTTTTGGCTTCATTCAGAACAGACGTAGCATTTAGGGGGAAGGGGAGTTGAATGGTTTGGTACTATTCATTCAAATACAATGAATATTGCTACAGACTTTTTATATATATTCTCAAAACAAATACTTTTTTCTTATAGACATGATAATAAAAATGCAATAGAAGTTTTGTTATTTTTTATGATTCAAAAAAAAACATACCGTGCGATTTTCGTAGTACAGAACCCCGTTTACACTGATAATTTTATTTACATTGCTGGTTTGGGATTTGGCGAAAAGTATCATCAACAAAAACTTTGAATAAAATTTGTACCAGCCTTATGTACCTATTTGGTCGATTTTTTGGTTTTTGGACAAAACAAAAACAAGGAAAAGAAAAAAAAAGAAAAATAAATTGTTCGTGATTCGATTATCCGAAGTCCCATACAAACCTTCGGATAATCGAACTTCGGATAATCGAGGCTTTGGATAATCGAGTCTGGACTGTAATTGGGTCCTAAAATTAAGCTTAAATTTGTGATATTATTGTTCACAACGATAAAGCTTATTTTTCGAAGTACAATGACCCTTTGAACGCCGCAAAGTATTTAAAATGGATTTTTGATTCAATTTTTAAAAATTCACTTCACGGCCCTTCTTGGCAAAAAAGCTCCTACATGACAGCTCGTTCCAAGGGGACCATAGTTGATCCATCGAAAAAATGTTGTCTTGCCAATATCTTTTTTTTTTTGCATAAAAATGAAAAAAAACGTTATCAGAAATGTTTTCTTAATGGGTTCTTGTTCATAAAAATTTACAAAGGGCTTTACTACCCAATTTACAACATTTGATCAACAGCATACCCGAAAAAGCTAGTTGTTCGGTAAAATTGAGAAAGAAAATAACTGTTTTTAATGGAAAAAAGCTTTAGCGAAAATGATGATTAGGGGATATGAAAATTCGGGAAAATTCAAATTTAAATAAACGGCAATTGGCGTAAGTGTCACTTCGGGCAAATGGCCGATTAGGGGAAATGGCATTCGGGGAAATGAGCTAGACCCTAACCTGGCATGATTTTTTTCAGTTTTTCGTAAAATGGGTTTAGCAGCTGTGCCTTTTTATAATTAAGTTTTTTTAAACTTCAAAAATAAAACATTTTTCGAAAATTTGTCCAATTAAGTGGTTCTCAATATTTCGTTTTTCAAAAAAAAATTAAAATCCACTCAAAAATCGATTAAAATCAGTCCTGAAAGATTCAAGAAAAAAATTCATGATAAAAGTATGTGACAAACGATTTAAGCTATGCTCAAAGCGAATTGTCAAACTTTCTGAGCGTTTTCTCCAACACTGAGTTGATTTACGGGAGCCACGATATCTTGAAATATAATGACCAAACTGGCTAATATTTCTCGGCTAAAACATTCAATATTATTTAAATGGACTTTTTTCAAGTCGGCCCTTGACATGCACACGGGACCGAAATCGCCAAATTTTTGGTCAAAGCAGTGTTCAGATATCTTGAGGCACCCGTTTTTTAAGTATCTTGCGTGAAATAGTTTTATCTTAGCAATCGTACAAGCAAATGCCTAAACATTTATTTTTTTTAAAGAATCATTTGCCAACTCACACAGCAGTTGCCCCAATCCCTCTTCGATTGGCGTGATAATTTGTCTCAAGGGATATTTTTTTGAAATCTCGTGAAGGAGGGGCCGTACGACCCCTTCTATTTTTTATGGAAGTTCCACAATCAACTTTTTCAAGACCTTTATTCTCAAAATAGGAGTTCTTTTCGGATCTCAAGTAATATTTCCTTTATAGGTCACCATTGATTTGCGTCTAAGACAGCTAAAATCGGTTGAAGTGGCAAGGTAGTGGCAAACTCGTTCTGTGCTAAGAAATTTGCAAAAACGTAGGCTGCTGAAAATTAGCTCGCTTTTTTGCTGCTCAAACGTTATTTTATGCTACTCTAGCCGAAGTGGCAGCTGCTGAAATGACAGTTGCCATTTTCATCTCTGCATTGACAGTAAAATTTAAAAAGTCACGAAGATATCATGTTAATGTTCCACTGACTGATTTAAAGCTAGTTTTTCGTAAGATTTAGCTTACTGCGTATTGGAAATGGATCCCCTTGCCGTGATATACATTTGAAAATGTTATAGATTTTTAACTTTTTTTCCAATCCAAAATACTTGAACTTGCTAACAAGTCCCTACGACCATTCCTTTAGCCGTCTCTCTCGAGCTTGCAGTACACCCCGAATTGACAGCGAATAACACGTAATACTCCATTTGTCATATAATCTTCCCGCCCGGTAATCCCTGTTGCGCCATATCCGACGCGCTCTGTTCGAACGGCACCCGCCCAAAGAAAGTTGCGTAAACTTAAGCTCCTGACGGGAAAATCCGACACCTTGTCTCACCAGCAAGGAGTCCACACACACACACACCCGGTCACCCTCCGGAACATTCCGGAACTTTCCGGAGACATTGACAAAGTCGACGACGCAGGGCGGAACTTCATTTATCTCAATCGAAATGAACCACCTCTTCCTGGCCTGCCGCGTTTCCCTCCTGGGAAGATGCTGCTACTGATGGCAGAGTTTTCCTGTTTCCTGTTTCCTTTTGCAGAAATCAACGTGTCGGAAACCACGTGGACTGTGGGGGGAGGGGGGAGGGGGGGGTTGTTGTTGTTGTGTAGGTGTCAAACGATCATGTGTGTGTGTGCGTGTATGCAAGGAGGAGGTTGATGGGCGTTATGCAATGCGTCGATAAAGGATGAACTTGTTTTCACGTCAAGCATGAAAATGAGGGCTGGGTTGGGGTTGGTGCTGAAACAAGACCGACCTCAGATGAGAGAACAAATAAACATTCCTTTGACGCAGGAAGGCATCATATTAGACAACAAGCCCTGGAAGACACACGTGACATCACGAACGTTGGTACAACATTCATTTGACATCACGTTCCGGGGAGATCCTTGCCAGCGGAAACAGCAGATATCGTTTGACAGCGGATAATCCGTGGAATGAATCGGCTGTCAAAGTTTGGTCTTTGGCTTGTGTGTGACGAACTTTTGTCCCAGAAAAGGCTTCTTAGTAGGTACTAAACACACTCGTCACCAATGTCGGCTTATCGGAATTAAGGATATGCGAGGGTGTGTGTGGTGTTGATGAGCTAGAACTTGGATTTGTGTTGCTTTTCGAAGCGTCTTAGAGCGAATCTTTGGCAAGGGGAGATGGCTTGAATAACTTCGTAATTAAGCGGTTGTTTATTTGAGGTATCTCAAATATGTTTTGAAGGAAGTCAAGTGATATATGGGTGACATCTATAGAATTTTTTTTTTCAAATTTCGGATGGATCTTAACAGTTAGGTTTCTGTTGATTTAAACAATAAAATTTCTTATTTTTTGATGAATTTTTCAACAACCCTATCCTGAACAAATAGCACAGCTCTCATCATTTCCCCCTACCTTCAAAAAGCTTTCACCAGCAACAATTGGAAACCACAAAAGCTGAAAAATTAGAGAAAGCTTCACCCCCTATAATGCACATCTCGTTACAAAAAAAAGTGCCACCATCTCCCACACCGGAGAAGGTGTACTTCTTCTCCCTTTTGTTGAAAGCTGCTGCTGCTACCGATGCTTCTCCGGCGGTGAAGCTGAAGCCAAAATGAAAAGAAAGTTTCTTAGGACTGCCGACTCAACTGCATCAACCCGAGCCAGCAGCAGGGTTTCCTTTGGCCCTCACCGCTAAAAGCAAGAATTTATGCTGCAACAATAGGTTGACAGTAATTGTTATGAGATTTGAGACGGTTTTTCTTGCCCCAAAAGAGGGAGCCATACACACACACACACAGGGAGCGCTCGAAACAGCTCTCGGAAGCACCCCACTTGCCGACTGATTTTGCCGGGCAAGGGCACGGTGCTTGAAGTAGGGTTAGTGTTGAAAATTATTTGTTTAATAAAAATTAAAGCCATCAAAAAAGTGGTTCTCTGCCAACTCAGACAGCAGATGCCTCAAATCATCTTCGATTTACGTAAAACTTTGTTCTAAAGGGTAAATTTTGTTCCCTGATTACTTGCTTGATTGAAATTTTATGGTAAATTCATTACTAAATGGGTATCAAATAATTAGGAATTCTCATAAAATTCGAGACTATGGCTGTTCCAAATATTAAGTTTATGGCCCATAAAATCATGCTAGTAAAAAATATTTCTCTCAAAAAACGGAGGATCAGCACGACCCCTTTCACTTTTAACACTCGGAATAAAATGTGTTTTTCAAACAATAGCAGCTTGGAATGATGATGATTTTTATGTATCATTTGACGTCCGTTTTAAACATAGTTGACTTTATAGCTGACGGCCACCATTGCTAGTACCAACCACTAGTGTCTTCCTTTTAACTACAAGGACTTCGCCCCCTATAGGCTGCTAAGTGTTTGAGTAAGGCACGGAGCAACGGCGCTTAGAATTTTTTGAGCGCCCGCCGCGGGATTCGAACCAGCAACCTCTGGATTGTAAGTCCAGTGCGCGGTTCGATTGATCCACACGGGCGAGACGTCCGATTTAATGTCATACAAAGATTCTGAAAAACGCATTTTTCATCAAAAGATTCCCAAAAATATTTTCATCACTTCTGTATTTTTTGTTACTCAACTGTATACAATTCTAGGGGATATGTCATAAGAAGGGAAATTTTAGGTTTTAGCATTATTAGTATGAAATGATCAGGAATCTATGAAAAATAGATTTCTATAATTATTGCATTTTGTTATTACAAGAAAAAATTACAAAACTGCGGATTTACGAGTAAAACCTAAAACTTTTTATTTTCTCAAGGATTATAAATTTTTCATACATTTATTGTTTTTCAGTGAAAAATACTCAGACTTAATTTTTTTGCTTTTACAATATCAAGTACTAAAGTACTTTTGGTAATTTCTTAAGTGTTTTCAAAAAGTCATCTATGTAACCGTTTCAAGTATTTAAATAAATATGTTTCTGACCAAAGTTGCATTTAAATTCATTATTGTAAGTTCATTTATTTCTGGCAGCTTTAACCCTCTTGGTCATTCGCTACCCTATTGTGTTCATTAGTTTCCAAAATTTCTAAACTTGGACGAAAAACTAATTGCCTTCAGTTTTTATTGGGATTTAACATAAGTTGAAAATTCTTTCAAATGAGCTCAAACTAGATTAACATGTCCATCGTCGCCGTGAAAGATTTCTTTTCGGGAATCAAATAATTTTGTAAATATTTCGATATTTTGAAAAATAATGATTGCAATTGAACTGGTGTAAAGTGCATTTTTAAACATTTGTTTCTTTCAAATGTTGATACCATGGTTTGGAATTTAAATTTTTATTATATATATTAAGTCGAGGGACATAAACTTCAAAGAATATTTGCAACGGCCTTACTTATAATTTCAATAATGTTTTGAAATTTTTTGAGAGAAATTTTTTTTTCAAGCATGATTTGTTTGGCCAATTAATAGGTTTTGACATAAACTTTGAAAAATATTTGCAACAGCCTAAGTCTCGGATTTCATTTAGTAATGATATGACCATAAAATTTCAATCATGCAAGTAACCAGATATTAATGGAATATTTGGCGTAAATAACCGTTCATGAAACTTTTTTCAATATATACTTATTTACATTTAAAAAATTATGAAAACCTTTTACAAATTACTAAACAAATCTTTTTTTTTAATTTTGCTTTTATTTTTAAGTAGCCTTATATATTGTTAACGATTTCAATATTTTCTTTATTTTGTTATTTTGTTTGTGCCCTGGCAATAGTATCATAAATTCCAAATTATATTTTTCCTTTTTTTGGAAGTAGAAAAAATCTGAAAAAACTTCAAACAATATTGAACACTGCTTTAAAACTTTAGACAAATAACAAAATTCAATAAAAAAAAATAAAAAAAAAACAAAAGAAAATCTTTTAAAGAGTACCCTGGAGTATCTGGAGCGTTTTTCCTCCCAGGCCAAGTTTTGCATCAAGTTCTCATTTTAAGGTGGAGCTTTTTAAGGTTTCTTGTGCCAAACAAAATGATGACATAAATATGGGGCGATATAATTTTTGCTGCTGTTAGTTGAGTTGAACTGATATCTGTGTTACAGTTAAAGGTTACTTGAGTTTTTGATTAAAATATTCCATTTCATTGACCATTTAAAATTGATAATCATTGAAACAATAAAATGTTATGTTTGATTTAAAAAATGGTTTATTTTTATGTATCTGATTTCTTTCAAAATAATAAATAAATTCTTTCCTAATAAAAATGATCAGTATATTTTGACGATTTTGCGAAATTCATGAAAGGCTATACATTTTGATCTATCTATTAAATTTGATATTTCCTGTGAAATCCCATGATATCATATCATTTCCAGTAATTATCAAAAAGAAATATAAATTTATTTCCTAATCGCATCACAAAGCATTTAGCTTAAGGCTACATACTGTACAAATTTTTTTTTTTTCCTTACCAGAGTCTCGCCGTTGCTCTTTGCGAGGCAAGGCCTGCTTCGATCGTGTTTGGCCTGCGTCGTTGTTTCGCGCGGAAGAAAAAGAAGAAAAAAGTGTATTTGAAAGAAGCTGGCCAGTCTCGTCGTTGCTCTTTGCGAGGCAAGGCCTGCTTCGATCGTGTTTGGCCTGCGTCGTTGTTTCCACGGGATATTTATATTTATATTTTTCACATCTTCCTTACATTAACTGCTAACATGTATCTATTCACTATATGATTTATTTATATTTTTCTAATCCTCTATCATACTATTTTACCATAAAATATACATTTAAATTGCATGAACTAACGATGCTTCAAAAAACAGCAATGGATCGATCTGGAGCATTTGTTTTAAAATTATTGCTATTTTTTACAGCTTCCTGGAATTAATTTCAATTTAGCTGCTGATATGTAAATTTATTTGAATGTTCAAATTATTTTTTTTTTCGTATTGCTTTCCTTTATATCCTCATTTCCTCTTACCATATATGATCAAATTACATAAACTAACGACACTTACTAAAACAGCAAGGGAACCATCAGGAGCATTTGTATTTTAAATGATTATTTATTTACATATTCATATTATTCCTCATCCTATACCTTTCCTGTAACATACCATCTCCTCAAACCATATATAATCAAATTGCTTAAATTAACGAATCTTTCTAAAACAGCATGGGAACCATCTGGAGCATTTAGATTTTAATTTACTGCTATTTTTTACAGCTTCCTGGAATCATCTTGATTATATTTAAATTTATTTTATTTACCATATTTATAATATTTATTATTATTATTATTATTACAAAACTATATGCTTATTAGATAATACACTACAGACTAACATTTACACTTACAAACATCCAAATCATGTAATACATTACGCATTCAACCATTTTCATCGGCCCGATGAAATTCCTCTAACCCCATTCCAAACCTCCCAAAAATATTCCGTTCACTTTTAAAAGTCGCATGGGTTCCCTGCACTTTTGCCACTAGTGAACAACAAAAACATCCCCTCCCAAATCCCCACGGGACTGTATGGGCGTAGCCTTGGAGCACAGTGTGGAAATTTCCGTTCTTAGATATTTTTGGTTGTACCGGGCAGCAATCAAATTGTCTAAGAATATTGAATTGACCATTGTGGCACCCCCTACAGCGTGGTGCAGACCCGTAATGCTATGCTATGCTATGCTATGCTATACTGTACAAAATTTTTCCTTACCATACGGATTTTCGAACCTCTTCGCGGATTTTTAACAGGCCGGAATTTTTGTAGGGAATTTTACGCATAATACGGATTTGTACGGAATTTTAACAACTGTTTAATCATTGAATTGCTTTTTTGATTTGGTCGTAGCTTTTCTTAAATAGAAATTTTTATTTTTCTGTGAGTTTAAAAAGGGAAAATTTGCCGGTGTTTCCTCAATTTAAACTTGATTATCAATAATTCGAGAGTTTTAGAACTATTATCTTCCATATGTTGAAAGGACATTAAAAAATCTCTATAATTTTTCTTTTAGAAATTCCTTACTAAATATATTTATTCCTTTCCAAAGGCTTTCTAAAACTAGTGAAAATATTTGAACATTTGAATTAACAAATCTAGAGTTTTGGGTTGTTGTTGTGTTTCACATGTTATAGGACATTTTCAATAAAAAAAAACTCTGGAAAAGTGTTCGTGAAAACACTAAGAACGATATTATTCGTAAAAGCAAACTTGACATTTCGTAAACGCTTAACAAAAAAAAATTGAAGGGCACAATGATTTGATTCAAATCACGGTTTATTTTATGAATACTTTTAAACTTGCAAGTCATAAGCACTCTGATAGCATTTTGTGAAATTTTTTAGCTGTAAAAACGACAAAGTTTTATATTTTTAACTCTTAAATATATTATACTTAATTTTTCTAAATCATTCATTGACAGTTTTTGTTATACCATGGTGTCATATCGGCAAAGTGTACGGATTTTTGCTCAGCAAGAGTTGGTTGCCTTAATTTAGCTGATATTAAAAACATTAATAAAGTCCGAAACGCAATTTCATTTCAAGAATGCTTGATTTTAAAGAAATGATTGCCCATGGGATATCAACATTTATAGTGGACAAGATTTACATGACTTTTGGAGTTTCACATCACTTAGTCTGAAAATTAATAAATTTGAACGAAATAAATTTTTGACCAGCAAACTTAAACACTTTAAGTGAAACAACACTGAAAAAAACCAATTCTCGAAATCGTGAATTAAATTCACGAATGCGAGAACCACGAAGGAATATATTCACGTTTATAGTGCAAATGCACCATACTCATGAATAAATTCCTTCGTGGTTCTCACATTCGTGAACTTAATTCACGGTTACGAGAATTGATTTTTTTCTGTGAACATACTTTCAGCCCAGTGCCGGCCACATAAAGTCTGCCAGAATATAGAGCATTCAGTGCCAGCTGCTGGCAATAGGTTCCACTAGTGAATGGAATAGATGGTGGCGATGGTGCAACCGGCAGCACACCGATTGCCAGTCACTGATTTGGAAAATTGCTTTCATCCAAACTATTTTATTTGAAAACAACCGGATAAGGGGCAAGGCAGCTGCGGTGGAACACCATGGGAACAATCCTACTGGGGATTACGAGACAAATCTGGTGTATGTTTTCACACAACCCTGAGCACACGCACACACACACACACACATAGACACTCACAAACATCGATCGTGTAATTCCTCAAGTAGCTCTTAACGCTTTGGTGCGTCTTCTGTCGTCCCCGGATAGTAATTTAGATCCACAACACACAAACACACACACACACACACACACACACACCCAGGCATTCCAAAAGCTCCCAGAGCTTGCCATCTCTTTGGAGCTTTGAGCTTTGTCGATCGGCGCTCCTCTGCTGGCTTTCATTGAGTATTTATGACGATGTAGAATCACCGACGAGCAAATCCCACCCCTCATTCACATTTCTACCGAGCATCTTAACATATCGTCCACTCTGCTTAGCTGCTGCTGATGCTACCTCCTTGAACTTTGTTGTCCCTCATTTTAGCGTACACAACATTTCTGTTTGTAATAAATTTGCTGACACTACACGTCCAGCTCGGAAGCACTCTGAGGTTGGGGGTCTTGCGATTGCCAGGGATCAATTTATTACGCAACATCTCACGGCATTGACAGACTGCTGGATGTTGGACAGCACGTTTTGCGTAAGACCGAGTTGATCTGTGTCAGTCATGACAACCAAGATATATTTATGGATGAATTTAAAATAAATTATTTGAAACTATTGAAGGAGTTAAAAATTTTAATTTCTTTGTGTCTACATAATTTTGAGCAACAGTTTTTTTAAAGCTTTTTTTTTATTAGTTTAAATATATTTTTTTTTGAGGCCTTCATCTAAATTTTACAAGTTTTGTTATTAAAGCTAACATTTATTCATTTAACTTTAAATAATTAAATTAATATATATTCTTCACCCAGGACCGTGGTGTAGGGGTAAGCGTGGTTGCCTCTCACCCAGTCGGCCTGGGTTTGATCCCAGAAGGTCCCGGTGGCAAATTTTGAGACGAGATTTGTCTGACCACGCCTTCCATCGGACGGGAAGTAAATGTTGGCCCCGGACTAAACTAAAAAGGTTAGGTCGTTAGCTCAGTCCAGGTGTAGGAGTCGTCTCCCTGGGTCCTGCCTCGGTGGAGTCGCTGGTAGGCAGTTGGACTAACAATCCAAAGGTCGTCAGTTCGAATCCTAGGGTGGATGGAAGCTTAGGTGTAAAAAGAGGTTTGCAATTGCCTCAACAATCAAGCCTTTGGACACCTAGTTTCGAGTAGGAATCTCGTAATCGAGAACGCCAAGGCATACTGTAGAGCGAACAATTTGATTTTTTTTTATATTCTTCATAAATAAATCAACCACAACAAGACAAATACAGCTCAGGGTTAATGCAGCTTTCAAGAGCAATATCATCCCAACTCAAGTCCAACGGCAATAATTTAATCTATTGACACTTCATTCTGTTGAGCACAGCACAGCACAGCACTGGCAACATTAATTGTTTTGTTGGAATTTATCGATCCACAATGTAAACGCCAGCACCAAGCGCCTGTATGTTTCGTTTACTCAAGTTTCAAACGCTTTACATCAGGTTGCTCTCTCAATCGTTTCTTGCTACAGGCGAAGCTTTTCACTAAGTGTGAGTATACGGCACTAGATCAAACGAATTCAGACCAACATGTCGACACCAGAGCACTGGAAAAGCCTAGTCTGTATGGACACGAAACACAAAACACTCTTCTTAGTACTAGATTGGTTGCGACATCTATTGTAGGAATGTTACCTGCTGGCAACTGGAAACTGCCTCTCGGCCAACTCACGCCCCCAAGGAGCTGTCGAAGAATCAATTCAAAAGGTGTTTCAATAGGGCCGGCAATCAAAATCCAATAAATTCAACGACGACGTGGGTGGTCTTGGAAAACCTATTGTCATTAGCTCAAAAGATCATACCGAGCACGAAGCTACCTCAGGCTAGGTGTAAACTTAGCCATCGAGATGGTTGGCCGTAATTTCAAACACAATAAAGCTCACTTGAACAATAACGCAATGAAACTGCACAACGTGCATTATGATGGGGCCATTTATATGGTGGCGAGCTGTAAGTGTTGCACAATTGGGAGATGGCGATAAATTATGTTCACATCAATCGAGCCAGGCAGAATTCATTGTTGTGTTATCAAACAGCTAATTACCTATGGCGAGGCTGGCTTTTCACAGGTGAACCAGCTGGTTTTGTTTCATGAGCCAATATCGGTTTCACAAACTTGGTAGACCACCCATCATTGAAACGTCGTTGGAGGACAATGTCGATCAATTTTGCGACAATTAATTGAATACATTTCAATGCAACCGCTCACATACCAGTTAGAAAAAAACACGAAATTTAAAAATGAAAAATTTGTTCTAAATAAAAAAATGTTCCTTCTGGATTAATGTAGGTTTGAAAAGAACATTAAAATGCCCTTAAAATTACATGTTCCAAAATATTTTAAGTTAAAGATCGAAAAATGGCAGAATTTTAAAAACTTATTTTGCGTTTTTTAATGAAAAATACGTTTTTTTTTTTCTTTCGAAATTGTTAGTACGCCATCAAATCGGGCGTTCAATTTTACATAAAAGTCCCTTTGACACCAAATTTCATGTCATGTCAAACATGTTTTTTTTCACACTTTAAAAATGCAAGGGGTCAAACCACCCCTACGTCACAAGATATCAGATATCGTGCAGATATCACCCTAGTAACATTTTAGGTTTTAAGTAGGCCATAAAAGCCTATTTGGGTCGTATGAGGGTTTCCAGAACCCTGATAAAACCTGTAAGTTTAAAAATGTTACTAGGGCAGAGATTCAATTCAATTTTCAAATCGAAGAAAGGCTTTTAGCGATCTCGTGTGAGTTGGTAGAGAATTACCCCCCTATAAAAACTAACTTAATCTACTTTTGTGGCTAATGCTTTCCTCTCTGTATAACAAAAATGGATCTCACAAAAGATCCGGAAATAAACTTCATGCGAATGGTTAAACTAAGTCCAATCAAAAAGTACATAAATATCTCTGAAAAAGGTCCTAAGGTTGCCAGATCTCTAAATTTTTGACTCGTTTGGAAGATATTTCATTTACTCAACAATGTAAAACATGAAGTAATTTGAATCGAATTTCGGTCACCTATCTAACATCCGGATTGACAACAAATTACATTTTAATGCAGTCATCCCACATATTCGGAACACTTTTGTGATAATTTGTCAATAGCATGCCAAATCCTGCCAAGGGTTTCTGTCGACCCCACTATTTTTAGGACCTTTATTTGGACATTCTGTTCTCATAAACAAAAACTGCCTATTTTTTCCAGAGCAGCAAAACACTGCCTCCAAATAGCTTGTTACTTAATCGTGGGATGTTATTGTGCCTCCTACAATTGTGGAACACCTGAATTTAATTGATATTTTCTCAAAAAAATTATCAGACCATTCATAAACCATAGTTAATGATAAGATTCATTGATTTCAGTGTGCAAAGTCATTATTATGTTAAAAATATGTTCTGCTAGAGAGAAGCAAAGTATGTTTACATCCGTAAGAAAAAAGTGTTTCGAATTTGTGGATTTCAAGGGTCAATGCTTTCTTTAAAATTTTGATATAAAGCGTAAAAAGTACAGTCATTTCAAACATTAATCGAAAGTTCGATTTTTTTTTTCGAAAGATCGCAAGAAAAGCTTTCACATAAAGGTAAATCAAATCATTATGTACAATTAGGGGAAGGTGGGGCAAGACGACCATATGGGGCATGAGGAACAATCGCTAGTAAAGCCATAATTTTTACAATTTTGATTATTTCCAATATGAGGAATTGTTGCTAGCAATGCCATTATCTGATTCTACTACCACATAACCACCAAAACGACGTAAACGCCACGGGGCATAATATTGAATGAAGTTTTTTTTCAAAATCTTTGCTTATAATATTTGGAAATTACAATATAAGGATTAAGGTTCGTTTTAAAGCTCATTTTATCAAAATGCTATTTTTCCTAGATCAGTATTCCCGAGCATGGGTAAATAACAAGGGAAATGCGTAATAATACCTTTCTCTGGTATCAATACCAAATTTTGGTATTGCTGGACCCTTTAAAATTTGTCTTAAGGATTATGCAAGAGCAAAATGTGGTATCATACCAATTTAAGGTATTGTTTTGATATTGCCAAATTTGCAGAATTTGTCAATGATCGAACACCAAATTTTGGTATTCTTTTGGTATTAAAGAGTTTTATCAAATTCCTCTGAAACTATGGAAAAATTTTGACCAATTTTGACAAAATAATTAATTTTGCGCTAAAATGATGTCTCAAAGCGAATGCTTTCATTCAAAACCGGAAATTTCAAACTTGATTTTGAACATTTTTGAATACCCCCTATAGAAATGACTTGAAATTGTGGAAAATTTTCTAAGTCAGGATGGCACATTTTGGTATTATTTTGGTATTAAAGTGTATTATCAAATTCCTCTGAAACTATGGGAAAATTTTGACCAATTTTGACAAAATAATTAATTTTGCGCTAAAATGATGTCTCAAAGCGAATGCTTTCATTCAAAACCGGAAATTTCAAACTAGATTTTAAACATTTTTGATATACCCCCTATAGAAATGACTTGAAATTGTGGAAAATTTTTTAAGTCAGGATGACACATTTTGGTATTATTTGAATATTGAAAGGTTTCATCAATTTTCTCTCAAACTATGGGAAATTTGTTAAAAAAAATTTACGAGTTAATTAATTTTGCGCTAAAATGACTTGAAACTCAAAAATGTTAAAGATGATTTTAAAGATTAGTGTGGTCGACAATAGATCAAATAAATGGTCGCAGTGGACTCATGGCAATCAAACAAAAAAAAAAGATTAGTGTGATATACCCACTAATATTTTTTTCAAAAACGTTGAAATATCTCTAAGTCGGGATAACCAAATACTTTGAAAAACGAGTCAATCGACAGATTAATGAATTTTGGTGAATTTCAATTCAGTTTCATTTTAACAATACTTATTTTTCAATCTTGTTATTTTTCAGAAGCTTCAAGAACTTCAAGCACAGGCCGTTCATCAATGACAAATGCATTCGGTGTGGTGAAGAATATCACTAATAACAACATGGAATCATCAGGTGAGTAGATTTGGCTGTTGCATATGAATAATTTCCGTTTTTTCACTAACTGCAACTGCTGCACTAAAAATGGTATGAAAATACCAAATTTTGGTATTACTTGTTGAAATACCAGCGACCATAATGTGCTCTTGGTTGTCCAGTAATAGATGGTAAAATACCATGAAATCATACCAAAATCATGTATGTGAAAGACCACAGAAATACCAAAATATGATTTTCCAAGGGCGCGGGAATACCTAAAAATTAAACCATGGCAATACCAAGTTTTGGTATTCAAGCAATGTTCAAAAATCCAGAAGACCTCAACTTGGTATTGAAATGGTTTTATTTTGAGGTATTATTTAACCCTTGGAATAACATGGTTTGGTATTGTTGTGCCCTTACACATACAAGATTTTGGTATGATTTCATGGTATTTTACCATCTATTACTGGGCAACCAAGGGCACATTTTGGTCGCTGTTATTTGCCCAAGTAATACCAAAATTTGGTATTCCCGTGTTATTTACCCCTGCTCGGGTTGTCCCTACCAATGACTTGCACGTATTATAAAGTATGAATTATGTTTTGATTATTTTTGTAGAGAGTTTAAAAAAAATCTTGTTTAGGTGGGGCAAGCGTACGATACGGATTTTTAGTATGGAAAAAACACGAATTGCTGAAGCAACATATTTTATAGTGAAAAAATACATAAAAGTTCTTAAAAACTGATAATCAATTGTTTAAAAAATTGTCCATACACTATATAATAATATCATGAAAATTTACTACTTATCATCTAAGTAATATTTTTTTTCGTTAAAACGGTCAAATTTTTAGTAAAATATTATTTTTTAATCTAAAAATGAAAGAAACATTTCAAATACATCCTAATCTGATGTATCTAAATGATGATAGTTCAATTGTTAGTAAATTAGCATGTTTTTAATGCATTGTTCCTCATGCCCCAACGGGTTGTTCGTCTTGCCCCACTAGTTTAGTAGAACGTACGAAAAATCAAAAAAATAAAATCAATTTTTTACATTAAACACAGATTTTTTTAAAAACTCGTTCTATCAAAGTCTCAGTCAAGACCTAGAATAAGATGATTCCAATAAATCCGACAGTTTTTTTAACGTTTTTATTGGGTTATAACGAGCATTTCCTTAGCTTGTTACACTTGCCCCACTTTCCCCTATCGTTTTCTATGATTTCTTTGAGCAATGGCCGATCTGTAAACCGTTTAGAATATGGGGGATGGCAGTACATAATTTTTGAACTACTTATCGAAACTTTACAAAAATCAATAGGTACGTATAGGACCTTAAATCTAATCGAAGCAACTGTTCTGAACAAAATTGATTCAGCCAGGGCTGAGAAAACTGAGTTGCATTATACACACACAGACATTTGTTCAGTTTTAGGTTCCAATTCTGAGTCGATAGGTATACATGAAGGTTGGTTTACGAGTTATATGTAAAAAGGCTATTAAAATTTTCGGATTTACTGATCGGTGTTTCAAAAAAGTTACACCATGAAAAAAAAAACTTTTTTAAAATTGCACAGCAAAAGTTGTGCAAGAAACCCCTTTTGGATTTTTTTTTTATCAATCATCCTATAGCACAAGTTTATCAATATTTATTTGGCAGTGTTGCCAATTTTTCAAAAAAAAACATAATTTTAGAAAAACTTAGAAAGAAATAAATAATATTTTGGTAAAGATGTGAAATTCAACGTAACCTAACGTAGTTCAAAAATTGTCCAACTTCATATTTTTTCTTCACACAATTTTGCAAACTGAATTCAGAACCTGTCCTCAGAATCGAGCCAAAGTTTCAAAATGTACACAGAAAAAAATGATGGTAATATTCCTCAGGAAATGGTGACAGATTTTGTGTAGAAAAAATATGTAATATTTGGGCTTAGTGATTTTTCACGCTCGAAAATAGCAAATTTCACGGGGACCTCATCTAATCTAATCTAATCGAACACAAGCGCAGCCAGTCCGAAGAAAGCATCCGGGAAGAACTTATGGTTAGATTACGCCTCAAGTTCTTTCTTGTCATTATTAATGATTGCAGTACTTTCGAGAACCCCCGAAATGTATTACACTCACTAAAGCGGCCCGGCCTACTGCGTTGCATTAACCGCAAGAGACAGATTCTATGAACGGAACCCACATTTCATGGAATCATCAGGGGAAGAAGAAGTGAGGACATACCGTACCAACCACTTCGAGTTATTTATAGAATATGGTGTGTAGTGTGTGTAGGGGAATTGTTGGGAAAGGGATTGTTTTATTATATAGTAAATGACCTTGTGACATTATTTCACCACTACGGATTAATTCACTCAAGGGTTGTCAACCCCTCGGTGACCGAGTGGCTAAAGCATCTGACCACCAACCCAAAGGTGTGAGTTCGAATCCCACCTGATTACATGCGTTTTTTGTTCATATTTAAAGTTCAATTATAGTCGAATAATTTCAAGGAGACCGGTCGGGAATCGAACCCGGAACCTTCCGCTTATGAGGCGGGAGTCGTAGCCATTAAGCCACGGGCCGGTCTGCAAATTTCACGGGGACCTCAATTTCAAAACACCAAATTTCATGCAAATTTCGCGGAACGTAGAAAATGTTAAAACAACTCTGAAATCTTTTGTTTAATACACAGACACTACTTTTTATGCTTCATTATATAATATTCTTTATAAACTTCACTAAATTTGAACGTGACACAAAAAAAATCGCATAATTTTCAAAAAAGTTTCCAACTGGTTTATGGATGAGCTCTATTTATATTTGAAAACAAAATGTAGGGCATGCTTATTATTTGACTTAAAAAGCGAAAACTTTTTCGCTGATTTGCTTCTGTTTTCTCAATTTACATTTTATTGAATTTCATATCAAAGCAAGATTCAACAATCTGGTCCTGCCCAAATGAGTGAAATAGTTTGAATTTTCTGCGACATTTAGCCCATTCAAAATAATTTTTAAGGATCATTTCTCTTTTCAAAAACTAAATTTAAAATCAAAAGGCAAACATAATATTATTTGTAACGAAATAGAAATTTTTATTCAAAGTATGAACAGAAAACAAAAAGCGGCATTTTTTTTATTTTCACGGGAATCATCCACCCAAATAATCAAATATCGTTAAAATTGAACAGGACTTAGAAAAAAATCTAAAATGTTAAAAAAAATGATTTCAAAGATAAAAAATACTCTTCATTTAATTTTGGATAATACAAAGCTTATTTCTTTTATTTTCTTTTGAAATTTCTATTGTTGTCGCAAAGGATTATTTCTAGGAAATCTTCAATTAATTCTTGGAACAAATAAAAATGCTTTCGTACATTTTTGAAACTTGAACTTTGTTATGAAAAGATTTTCTTGTTTTGGACAATATGTTCCATCTTGCTACCATGTAAAACTTCCTTCTTCTTCCACCAATCTACAGAAATGTACATTACACAAGTGAATCAACTAACAAGAGGCGACATCTTGAGCAAATTTTCAACCCAACAAAAAAAATGGTTCTAGGTTTGTGCGATGCCGGAAATCTTGCAAGGCAAACGAAGGAACGAAAGTAAGGAGGAAACTCCCATCAGGAAAAATGAAGCCTCGGAGAAGTAAATCTCCCTGCTGTATTCGGGTTCAGTGGCTGCAGTGCCTTTTTTTGCAGCTGACTGCCTCCAGGTGTATTTAAATTTGGCTTTTTCCAGCAGTGAATTCAAATGCCGTATGTAAGACCGATGTTCTCTTTATACGGCGCACACACACACACACTTCAGATTCCAACTCAGACAGGGACATATGGGGAAGATTTTCAGGGAGGGTTTGAGATGGGAAAAAGGACGACGACGATGTCACAGGAGCCTCGTGCCCACGTGGAAATACTGTTTCTCACCACGTGTGGCACTGTGTGATTGTGTGTGTGTGTGAGTGGGAGTGTGTGATTCGTGTCACCGAGCCTGGTGATGGTCGTCGAGAAGGATAAATAGCTGCAAGGATTTCTGGAAGCCGTTGATACCGGCACACACACACACACTCAGTTTGCTGGAATTGGATCCAGACTGGCGGAGCTTCAGGAGCGATACACATTCGTAAATTCTGGAGACGGGATACGACCGGCTCTTCCGGTGTGCATTTCCCAGCACTCTGGGAGCTTGATGGGGTGGAGTTGGAAAATGATAAAAAAAATCAAGGGTAATTCAGGTAGGATTTAAATCCTGTATCCGACAGTACACGTGCACCAGAATGGACAATTGAGATTCCAAGACTGTGGAACAATCAAATGATACGCCATGGTACGACAGCTGCAAAGTTTTTTTCTGGAATGAAGCTTGAAGATTTTTGACTTTCAGAGCATTTCTTTGCTGTCGCAAATTTAAGTGGTTTGGTTTTTGATTGGTTCTGGAATTTTAGGTCATCAAAGGCATATGTACTTAATGTTCACATTACCTAGAATCAACAGTCTTTAAATTTCAGTAATGTGGTAAAAATGGTTAACTCAACAATTGCACAAGGAAATTCCAGCTTTGAAGTTGGCACAAACAAGCATGCAACCTCTCCGAAGTTCCACAAGCAGTAGATGATTTATGCTAGGTGCCACATCGGGACTACCACACAACAACTCTTCTCTGGATAGTTGAGGTTTTGCTTAGGTCTGTAATACAAAGTATAAATATGTGAAGCCACACGTACGTACGTACCCTCGGTTGGATGAACCGAACCGTATATGCAAATGCTGCTCGATCCAGCAGCAAGAAGGCGAGCAGAGAGCTTCTTGGGCTTGACCTGAACAACCGAAGCGAACGGGTTCACCGCAACTGCATATTGCAGGATAATTCAAAGCGATGTCTGAATAAATTATCAAGCAAAATGCTAAGGAAAGGGGTATTGTTTTTTCTGCTTTGTTTCAGATATAAAAAAAAAAACATTTTGTAAGTTGATTTTTGTAAAAATGTTAAGTTTTACGGTTGATTTCTTGCCATTGTCGTAGAAACAATTTGTTTCTTGACGTTTCTGTTACCTAATATATATGAAATTTATGGAAATTAAATCCCTCAGAATTTGGACGCTCAATTCCAACTGTCTGGTGCAATCTGCTGCTGGGTGGATTCACATGAAACTGTGTCCGTTAACCCCTCGGCAAGCGAAAGTGACGCCACGGCGCGGCCCCGATTAAACTGAGCAATCCCTCGCCCCACGCATTCCCATCTCCGGCCGCGACCAAGGCCGATGATCCTGGGGTGGATTGGGAACCGTGCAGCAACATTTTTGATTAACTACCCGCTCCACGGAAAATAACGTGCCCACATCCAAATTTTATGCACTGAAAAAAAAATCAAGCATATTTTTATTTTTCAGGTTCAATATTTGATTTTTTTTTTTCAATCATTTTTAAGAGTGCTATGCTGACGCTAAAAGTCCCGGGCATGTCCCGGCCCGTGAAATCCTTTTGGCATCATTGGCAAGCAAGCCCACACACACTGCTGCTGCTGCTGCAGCGGCAAATCTCCAAATCCCTTACCGGGAGATTTGTCCGGAACAAAAGCGTCCAAGAGAGGAACGGCCACCAATTTGGCGCGCCATTGGCCTGGCCGCGACTACTGCTGAAAGCAATAACCGATTACGATGGTGGTGGGAAATGGGAGGTTTACGGGATCGCTGACAACGGGAGGATGAGTCCCAAATGCCCAGTAACCTTGAACATCGGAGCATGGTTTTAGGGGGTTACGGCCGGATGTTGGCGTAGGGTTGGGCTATCGATGCAGGTTCAACGATGATACGAACCCAAGTTGTTGTGCAATAGTTCTAGAAACAACCTTTGCAGTAAACTGTCAGTTTTAATAACTGCAGTATGCTTTATACTTAGTGACTTTTCATTTCTTTTTTATTTGTATCAAACATTGTCAGTCTACTGCTTATGTGCCAAAAAAGCCACATTCCATTATTAATTTCTTCATGGTATACACATTTTAGGGCTGTCCATAAAAAGTGCTTTGAATACATTCGAAAATCTGTAAATCGAGAATTGATTTTCTGATCGATTTGGTGTCTTCAGCAAATTCATAGGTTATGATTTGGATTATTCAGAAAAATCAGTTACACTCTGAAGAATATACCCAATTTTTTAAGTATCTTTAATCTAAAAAAATCTTGTTTTTGACCAAAACATTCCCGCTTCGTTTTTCTCATTTTTTTATATGTTTTGATTAGATTTGACTTTATTTGATTGTTGATATGCTTAAATGGACAAAAAATGCATTTTGATTTATAAGATATGACGGACGTTTTGTTTTTGGCCAAGCATGGTGTTTTTTTAAGCACACATTTGACAATGAATAGTACCAAAAATTAGTTTTTCTTAGTTTTACCCAATTCTCAATTTCAATTCAGTGGTATCTTGGAAACCAAGGTTGTTAATCCATAGAATTATCTTCGATAATATTATCGTCTAACGATAACGATAATGGTTATCGTTATCGTCGGGGCGATAACGATAATCTAGCGGTATTCTAGCGTAATTTTATCGACGATAACGGACGGTAACTTATATTTGATATATTTCTCAAATTGACTAAAACCAACCAAATCATGTTGGAATTTAAAGCTTCCTCTTAGTAAATATGTTTTTGATAATATGGCAGTTTTCAAAATATACATACAGCAATTCCATTTGAAAAGAGCCTAAACCAAAAAAAAAGTTCTCCGATCGGGCTCAAAATTTTTCTGGGGGTTCCTTGGCCAAAATAATTAGACCCGTATTTTTTTGTTTGGCCATTAGGGTGGCCTACATCGTGCTAGGTGGTTCAAAAATGGCAATTTCGTCATTTTCAAAAACCACTTTTTCTAAAATCATATCTCGCGCCATTTCATCCGATTTTAGCTGTCTTAGACGCAAAGAAAGGTGATGAGTTTGGCTATTTGGGAAAAATAGTAAAGTTCAAAAATCTAGCTTAACTATTGAAAAGTCGTATGAAAACTTAAAATGGCGTTTTGACCGTGTCTGGACCAAAGAGCCTATGTCTGAAAATATTTTATCGGATTCCTCGGAAAATTTCACATAACATATCAAAAATTGGCGATGTCGAACCGTACGTTTCGAGATATGATTTTGAAAAACTGCGTTTTCGACGCGCCACGCGCAAAAACGGAAAATGACGAAATCGGCAAAATCAACTTTTTCCACTAAAACTGCGATAACTTTAAAATTTCAGCGATGACCTATAGATGTTATGGTACCAAAAGTTGCGTCTCTCAATTACGAAAATTTTGGTACCCAGACATGTATAGGTCATCGCTGAAATTTTAAAGTTATCGCAGTTTTAGTGAAAAAGTTGATTTTTGCCGATTTCGTCATTTTCCGTTTTTGCGCGTGGCGCGTCGAAAACGCAGTTTTTATTTTCAAAAATCGTATCTCCAAACGTACGGTTCGACATCGCCAATTTTGATATGTTATGTGAAATTTTCCGAGGAATCCGATAAAATATTTTCAGACATAGGCTCTTTGGTCCAGACACGGTCAAAACGTCATTTTAAGTTTTCATACGACTTTTTCAATAGTTAAGCTAGATTTTTGGAACTTTTACTATTTTTCCCAAATAGCCAAACTCATCACCTTTCTTTTGCGTCTAAGACAGCTAAAATCGGATGAAATGGCGCGGAGATATGATTTTTAGAAAAAAGTGGTTTTTGCGAAAATGACGAAAATTGCCATTTTTTGAACCACCCTAGCACGATGTAGGCCACCCTAATGGCCAAACAAAAAAATACGGGTCTAATTATTTTGGCCAAGGAACCCCCAGAAAAATTTTGAGCCCGATCGGAGAACTTTTTTTTTTGGTTTAGGCTCTTTTCAAATGGAATTGCTGCATACAAAAAAATACAAAATATCGTATTTTTTCAAAGTTTTCAAATTTTTTCTAATTCGCAATATGGGTATCAAACAATTTCAAATTTTGCATGCATTTTCACTGTTTCAGAGTTTTTTAAATAAAATACTTAAATTTTCACAAAATACCGTATTTTTAAAAGTACAGTCCAGACCCGATTATCCAAAGGCGTTGGCAAAACTAAACTTTGGATAATCGAACCACGAAAAAAAAATGTGTTGTCTTTTTTTTTACTGTTGAGCTTAAGTGCGACCCCAAAAGTACTCTAAAGAAATTTTAAATGTTTCAATCCAAGATGGCGGTCAAAATGGTGGTGATAAAATATTGGAAAAATACATTTTGTAATTTATAGGGCATTCAACAATTCAAATTTGACTGAAATGGAGTTGCAGAACTCGAATTTGATGTTAAAAGTAAGAAAATAAAAATCAAGAATTTTTTTTGTTCGTGAATCGATTATCCAAAGTACCATACAAACCTTCGGATAATCGAAACTTCAGATAATCGACGCTTTGGATTATCGAGTATGGATTGTTCTCAAATTTTCATGATTTGCAATATGTTACCTGCTTTTTCATTCAAAAAACTCTAAAACAGTTGAAAAACATGCAAAATATCAAATCGTTTGATACCCATATTGCGAATCATTAAACTTGAGTATATTCGAGAAAATAAGGTATTTTATGAAAATTTTAGTATTTTATTGAAAACATAAGTATTTCATTCAAAAAACTCTTAAGAGGCAGTATTTGTAGATTCTGCTCGGTTTGTTCTAGAGGTCGTATCGAGGTGCTCCGATTTGGAAGAAACTTTTAGGGTTTGTTTGTCTATACATGAGATGAACTCATGCCAAATATGAGCCCTCTACGACAAAGGGAAGTGGGGTAAAACGGGCATGGAAGTTTGAGGTCCAAAAAACATGAAAAATCTTAAAATTGCTCGCATTTCCGTAAAACTTCATCAATTCCAACTATCTTAGATGCATTCAAAAGGACTTTTGAAGCCCTTCAAAAAGTGTTATAGACATCCAGGATTGGTTTGACTTTTTCTCATAGCTTTTGCTAATTACTGTTAAAAATAGATTTTTTTAAAACCTTAATAACTTTTTGCAACAGCCTCCAACACCCATACTCCCATAGGTCAAAAGTTAGGGAATTTCATGGACTATAAGCCTACGGTATTAACTTTTTGGCCAATCGCAGTTTTTCTCATAGTTTTACGATATTTCTAGAACAAACATTTTACAACGTTAGTTTTTGCCCTGTAGGCCAAGAAGACGGCACTTTTTGGGCTCAATTTTGTCATATTCGGAATCCTCGGTCAATTTCACGTAAGTTAGAATTATTGGAGTTGTAATTTTGATTTAAAAAATAATTAAATAAAACAATTTTGAAAAAACAAATTGATCTTATTTTCCCTATGATCAATACGTCAAATGCTGTATCAAGTAGGCGAAAACTTGTTTTACCCATAATCCGACAAAATTCTAAATAAAATTTAAATTAATTCTAAATGGCATTTTTTCCAATCAAATTTAAAATTCCAACACTTGGAGGCTGTTGCAAAAAGTTATTAGGGTTTTAAAAAAATCTATTTTTAACAGTAATTTGCAAAAGCTATGAAAAAAAGTCAAACCAATCCTGGATGTCTATAGCACTTTTTGAAGGGCTTCAAAAGTCCTTTTGAATGCATCTAAGATAGTTGGAATTGATGAAGTTTTACGGAAATGCGAGCAATTTTAAGATTTTTCATGTTTTTTGGACCTCAAACTTCAATGCCCGTTTCACCCCACTTCCCTTTGTCGTAGAGGGCTCATATTTGGCATGAGTTCATCTCATGTATAGACAAACAAACCCTGAAAGTTTCATCCAAATCGGAGCACCTCGATACGACCTGTTTCACATCGGTAAAAAACTCGCTCTTAAATAGTTTTAAAAACATACAAAATTTCGAATCATTTGATACCCATATTGCGAATTATAAAAATTTGGGTATTTTGAAGAAAATAAGGTATTTTATGAAAATTTTAGTATTTTATTCAAAACTTAAGCATTTCATTGGGTAATTCTCCGCCAACTCACACAGCAGTTGCCCCGACCCCTCTTCGATTTGCGTGAAACTTTGTCCTAAGGGGTAACTTTTGTCCCTGATCACGAATCCGAGGTCCGTTTTTTGATATCTCGTGACTGAGGGGCGGTACGACCCCTTCCATTTTTGAACATGTGAAAAAAAGTGTTTTTCAATAATTTGCAGCCTGAAACGGTGATGAGATAGAAATTTGGTGTCAAAGTGACTTTTGTGTAAAATTAGACGCCCGATTTGATGGCGTACTCAGAATTCTGAATAAACGTATTTTTCATCGAAAAAAACACTAAAAAAGTTTTAAAAATTCTCCCATTTTCTGTTACTCAACTGTAAAATTTTTTGGAACATGTCATTTTATGGGAAATTTAATGTACTTTTCGAATCTACATTGTCCCAGAAGGGTCATTTTTTCATTAAGAACAAAATTTTTCATTTTAAAATTACGTGTTTTTTTCTAACTTTGCAGGGTTATTTTTTAGAGTGTAACAATGTTCTACAAAGTTGTAGAGCAGACAATTACAAAAATTTTGATATACAGACATAAGGGTTTGCTCATAAACATCACGAGTTATAAAAATTTTAATATTTTCGAGAAAATACGGTATTTTATGAAAATTTTAGTTATTCATTCAAAAAACATTAAAACAGTTTCAAATCGTTTGATACCTATAATGCGAACTATAATTTTTTTAGTATTTACGAGAAAATACGGTATTTTGTTAAAATTTGAGTATTTCATTCAAAAAATTCTAAAACAGTAAAAATGCATGCAAAATTTCGAATCGTTTGATACCCATAATTCAAATAAGAAAAAATGAGTGCTTTACAGAAACGGTATTTTGCGATTTTTTTAGTATTTATACTTTGAAATTTTAAGTTATCAAAAAAATATTTACAAAAGGAAGCTTGAAATTTCAACATAGTTTGGTTGGTTTAAGTTAATTTTAGAAATACATTAAATATAAGGTATCGTCCGTTACCGTCGATAAAATTATCGCCGATAGAATTATCGGAAAACGATAACGATATAACTATCGCTATCGTCATTGAACCTCGATAATTTTATCGTTAACAACCTTTTTGGAACCATTGATCAGATTTTCAACAACAAAAAAAGATTTCTCGTACGCACTATTAACATAAGTTTGCAGTAATTTTTGTTATGTTCCCGACTATGCCTTTACGCTTTTTTTAAATACTTCAGATGAAAATTGTATTATTCTTAAATAGAAAATTTGAAAAACAAGCAAAAAGAGTATGAAAAATCATGAAAAAAACTAAAAAGTAGGTGGTATATATCATAAGCCAAATACTATCAGAAACAAGCATACAAATATTTTAAATAGAACAAAAAAAAAGAGAAGTAAAGTTTTTCGGTTAATAAAAGTTGCTCAAAATACCCTTCTGGAAACGGGAAAAATAAAAATTTCGAAAAAAGTTTTGAGCATTAGAGGGTTAAACTGCACGGTTTTCAACACTATGACTGAATGGAATAAATCTGAACAACATTCGTTCATCTGAAGCCGAAAAAATCATGTGTATATTTTTGATCTAAATGTAAACGCAGAGACATTTTCTCTAAATTTGATTGTAATTTCTTGAAAAGTTAGCTCGTTCTCCTGTTAAGTCCAATTGTTTTAACTTTTACAATTTAAATACTAAGCAAGATGTTGAGTTTTTTTTTCCAACCCATCCTCATAATTAAAAATACAAGATTTAATTAATTTGGTAGGTCTGGTTTTTCAGAGTCAAATTACCTATTAGGTTGATTTATGACTTAGTTTCTGATTAGAATAATTAAATTATTTTGTCCAAACAAAAATAACACATCTGTAGAACTACCCTTCTGCCGATCTCTACCCCGTAGCTGGTACCGGGTGGTGATGTTTGCGCACGGTGGGTAAGAAGGGGATTATTATGCAACTTGCATGCACCTCGGAAATTCCTCCTGGAGGTTGTTGGGGAGACTATTCTGAGTCAGAAAAATCGATTTCCAAAATATTCTGTCGGTGAAAACTGATTTTATCTCGATTTGAAGTTAAAAAACCTAATATTTCACCTAAAACCTCAAAAATACGTCTAAAATCTCGGTCTAACTCTGGACAAAGATGTCAATTTTCATCCAAATATCAATTCTTAGTTCCCAAAATATATTCCTGACATAGTACACCTTAAATCGGTCCATTACTTGAGTCCCAGCGTCATGAGAATGTGTAAAATAGTGTTTTTTCTTTAAACATATTTTCAAATTGGTCTGGTAAATAAACTGTCATGTCTGAATTCCAAAACTAACGTTGTAGCATTGTTGCAAACAAAATGAAGAACAATTTTGCAGAAAAAAGAATGAAATTTTATCCATTTTCAGTAACGTTATGACCATTTTAGTGGGAAAATTGTTGCCAATTTTCGAAATTCTTCGATATTTAACTCATTCCTGTTATGAACAGCTACTACGATCATACTCAGTAGGATGTAACAAAATTACTTTGGCGGGCATTCAGGGGCTGGTTCCGCATACTGAGCTCAAATCTCAAATATGAGCTTGATTGAACTTAATTGGAGCTGTCGCTTTGCATTTTAATTTTAAATGAGATTTTACCAGTAAAAAGGTTTTTCAAAAATGTAGATTTTAGGCACATTGGCCACTAAAGCGTTTATCTTCAACATCATTGGCATGTAGGACAGATCCTTGCGCATGTTTTGGTATAATAACATTCAAGTTTTGAGCAAAATGAAATGGCGCGTCGCCTATCTTTTCTGCTGAGCTATTTTTTTGAAAAAAAAATCAAGACATTGAAGGCCTAATCTCCAGAGTGCTTCAATTCAATGTTATATATACCAAAACATGCGCAAGGAAATGTCCTACATGCCAATGATGTTGAAGATAAATGCTTTAGTGGCTAAAGTGCCTAAAAATCTATATTTTTGAAAAACCTTGTTTTTTACTGGTAAAATCTCATTTAAAATTGAAATGCAATGCGACAGCTCCAATTAAGTTCAGTCAAGCTCATATTTGAGATTTGAGCTCAGTATGCCCACCGGAACCAGCCCCTGAATGCCCGCCAAAAAGTAATTTTTGTTACATCCTACTGAGTATGATCGTAGTAGCTGTTCATAACAGGAATGAGTTAAATATCGAAGAATTTCGAAAATTGGCAACAATTTTCCCACTAAAATGGTCATAACGTTACTGAAAATGGATAAAATTTCATTCTTTTTTCTGCAAAATTGTTCTTCATTTTGTTTGCAACAATGCTACAACGTTAGTTTTGGAATTCAGACATGACAGTTTATTTACCAGACCAATTTGAAAATATGTTTAAAGAAAAAACACTATTTTACACATTCTCATGACGCTGGGACTCAAGTAATGGACCGATTTAAGGTGTACTATGTCAGGAATATATTTTGGGAACTAAGAATTGATATTTGGATGAAAATTGACATCTTTGTCCAGAGTTAGACCGAGATTTTAGACGTATTTTTGAGGTTTTAGGTGAAATATTAGGTTTTTTAACTTCAAATCGAGATAAAATCAGTTTTCACCGACAGAATATTTTGGAAATCGATTTTTCTGACTCAGAATAGTCTCCCCAACAACCTCCAGGAGGAATTTCCGAGGTGCATGCAAGTTGCATAATAATCCCCTTCTTACCCACCGTGATTGCGTGGACACTTCCAAGTACGGTCAAAACAAATGCGCCGTAAACGTATTCACGCAGTCTGCCGATCAGACAATTCGTGGAGAAGAACACCAATTTGCAGTTCATGAATCGTGATTTTACCTAGATTTTTAAAAAATTGTTAACTTCTGTATTTAATTTTTGACAGGATTTTTATTGATTTTAATTTGAAATATTTACAATATGATACATCACATTGAAAATTTTTTAATCCTTTAAAAAACCTGATAACATTACTAAATCTTTACATGATTAAATATCTTTAAAATTTGTGCATCTGGCAGGGCCTGATTATCTAACAAAACCTGGGTGTGCTCGTGCTACTGCTCCCACCAAACGGAACCCGGCACTCCACGTGTCGTCGTCGCCGAATGCTGACGTTGCGCTGGATCTGCATAAACCCTCGGTTTTTTTTCTCCCTCCAGTACCTTCTGGAAAACTCCTGAACACCAGATAAGCCGGCCAGCCAGCCAACCGGAAATCCATCCCCGCCGTAATGCTTCCTCCCATAGCCAAGAGAAGGGATGGCATCCGAAGGGATCTCCGGGGGTAACCTTGTAATAAATAATATCCCTCGGACTTTTAGCCCCAAAGTTGTTCTGCCCGGCTCCGGTGGAAGATATTCTAATATGGTCGTTTCTTTCTGGACAGTTGCGTGGGGGGTAGGAGGAGGGCTGGTCCTTGCACGTGAGGTTCGGACATTAATTTTTGTGTGCGTTGTTTTTTCCTGGTCCCCTGGTTTTGCGGTGCTGCTGATGTTGAACCAAAATGACCACTGCTGATGGTGATCCAGGATGGTGCGCTGCCACGGGGTTATGGTAAGGCATCCAAACAGAGCTTCCTATTAAAAGCTGCAAACCCCTGGAAGAGCGTCTAACGTGCTTTCTTTCAGGCAAACCATCTGGCTCTAGATGTGTTCGAAATAGTTATTTCCTGGCCCTTTTGGAATGGTTTCAAGTAATTATAATACAAATTAATATTGCGCAATATTTTTGTGGTTTTACCCGTAAACCTGATAATTTCTGGAGCAACATTTGGAAAGGGCGCATAAGGATTTTGACTGCTAGAACTATTTTTGCCATAATCTTCAATTTTCAGCAATAATAGAAATAACTTACAGCAATTTCCTGGGTGTGGCAAGATAGCACGACAAGTTTGAAACTTCTTTCATATGAATAGTGACAAAAATGCACGATATTTTACGGTTTTGCCTTCCTCACTGAGGTAAGGCTATAATCCTGCTCTAAAAATGAACTTTCTATTAAAAGCTCCTAGACCCACCTTCATGTGTACATATCTACTCAGAATTTAAAACTGAACAAATGTCTGTGTGTGTGTATGTGTGTGTATGTGTGTGTGTATGTATGTATGTGACCAAAATTCTCACTGAGTTTTCTCAGCACTGGCTGAACCGATTTTGATCGAACCAGTTGCATTCGACTTAGTTTAGGGTCCCATTCATCGCTATTGAATTGTTTGAAGTTTTGATAAGTAGTTCAAAAGTTATGCATAAAAATGTGTTTCCACAAATACCCGGATCTCAATTAGGGTAGGGTAGTCATCAATGAGACACTTTTGGTTTTCAACTTTCAACGATTTTTCTGATTTTTTCATCAGCATGTTTTAATGAGCTTTTAGTTGCATTATCATTCTTTTAATGTGTTCTAACATTGACAAAAATATGAGATCGATCCGACATCTACAGCCAGAGTTATTCAACTGTCTCATTGTAGACGCACTTGGCAGGAACAATGAGACAGCTGGGGAACAATGAGACACTCTACGAAAATCAAGACTTTTCTAGCAAAACATCATGTTTTTGTATTGTTCCATTGCAGGTGACTTGCCTTGAACATTTTAGAGCAATTTTGCCAACATGAAACTTTTAATAACAAAAGTTACACTAAAAAGTATTTCAATTTTGTAAAATCCATATATTAATACCAAATAACTTTGTATTTTTGGTTAAATGAAGTTTAAACTCTATAAATATGCCAAAAATCACTTAGAATTCATGTTTTGAAAGATTTCCATCGATTTTGAAAAGTTTATCGAAGAAAAATCAATGTGTCTTATTGTTACCCATGGGCTGAAATGAGTGGGGAACAATGAGACAGCCCTAGATTTTGGGTATATTCAAAATTTTGGCCAAATCTAATGAGAGGACATTGTAGTCCAACTCAATCCCTATGGAACGTCGAAAGAAATTTTAAGAAATATTAGTTTTGGCGTAAATGGCAGCCTGCGAGCGAAAAAGTTTTTTTTGTCCATAATTTACTTTTACACCCCAGAATCAAACATTTATGAATTACTTTTCAAGGGAGCGTCCATAACCAAAGCCACTAATATGGCAGACGTGTATCTAGTAGACACACCTTTCCCCCAAATATGAGCCTGATTGGTTGAAACTACGACTTGTGAGAGCCATTTTATCATTGTTCCCCGTGTCTCATTGATGACTACTCTACCCTATATGCATGAAAACGATGTCCGGATCCATTATCTGACTCATCGTTGATTAGGTAATTGAAAGGCCTTTCCAATGAAAACAAAACATTGAAGATCTGGCAACCCTGTCTCGAGTTATGACCACTTAAGTGATATTTATGTACTTTTTTAAAGCCGGATCTCACTTAAATGTATGTAAACTAAGTCCGGATCCACAATCCGACCCATCGTTGGTTAGGTTATCAGAAGACCTTTCCAATGAGTACAAAACATTGAAGATCTGGCAACCCTGTCTCGAGTTATGACCACTTAAGTGATATTTATGTACTTTTTTGAAGCCGGATCTCACTTAAATGTATGTAAACTATGTCCGGATTCATCATCCGACCCATCGTTGCTAAGGTAATTGAAATGCCTTTCCAAAGAGTCCAAAACATTGAAGATATGGCAACCCTGTCTCGAGTTATGACCACTTAAGTTATACATTGTGTTCTTTTTTTCTGGATCTAAAAAAATGATGAAACCACTCATATACCCATTTTTGGTAAAAAGTGAGGAAGGCATCAACCACATAGGTGGATTAAGTTAGTTTTTATTGAATATCTCGGGATTAGAATCGAATTTTGGGGATCTGCGAAGGTCAAAGTGTTAGGCATTGTGAGCTGAATTAAATGGAATTTTTTACTCAATTTAGGCCGAAATGCAAGTGCGACAAGTTAGCAAAACAGCGACGATTGTTGATAATTTGGTTTTTGAACAGTTTTTTTAAGTAAAAAAAGTTAAATTTCAAATATTAATACGAAACCAGCATAGTTCATAAAAATTAAAAAAAAAATGCGAAAAATTATTCAAAGGGTGGGTTTGTAGGCAAAAAAATATTTCGTTCACAGTTTTGAAAATATTTACCATCACAATTATGAAGAATTGATGTTCTCGCCGGGACCGTGATGTAGGGGTAAGCATGGTTGCTTCTCAACCAGTCGGCCTGGGTTTGATCCCAGCCGGTCCTGGTGGCATTTTTTCGAGACGAGATTTGTCTGACCACGCCTTCCGTCGGATGGGGAAGTAAATGTAGTAAAGTACTGAATACTCGTTTGAACAAGATAGCAAATTCACAATAACTGTCAAAAAATTCAATATAGAATAAAAAAAAACTCGTGATTAAAATATTTAGACATCTCGGGTTATTTTCCAATAGGTCCTATGCACCATTCGTTAACTGCGTGTTTGTTATAAATAAAAATATGTGTCGGAGAGCATTACCGATGTATTGCAAACTAACCCAAGACAGCTCCGGTCATCGTTCCAGTCGAAAAACCACCCGATAAAATGTAGCATCAAATCTAATAAAAACTCCTGACAGCCGTTCATTCAACGCCTTCTCTCGATTAGAGAAGACCTCTTGCCATCACATACTGGGCTTCGCTTCCCCAAAGCTTCTGCACGCGGCGTCCCATCAGACGCACAGTTGATTTCAACACACAAAAGCTAATCGCTCCGTGTTCATCGTGGAAATCCCAACAGCATTCACATTCCGAGCCGAATAACATCAAACCAAATGTGAAAGCAGTTCAAGCGTGAATGAGCTTTATGGCGGGATCGGTTTACGATTTGCCCCCTGCACATTCGCGCTACCCTTCTGAAATTTCCGGCTTATGTGTGGGGTTGGGGAAAAGTCACTTCCAAGCTGCTGATTTCCTCCAGATGCGATTGGCCGAAGACCATTAGCGCGCGCACATCCACACGTTGAGAGGGGCTAAACTACAAAGAAGCAAAGGCGCTGTGTTCAACTCCAGCAGCAGCAGCAGCAGCGTCAATTCTGTGGAAAATCGAGGTCAACCAGAAGATATACGAGTTCCGCTTTGCTGCATGCTCTCAATTATTCCCGTGACTCCGGCCATCCCGGGTACAATGTTTGTGCGCGCCACTCATACAATCGCACGCAGACTGCTGTGCAAACATTTCCGGCGACGCGGATGCCGGCTCCAACTCGAACACATAACACGTAACGGCACGGACAGACCCACGCCCCACCGGCCAAGACGATGGCGACGACTAGCGGGCCCTCAGCCTGGCCTTGCTGCAGGTCATCATCGGGAAACGACGTCCCGATCCTCTCGCGAGAGCGCCCAAGCAATGATTACCAGATTACGAAACACAATCCAAGCTGAAAACTCACGTTCGCTCCGTGGTGCCCACTGCGCATGCTCCGCGCTCGTTCGGCATCGCCGGGAACACTGGCGCCATCGCGGATAGTGGCGGGAATCGCACGCAACGCAATCAGACGTTTCTCTTTTGACACGTGCTTCGTTTCGGGGCAGCTCTCTCAACTGCCCACTTGCCCGCAAAACAAGAATCAAAACACACTGAAGCGTGCAGATGACCGAGCGAGATGAGCGTGAGTCGAGAGAGCGGAAGAGAGAGAGAGAGAGATGCTGGAGAGAGAAAACTGGAGCAAGGTTTTCGTGAATCTTGCGAGGATTTTGCACACACCATAATCGCTTCCGCTCGGTCCAGATTTGGGTGGAAGGACGGATGGAACTGGGTGGTTGACCGCGGGATGCGGAATGGTGTGACCAAAAACAGCGACAGCGAAGCAGGATTCGTGGAATTGGAAGTGGAATTTGCGAGGTTGTTTATTTAGGGTTTTAAATTCATTTACTTTGCTATTTTTAGACGTTTCTTATAAAACACCTTGTTTGTAATCGAATGCCTTTCCCTCTTAACCCGCAATTTAAGGAGAAGCACATTCAAACATAATAGTTGTAGCTTTCAAGAAATACAAACATAAAAGGCTGAAATGCGAAACAAAAATCATATGGAATTTTTTTGCCAAAATTTGCAAACAAAATGATTAAGCAAAAAACTTAAAATTGCATAATGTTTAAAAATATACAAAATAGCTTTTCATGAGAATATGTAACTCAACCTAAGATCGCTACATCCGAACATTTATTTCATCGAATTCGATAAAAATATAATGTTGTATAAATAGGGTACACATAAAAAAATGGGTCAGAACTTCATCATCATTATCAATACACGAAAAAATTTCTAAAAGTAACAAAGGATGCAAGAAACTTTTGTTTGAAAATTAATTGTTCACAGAAAAAAATACTCAATAAAGTAAAATAAATCAAGTTCCTGGAGTTCTTCCCTATTACCCAAAAACCATTTTGTGTCATTGGTTCGCCCATACAAGGCTTCACATAATTTTGGCAGATGTCTATACAAAATGGGACGTAAATATAAAAATATTTAATTTTTGAAGGATTTTTTTATCGATTTGGTTTCATTGGCAATGTTTTTGGAATTGATGTGGACTTTTTAGAAAAAAAAAAAACAAACACAGATTTTTTTTATTAAAATAACTTTATTTTACAAATATAAAATTTTCCAAAATCAAGCTAAAATTTAGGTTTTTATTGAAGATATTTTTTTTTGGACGAAAAGCAGCAAATTTTGAGCCATAGAGAAGTAATGAGAAACATTTGGTCGCAGAGTTATGATTTTTTAATGTGTTATTTAGAAAAAAAAGAAATTTCAGTCAGTTTTTCATTAAAAAAATCAAATTTGCTATCGACAAGTTTTTTTTTTTTGATAAGGTGCACCATTTTGAAGATATAGCCACTTAAAGTTTAGTTTTAACAGTAAAATTCCCGTTTTATTTTTTTAAACAGGGTCTATAATTGTTCATTACTTAAATATTTGTTTTTTAATGTTCATGAAATATCCAATGAAATTGCCTAAGAAATAATGAGGATTGGGCAACTGGTTGCTGAAATACAGCGTATAAAAGAAAAAGAGACTAGAAATAAATGTTATAATGCTAATTCTAGGCAAAGAATGGTTAAATTTTAAATGTTAAAAAAAGCATTTGTGAAATTAGGCGTATTACTGATTGTTTGACCCTTTTGAAATATTAGCCTCGATTTTTTTTTTAATGTTTGTTTCGTAGAGATCATAACTTCAAAACAAATATTTTGAAAATTTTAGAATCGAGACTAATGTTTCAAACGGGTCAAACAATAAATATTACGCTCATGTGAAATGTCTTGATTCCAAAATTTTCTTAATATGTTTGAGATTTGCTTGGAAATGAATGTCATAAAACTTTAACATAAAATAAACAAAATAAAAATTATTACTTATTTTTTGTTTACATATAACATATGTTTGATCTTATCCGAATTTTTCACAGTTTTAAGATTGACAAAGATGTTATTGGATTTTTCATGAATAAATACAATATTTCCCTAAACAAACATGGTTGATAAAGATGGTTTATAGTTAAAGACAGCGCCGTACCTAGGGGTTGGCGCAGTTGGCGACCGCCAAGGGCGCCAGCCCTTGGGGGGCGCCGAAAACGATGATTGTACAAATTTGTCATGTTATTTTAAAATCCTAGAAAGGTATTCAGAACAAAAGGGGCTCCAAATTTTAAAGTAGGACTACAAAATAACTCGATAATCTTGGTCGGAATATTACAAATATTACTTATAACACTTGGGGCGCCAAAATCAACTATTTCAATAATTGTACCAGAATTAAATTTAAAATTTAATTCTCTCAATTCATTTATCAAAGGGGGCGCTCAAGTGGCAAAAATTTCAGGGTTTTATAACAATTCTTTGAAATAGCTAGAGATTTTATATTCCAACTACAGTATATAAAATTCAATTTAAATTTCACCATTTTTTCCAGCATCGGGAACCATCAAGCTTTTTTATGTTTTGAAGTATTTTTTTTATATAATCAGCTATTTAATTTAAATTTACACATTTCTATTCAAAATCTGAAATAAAAAGAATAAGATATTTCAAGTTTAAAGAAAATGGCATTTGAGATATTTTTATCGCTTTAAAAGCAAACTTGTGCGTTGAGATTGGCCTACGTTTTCGAAATACTGAAGTGTTTAAATTGAATATTTCTAACACAAAAAATGCTTTGACTTTTGTTAAATTTTTAGAAAAATATTTTTTTTCAACACAAAAATGTTGGTTTCTTAAGAGCACATAAATTGCTCTAAATATATTATATTCTGCTGCTTGTATTCAATTGCTTGTAGCAAGAGTGAAAAAGTAAAATTTGGGTGTCTTCGACAAAGTTGCATAGATTGGCATGCCCACCAACTTTTTAGTCGTAAAAGCAAAATATTATACAATTTCTTGTATAATTTTGATTTGCAGAAACACCATTATCGCGGACCCATAAGAATTTAAACCAAAGCAAAATTCCAACTCCAAAAACAGCAATATTTTTTTGGGAAAACACAAAGTTCCACTTAATTTTGCTTCTAGGGTCAATAATTTGAAGAATGTAAGTAACATTTTCTTTGAAAATTTTTATTTTGTTATGTTCTAATGGAATGGATAAAGTTGCTTATCTTTCACATACATTTTTTTTTTATTTCATGGATTCCATGTGTTGGGCTATCCAGTGTAATTTCGCCTAAATTTTCACATTTACACAAACGGTTCTAAAAGCTTTGTGTGTAGAGGGTGACTATTCTCGAGATTTTCAATTTCCCGGGAATCGAGAGTTGAATTTGGAAATTTCCCGGGAATTCCCGGGACCTGGTAGTGTTTATAACTATGCCAATAGTGCCAGTAATGTATAAAGAAAATATATTTCTTTTCAATGAATTCAGTTACGATTTATTCATGCTTATTTAATGAAACGTTAATTAGTAGCCTCATTATTTTTGGGAACTATGATCTACTTCTTGATTTTTTTCTGAATCTGCAATACAACTTGTTGTATGAACTTGTTATTAGATTTTTGTGAAATAACAAAATAGCTAATATATAATTTCCCAGTATCGGGATTTTTACAATATAATAAATAGCGACTCAAAACAACAATTTTAATATTTTTTTTTCTTTTTTAAAACTGTAAATATGCATTGAAGAAATAGTGATCCGGAAAACCCGAATGTTCACATTTGGCGGACTTTACAAAGATTTCCAGAGTTTTTTTTTTTTCTAAGATATAATTTAATATTGAGGTTTAAGCGAAACATAAAATTACTCCATGACATCAAAAAAAGACATAACCTTGATACAGCGAAATTAAATTAATAAGAATAAAAAAAATGGATTATAAGAATTGCTATGCTTGAAAGAGGATATGAAAATTATACTCTTAGAAATAATAAACAAAAATATAAAAAAATTAGACTTTCTTCTTGTGGCTAACTGCTAAGTATGCTTTAAGGTTAATTTTGGGGTCCACATTATTTTAAGTTTTCCCAATTATAGTTATTGGAATTTTTAATAAGTTAAAATTTACACTTTCTGAATTAGAAGATAAGAGAAGCATTGGTTCATTCGAACTTGAACATCTTACATTGAACACCCAATGTTCTAAACAATTTCGAATTTTCAATTTTTTTTATTTGTTTATATAATTTTGCTTCGACCAAATTTCCCGGGAATTGAGAGGTCCAAAAATGGTCGATTTCCCGGGAATTCCCGCTCGTCACCCTCTTTTTGAGTGTAATGGTTTTAATACAAAATTTTAAGAAACTTAAGATGTCAAAAAATAAACACAAAAAATTTCAATGTGTTAAAAAGGTAAAAACGAATTGCCTTTGTTTGAAGCTATGAATTTTCAAAAAACAAATTTTAGGAATTTTATATCAATCAAAAAACACAGTCACAGAGAAGAGAAATATTGTTTTCAAAAATAAATTGAAAAAAATGGTTTCAAAAGGAATCCATCCAAAAACAAGTTTGAAAAGGAGTCCATTTTCTAATCAGTTAAACTATTTTTTCAGGAATGCAGGAAAATGCTAATACAATGAAATTTAAGCTAGATCAGATCAAATTCTGTTTAAAACGATAAAACAACACTCTGCTATTTTCAGTCAACATTAATCCTAAAGCACCTTTTCGTTACAACCTATCTGTATTGGAATGATATAAATCGATTGAAATGGTTTAAAAATAATAAAACATTAATTTGAATATTCTTCAAAGAATTAAATTGTGGTTTGATTTTTTAGCTGTTATATTTATTCAATCAATTACCATTATATTATTAAAACTCTTTGAAGCAATCGCTGAAAATTTAAGTAAACATATCAAAATGATGAAAAATTTGGAGGGGCGCCAAATTGATGCTTCGCCAAGGGCGCCGTGGACCCTAGGTACGGCTCTGGTTAAAGATTAACTTAAAAGTAACAAATAAATCGTGTTTTTTTAATATATAATGTTAAAAAGTATGTTTAAGCTTATATAGATATTATTTTCTATATTTGAGTCAGTCAAAGTCATGTTTTATAAAAATATAAAAATAAAAACATTCAAAATCAAGTTTTATCTTGAGACCTAAGATCTTTTTCTTCACAATGCTTTTTGATGAATCAAAACCAGTCAAAAAAAACTTTGGCTAGAATTTAAATCGAAACTAATCCAGAGACGTTTTTGAGTCTTTGAGGGATACAATGTAAATAATTATTTATACAGTCATTTACTTAAAATACATGCAATTTGAATCAGAAATAAAGCTCTTCCCAACTCTACACCTAAACAGATGCACTAACTTTGCTTCTCACTCGTTATTTAATCAAAAAATGGTTGAAACGCGATACAGCCTATACTGATGCACTTCCAGTATTCACCGGTCCTTGTGTTCCACCGCATTCAACGTCCAATAAAGGGGTAGGCCATCATTCTCGCTGGAACTACAATCATCGCCGGAAACCTCAAGTAATTCTGTGGTTGAGCTTTCACATCGTCTGGCTCGCGGACTACGGCTAGCCCTGCGTATCCGGTCAAAGGTATGTGGAGTGGATCTAGCTCGTCTTGAACTGAAAAAAAAATAAATATTTTATTTTCAATTTTGTTTTTTTGAATACATTTGAATTTAAATGGGTTGAACGTAGATTAACAAATTTGAATCTTACTATTTCAAAAATAAAATAATCTGTTTTCCGTGCTTCGCAATTCACTTCTAACGCATTGTCCAAACTACGACCTCTACCGGACCATCACAGAACTCGCTACGACCTTAGGTTCTATGATCCTAGGTCAACGTCGTCGTGCTATCTTGTTGCACCCGCCATTTGGCGTTATGAAACACTAACAATACGTTTTGTTTGGCTGACCATTATGTGCATTATCCCGAAATTTGGTTGAAGTTGGTTGCTGGAGTCTCGAGGTATAATTACAAATGTTTACGGTAGTCTAACTTGTACGTGCGTCAAACGCGTTCTGACCTGAAATCCCTTTGGCCAGTTGTCGCACTTACATCAATTTTCAGGGAGTGCCAAGATAGCACGACAAGATTGAAACTACTTTCATATGAAAATTGACAAAAAAAATCACGGAGTTTTTTCAGATTCCGTTGAATATCTCAGGATTGAAATCAAATTTTGGGAATCTGTGAAGGTCAAAAGGTGAGACATTGTGAGCTGCACAAAATGGCGTTCTTAACTCAATTGGGCCAAAAATGCACGTACGAATAGTTAGCACGACGGCGACGAGGTGATGTTTCATGACGAAAATCTCCAACGCGTTTGTCGTCGTACAGCCATTCTGAGATGGCTCGTGTCGTGCGTGGAAACAGAAGCTCTGCAGTTCGGCACCACCAGGAACAATCAATTTCGAACATGCTAAGCAGCTTGTGTCTACGAGGACGTCCTCCGGGAATACAAACGTTGGTCTGACGGTAAGTCGCGTTATTGTGACGACAAGGATTGTGCATGAAAGCACCGAGGTCAAGTTGAACTTGATCCCCGTGGAAACTTTTTTGATATTTTGGGAATTCATAATCGTCGCCATCTACTTTGATTTGATGAATATTTTGAATTTATTTTGTGGGTATACTTAGATTAAGAATTATTATTATTTATATCAGTATTTAAGATAAGCAATGTCCTACCAAAATGGTTCACAAGAGTTAGTGGACATTCTAGATGATTTTGTTTCACCAAATTTTTTTAAACTTAATATTCACATATGTTATTATTCATCGGTTAGATTTTCTTCAACATATTGCTGTTGTAACTGCTCTTGTCTATAAATTGTTATATTAAATTGTCCATATAACTAAATACCAAAATGAGACTAGCTGGTAATCTATTCCAGAACATCTTCACAACAAAAGTTTTGCCGATGGCCAGAAGCTACAAAACACTAATGTTCGTTGACAATTTTTCGAGACAACATGCCATAAGAAGCGTATAATCTCATAAAACGATAAGGAAAAATGAAAATGAGCAAAGTTTATCTGGGAATCGCAGTGGTGATCAGATGAAAATGTAAGTTTACTAAATTAACTAAATTGATGATGGGTTAACATGTTTGTTTAATTTCTGGCGCTCTTCTGTTGAAAACACACAATTGGCAGATTCAAATGTCCAGAACGACAATGCAAGCAATCAATAGTTGTGCCAAAGATTTCATCAACCTGATACTCCCAGAAACTACAATCGCAATTAGTTGCAGCAACAGCGAAAGGTTATCAGATATGCCGATCGAAAAAAAAATCCTCACGCTCCAATCATCCCAGAAGCCCTTCCCACCTGGTTCCCCTGGCAACGACTGACCACCTGCACCTGCAGCCGTGGCCTCCTCCCCACCCACGTGGACAATGGTGCAACATTTCTGGCCCGGCGGAATGCTGTTATGAATACGGTATGTAAACGTACGGATCTAAACAATTTTCTGCCCACGCCCACGCACGACACCTCGTTCCTCGTGCGGACCTGGGAGCCTTTTGTTGTTCGCCCCCCCTGGTCAGGGTGCCAGGGACAGCAGCGCGGCAGATGAAAAATTTTGTCCTGGTGTGTAGTACTCCTTCGGTGGTACAAATGTGTGGGTGTGCCTGAACTGTGCTTAATACCATCAACTCAGCTGGCACGCCAGGGAACGCTGTTAGGGTGGACCAGGGTGCCATTCCTGGCATGGTTTCTGCAATATATGGAACATTTTTGCTGTCAATATCCAGATCGGTTTGATTGCGGTTTAAATTTATACAATACATAAAGTAGTTATTTTCTTGTAGGTTTCAAGCGTTTGATGAATACTTACAAGCACACATGATTTCAATTGTGTTTGATTGTTTTTTATTTGAGAATATCGAATATATTTATTGATTGCAATACTTATGAGCTATTCTCCACGATATCAGCAGATTTTTACCATTTTATTTTTTTGTAATTTTTGAGTTTGCTCTTATTTTGTAGGGGCCTCTCCTATGATCAAAGAAGCCATTTTGTGTCATTGGTTCACCCATGCAAGTCTCCATACAATTTTGGCATCTGTCCATACAAAAATGTTATGTAAATATTCGAAAATCTGTAAGTTTTGAATAAATTTTCTGATAAATTTGGTTAAGTGAAAAAATAAGAAGCTCTGGTGATATTCAGTTTCCTTGGAAACGAACTTCATTATCAATAAATGTGATTCGAAGATTTTTCAACATTATTTTTTGAAGCGTTTCACCCATTTTAATCATGCTTGTTTCTATTGTGAAATTGACTCAAAAGAATATGATAAAATTATAACCAGAAAATTGGATCTAAGGGGCCCACTAGTAAAAATTTACAACCAAAAATTCACTAAAAGAAAAAGTGCCTGTTTTATATGTTTAACTGGCTTATCAACAGAGTTACAAGACTCAGATGGTAGTCTCAAGTGGGTAATTCTTTAAAATTTCGAACGAAATCGGAAAAAAATGTACCGACCCCTCTTCGATTTGCGTGAAACTTTGTCCTAAGGGGTAACTTTTGTCCCTGATCACTAATGCGAGGTCCGTTTTTTTTATATCTCGTAACGGAGGGGCGGTACGAACCCATAAATTTTTGAACATCCGAAAAAGAGGTGTTTTTCAATAATTTGCAGCCTGAAACGGTGATAGAAAGAAGTTTGGTGTCAAAAGGATTTTTATGTGCCCGATTTGATGACGTACTCAGAATTTCGAAAAAACGCATTTTTCATCGATAAACAGACTAAATTTATTTTTGATTCTCCCATTTTCCGCTACCCGACTGTAGAAAAATTGGAACATGTCATTTTATGGGAAATTTAATGTACTTTTCGAATCTACATTGACCAATTTTTTCATTCAGAACAATTTTTTTCATTTTAAAATTTCGTGTTTTTTTTCTAACATTGCACGGTTATTTTTTAGAGTGTAACAATGTTCTACAAAATTGCAGAGCACACATTTACAAAAATTTTGATATTTATACATAAGGGGTTTGCTTATAAGCATCACGAGTTATCACAAGTTTACGAAAAAAAGTTTTGAAAAAAAAAACTTTTTGTGTTTCTCTTTCTTTCGTTGTCCGTGTCTGTCGCGGGTGATGATGAACGGCCATGATCGACGACGACCAACTTTTTCAAAACTTTTTTTTCGTAAAAACACGATGATGTGATGTTTAAAAGCAAACCCCTTATGTCTGTATATCAAAATTTTTGTAAATGTCTGCTCTAGACTATTTGTAGACTATTATGACACTCTAAAAAATAACCCTGCAAAGTTAGAAAAACATGAAATTTTAAAATAAAAAATTTTGTTCTAAATGAAAAATGACTCTCAATGGGTCAATGTAGATTCGAAAAGAACATTAAATTTCCCATAAAATGACATGTTCCAAAAAATTTCACAGTCGAGTAACAGAAAATGGGAGAGTTTTTAAAACTTTTTCAGTGTTTTTTTCGATGAAAAATACGTTTTTTCGGAATTCTGAGTACGCCTTCATATCGGGCGTCTGATTTCACATAAAAGTCCCTTCGACACTAAATTTATATCTCATCACCGTTTCAGGCTGCAAATTATTGAAAAACCCCTCTTTTTTCGCATGTTCAAAAATGGAAGGGGTCGTACCGCCGCTTCGTCACGAGATATCAAAAAACGGACCTCAGATTCGTGATCAGGGACATAAATTACCCCTTAGGACAAATTTTCTCGCAAATCGAAAAGGGGTCGGAGCAACTGATGTGAGTTGGCGGAGAATTACCCAGGTGTCCTCTACAAGTTTCAGGTCAAATCGAGTTGATATCTGGATAAATCACTTTTTTATTTGAGTTTGAAAATAGTGCTATTTTTCATTAAAATCCCCGTAAAGGTGCATTTTGAATTTTGAAATTTAATTGAATTTTGACTGAGTTACAGCCTTTTAAATCTTTTTGACATTTTTGAACCGTAAAACTTTGTGACCCGATTTGCCTCAATTCCCGTTGACCTCGAGTTCTCATATTTGGGCCAAATGCTAGTTTTATAAGTACAAACAACCCTTGAAAACTTCAGGCAGATTTGGTGAGAATGGACTCGCTCTTAAACATACGTGATTTTTTGTCATCTGGTCGAAAACTATATTTTTGCAATTCCGTCGTGAAGCTACTTACTTTTCCTGTCATTCTTGAACGACGAAATAGCCTACTTTTCTGTACCTAAAATAACAGAATCGAATAGCAACACTTTTCAAAATAAATGCTTAAAAGTTCTACTTTTCAGCACTCAAATGAGTGCTAAAAAGTTGAACTTTTCAGCACTTGTTTCGAAAAGTAACACTTTTCAACATTTTTTTGATTTAAACGATTTATTGACAAAATACATGAAAATTTGACGTAAAATTTCACTCAGTGTGTGTTTTTGGAATTGCAAAAAATGTTGTATGGAACCCGTTACAAAACTTGATTTTTTCAGCACTCTTCGTATTTATCCAACTCGGTGAACCTCATTGGATAAATGTACGACTCGTGCTGAAAAAATCCTCTTTTTGCAACTTGTTGCATAAACTACTATTTGTAAATGTTTGTATCAAGACTAACATCTCAAAAGGGCAATATATTGAATGTTTGACCCTTTCAAAATGTTAGTGTAGATTCGATTGCAAATTCAAATTACAGTCATCCCACATATTCGGAACGGTTTCCAGATCGGCCAATGTTCAAAAAATCATTGCAAATCGATAATTGAACTTAATGATTCGCTTTTACCTTCATTTGAAAGCTTTTCTTGCGATCTTTCGAATGCTGTATCGAACATCTGCAAATTTTATCTTTTAAATGAAGTTTTTGAAGAATTACTTTGACCCTTGAAATCCACAAATTCGGAACACTTTTTTCTTACGAATGTAAACAAACTTTGGATCTCTCTAGGAGTACATATTTATTACTAAATAATGACTTCACACACTGAAACCAATGAAACTCAAGCTTAGTGATGTTTTATACATGGTTTGATAACTTCTTTTGTGAAAATATCAGTTAAATTCAGGTGTTCCACAATTGTGGGAGGCACAATATCATCCCACAATTATGAAACAGGCCACTTGGAGGCAGTGTTTTGCTGCTCTGGACAAAATAGTCTTGGAATGAAGTTTTTGTTCAAAAACTACTACTTTCACTAGTGAAATAGCAAGATAATGTCCAAATGAAGGTTCTAAAAATAGTAAGATCGACAGAAAAGCTTCTTTTGGCATGCTATTGACAAATTATCATAAAAGTGTTCCGAATTTGTGGGTGTTCCGAATATGTGGGATGGCAGTAACTTAAAAATTCAGGTCATAAAATAAATTTTACACATAATTTCGATTTCAAAAATCACAATTTTTTTCAAAAAACATAACATGGTGGCAAAATTGTTAGACCATTCCTGTCTTTGACTCAAAAGTTGAGGGTTTTGATACCCTCAATAATTTCGAAAATAAAAAAAAATAACAATTTTGGGAAAAGGAGTTTTTTGTGAAATCAGATTATTTTCCGAGCACCTAATTTTACAGAACAGTTCTCATCAACACCTATAGCTTTGCCAAAGTCTCTAAATTGATCAGAAAATCCCATCAAAAGTTTATTAAATTCAACTAGTTGGGATGCTTGGTGCTCTTCCTTTTGTTGCATTCTTTGAGCATTTACTGTTTCTATGATAAATGTCGTGCAAAGACTTGACCCAATTATAAAGTGGTCAAAGTACCTAAAAATCGACATGATTGAAAAAATGTTTTTTACAGGTTAATTTCAAACTCAAAGGGGGCTGCACTGGCTCCTGTTACGCACAATTAAGCTCATATTTAATGAAGAAAAATCAAGTTTACATCTAGCAACTGCATTTTTGTTGCAAAAATCAATTAATTTGTGGAAAAAAAACAAATCCTAAACTTCTTTTCCAAAATTTAAAATTTGATAAGGATGAAAGGATAAAAACATCGCAGTGAAAATCGCGCATAATTTTATTGATAATGCTTAAAAATATGTAATCGGATATTTTTTTAATCTCTGGATGTTTAATATTTCAAATAATCAAATATGAGATATATTTTGTCATATATTTATGTACGTTAAAGATTTTTTCATGGTTTAGGCCGATGCAAAAAAGTGATGTAAGTTGCATTATACGCTTATACAGTTGTTTTAAAATCATCAAACATTCAAATTTTGTTTTGAAAGGCTTTTTTTCAGCTATAGGCAAAATATGTAATTTTGTAGTAACACATGCATGTTTTTATAAATTCCCATTCACTCAGCATTTCAAAGGAATATCCTTTAAAATCGATTGAAAATCTTCAATAAAAAAAAGTTGCATTAAATCCAATGACAATGTTTTTTGATTCACCCCTAAAAGTGTAATTAGTCCCTTTTTATGGTGCAAAATTTCAGACAAGCCGAATTTATTTTATTAAGGTCAAATGGGATGTCAGGTTCTTGGACATCTACTGTTCAACTTAAAGCAATTTCTGAACTCGACATGCATCGACAGGCTCATATTCATTCCTATAGAAGATACATCAAATGTAGTTAATGATTTTGCAGAAGTTTTATAAAAAACGACTCAATTAAAATTCTAAATTCCATAATTTATTTTCTCCATTAAAAAAATGCTTGCAACTCAACCCTGCCCTCCCCTATTAACCCCCAAAGGACCTCCCCGTAAAGCGTCACATCATTTCCAGCAGCCGAGATTCCGATTCCTCTCCCGGGGGACAGTTGGCCTTTTTAATTTGCAATCAATTGGTCAACGACCCACTGGGGGGGGGGGCAGAACCCTTTCGGGACGGGCCTGGGCTTAAGCCGTCGCTGTCTCGTTGAATCAATTGATTGGAAAATTATTTATCACCGTATCGGAGCAAAATTACGTAGAGACGAACCCCAAATTCCCCCCCGGTGAAGAGGGGCCAGCGGATGTTTCCTGGCTTTGACTTGTCCCGTGCCCCATTTTATCCCACGTGGCAATTCAACCGACGACGTCGGAGCAGCACACCTGCTGTTCGATGAATAGTTTTGCTTTCATTCCAGTGCCATGTTTATTTCATTTTACATACCCGGGTACAATTCGCCCGAGGGGTGAAGCGAACCCACCTCAAATGCCAGCCAGTCCACAGTGTCCCACCCCCAACCCCAGGGGACTGGAGTGGGTGGGTGGCGGTAGAGCTTTTCAGCAGTGGGAAAAAAGGCAACCTGAAATGCCAGAGGAAAAACATATTTTTCTCCCAGGGCGGCTGTTGTCTGTGTGGGTGTGTTGCAGTGACAGCGAAATGAGCAAAGTTGAATTTCAAATAAACACAATGCTATCTCTCGGGGGTGGGAACCCAGTTCTAGCAGCCAGAGCAAGGTAAACTGGTGTATCCCTGTGCAATTAGGGTGGCTTTGGGGAGATATCTGGTTGGAAGCTTTTAAATTACATTATTATTAGCTTAAATGTTTAATGCAAGAATTCAAATCAATAAAAAAAACTGTTATGATCACCCTAACAATTATTCTCAACAATTCCGTTTACAACCAAATGTAATGAAGCAAACAGCATGAATATGAATGCAGATAGTGTATCCCGGCCGATTCTGGTATCAGATGGGAAATTGTGCTTATTGAACTATCATCGGTGCAGGTTATCGATGTGACCTGGAAGTGATAGTTGCACAAAATATCCGATCAAGTTTTCTGATAAGGAATGTGTTGTCTTGTTGTCTTTCAGAAGCAGCAACTATTAAACTAAGAAGTTGTTCAAAATTGGATTAAATTGAAAAATCTGGCAAAATCTGTAAATATTCGTTATTTTCATGACTTTTTTTTTATATTTTTTTTATATAAATTTGTTATTTTTTATTTTTTTGGCAAAGGGGTTTCACAATTGCAAGAAAAGCGTGAAATTCGTAAAATTCCTCAATTTCCTTGGAATCCCGTAGAATTCTAGGATTTTCGGAGGTCATTGCCAAACTTTTAAATAAAAATTTTTTGCCACAAAGATTTTTCATACATTTTTATTGAAAAAAATTGTATTGTGTTTCTATCATTTAAATTTAAATTAAATTTGGCATTTTTAAGCATTTTTCAAATTTGATTTTTGGGACCACAGATTGGATATATGTATACTCTTAAAATAACGGGATTTTTTAGATGACGTCTTTGATATTTTGTATTATTTTCAGTAAAGTATGTTACTTGAAATGTATAGAAAGCATTTACGTATAATTTTTGCATTTAATTTATTTTTAAGTATCTTTGAAATGTTTAGCAAAAATACAACCAAGTGAAAAAAATATTGCTTTAATGCAATTTTCATCACATTTACCACGATTTCTCTCGTTCAAAATTATTTTGAATATCAGTGAACTCGGTTTATTCAAGATTAAACTACCTGAGCTTTTTATTATTATTATCATCTTTTAAAAAAACATCCATTTTCTAAAACATATTAGTTTTTTTTCTAAACCCCGCAAAATTTCCACGAAACTTGATAGTCCCATAAAACTGCAAATTTTCAGCTTAAAAAATACTAGGCTTATTTGCTAAATATATAATTAAATGTTTAAGAATCATTCCGATTGTATGTAAATGTAATGTAAATGTAATGTAAATGTAATGTAAATGTAATGTAAATGTAATGTAAATGTAATGTAAATGTAATGTAAATGTAATGTAAATGTAATGTAAATGTAATGTAAATGTAATGTAAATGTAATGTAAATGTAATGTAAATGTAATGTAAATGTAATGTAAATGTAATGTAAATGTAATGTAAATGTAATGTAAATGTAATGTAAATGTAATGTAAATGTAATGTAAATGTAATGTAAATGTAATGTAAATGTAATGTAAATGTAATGTAAATGTAATGTAAATGTAATGTAAATGTAATGTAAATGTAATGTAAATGTAATGTAAATGTAATGTAAATGTAATGTAAATGTAATGTAAATGTAATGTAAATGTAATGTAAATGTAATGTAAATGTAATGTAAATGTAATGTAAATGTAATGTAAATGTAATGTAAATGTAATGTAAATGTAATGTAAATGTAATGTAAATGTAATGTAAATGTAATGTAAATGTAATGTAAATGTAATGTAAATGTAATGTAAATGTAATGTAAATGTAATGTAAATGTAATGTAAATGTAATGTAAATGTAATGTAAATGTAATGTAAATGTAATGTAAATGTAATGTAAATGTAATGTAAATGTAATGTAAATGTAATGTAAATGTAATGTAAATGTAATGTAAATGTAATGTAAATGTAATGTAAATGTAATGTAAATGTAATGTAAATGTAATGTAAATGTAATGTAAATGTAATGTAAATGTAATGTAAATGTAATGTAAATGTAATGTAAATGTAATGTAAATGTAATGTAAATGTAATGTAAATGTAATGTAAATGTAATGTAAATGTAATGTAAATGTAATGTAAATGTAATGTAAATGTAATGTAAATGTAATGTAAATGTAATGTAAATGTAATGTAAATGTAATGTAAATGTAATGTAAATGTAATGTAAATGTAATGTAAATGTAATGTAAATGTAATGTAAATGTAATGTAAATGTAAGGTAAATGTTATGTCTCTGGCAGCTCACACGAGATCAGAAAATAATAGATTTTTTATTTTATTTTATAAATTTTTTTTATTGCTTTTGAATGGAACAATGCTTCACGTGATACAAAAAACGTGATACAAAAATGGTTTTAAAATACAAAATTCCCAATAATAATACGTTTTTGCAGACAGAATACCTTTAAAAACATTGAACATCGCTATCACACGAGGCCAGACATTCGGGCGTTTTACCCGGTTCATCAGGCGTGCACCACACACGTTCGATTGTTTCCCAATTGGCGCAGCCAGACCAGGATCAAACTGACATCGCGTCGATGCCACGGCAAGGAAATTGCATAAAAATGTCGTTATGAACCATTTTTATTGCGCCAAAGTGGCGCGCTACTGAATGTTGCCATTTTTTTGGGGGAGCCGTTATTTTTCAGCTTGGGAACCTGGGTTCAGCGCAGCAATTGACGGGAGATATCAATTTGCATCAATTTGGGGTGCCGGTGAATGGAGCGAAAGCATTTGATTAGAGGTTTTTTTCTAGTTTTCGTAGAAGAATGCATTTTTCATAGCATTTTTCGAACAAGTGACGTTTCGAAATTGGCAAAGTGGAAAATCGTTTGTTGTCGTTGGGGCAGTTTTGATTGCTTTTGGATGCAACACTTTTTTTATGAAAAGGATGTTGGAATCGGCTTCAAATCAAATTTGTATAAAATGTTTCCGTGAAATCTGATTTTATACCATGATTTTCATAGAACCACTCAAAACTACATTTGCTCCCTGAAGCATTTCAGACCTTTTATTTGATTAATTAGCAAAATACTCATGATGCTTGAATTGACAAAGCCATAATAATAAGGCTTCAAATGAAGTTGTTCATTAAACATCACATTTGAACTCATGCACACACACATAAATTGCGCACTATTCATTTGTCAGTGTTGCTTTTCAAGCTTTCGACGCTGGTAGCTTAAAATTGGGTAATGGAACCAATATTTGACATGAATGAAGAAAATCATTTTTACTTTTTTTTAGGTTTTGTGTCTGTTTTGGGAAAATTCGTTGGGTCAACTCATTATCAAGAAGCTTTTTTTTAATTTAAATAAAATAAAGAAAATATCACGGATCAAGAAAAATCACAACATAAAACATTAAAACTATGTTAAAAAATCATTCAAATATTTAAATTTATATTTAAATTTAACAAATGAAGCTTCCCGTACCTTACGCTCAAAACCAGGCAGCACTAATTGGGGGCCATTGCTATGAAAATTTAACGCTCTCCTCCACTCTAATTTCATTTGCATGCCACGTACACGTGGCTGCAGACCGTGGCTCGCTCACCGTAATTACTGCCAATTACTGCCTAAAGCTGACCGCCACCGCGGCCCACCGTCGAACCCTTATGACAAACATCCCACGCCAGCCAGTCAGCCAGCTTCAGCCGGCCATCCCGCCTTCGTCATGTCAAATTCATCCGGATAACGAACCCATTATCAATAATTTATTTTCCATTTAACGCAAACACAAACCCGTCACTTCATTATGATTCAATAAATTTTCGGTGGGGTCGCTGGGGAGAGAAAAATTAACATGATGATTAATTCACCTAAAAGTAATATTTTCGTTACTTCAGCTTATTTCGTTGAAAGTTTATCTTTCTTGTAAAAATGTAGAATTAAAAAAAAAGTAGAAATGAACTTTTCAACCAGTTACTCGAAACTATATTCACTTGTATTATGATTATCACCATTAGGTCCTACTGGGTTTGAATTATAAAAACGAGTTGACATTATAGTGCTCAAAAGGATGAAGGAACAAAAACCGAAATTCAAGCAGTAACTCACCAAATGTTTGAATCTGACAGTGTCGGTGCGATGCTGCATCCAAAAGCGCACATGTCTCTCAAACTTGATGATGAATGACGCAGTGGTAATTTGACAAAAGAGTACCAAATTATCGGTAAATTGCTGTCATTTGTGAAGAGCGCTCAAAATTGATAACTAAGGTTGGGGATGATGAGGGAGTTGACTGGTGAACAAAATCATGTTATATAATTTATTTGATTTGCTGGATTTCATTTGCTTTATTTAAAAATAAAACAACTTGAAATCAATCAAAACAAATTAATCATTCCTTTTTTATTATTTACAGCAGTTTCATATCAAAATTGAACAAACAAAAAATATATCAAGATTTAAGATCAAAATTATTAGCTGTATATTTTTTCATTCGTTTTTTTCATATTAATTTTTTTATGTTACCAAAAAATGGCAAAAACATGGAAACGGTGCACTTTGTCAAAATATCAACACAGTACTACAGATACTAGAGTGAAACAAAAATGACTTTTTGGCGGGCATTAAGGGGCTTGTTCCGGTGGGTGTACTGAGCCCAAATCCCAAATATAAGCTTGAATGGACTTAAGGGTGGAGTGCCAGCTCCTGTAACGTCCAATCAAGCTCATATTTGGGATTTGGGCTCAGTACGCCCACCGGAACAAGTTTCTGAATGCCCCCCAAAAAGTCATTTTTGTTACATCCTAACAAAAGCATCGAAAAATGAAGTTGAAAAATTTTTGCGACCAATATTTCGATTTTTTGAAAAATTGGTATTGATTCAAAAATGCATAATTTGATCAAAGGTTTTTTGCACAATCTGGAAATTTTGGAAAAGTTGAGATTTTGATGTCCCCTAAAGCAAATCAGAAAATAAAAAAAATAAACATTGTTTTTTTTTGCAAATCAAGTTTTAGTGACAAAAAGTTAAATAAAAAATCATCAAAAATGTTTTCCCGTGTATCATTTTTTCAATGTAGACCTAATCCATACCCACAACTCTGCCGAAGACACCAAATCGATCAAAAAATTCCTTCAAAAGATACAGATATTTGAATTTTCATGCATCATTTTTGTATGGACAGCTTCAAAACTTCTAAGGAAAAGTTTATGGACAAACTAATGATGCAAAATGACTTTATTGGGCATACCAAAGGCACCAAAAAAGTTTCAGCCAGATTAAAAAATACAAAAAATAAAACTAAAAAATTTATCGATTTAGTAGACATGTGCTTAATAATAATTGAATTCCAAAATTATTTATTTTTGCATTTTTTTATATTACCCAAGGGACGTAAAAAATGTGCTATTGTGTGCTAGAGCTTATTTTCGTGCAAATAAAGGTACTGAAGATATTAAAATTATTTAAAAATATAACATTTTCATTTTCGAGTCTTAAGAACAATGGAATTTCAATTACCCACAAAACCTAGGCTAAATAAGAATTTACAACTAAATTTAAATATATATTATAACTTTTTGGTTGGAAATGATTTTTTCGAATCGATCTATTCTCCAAAATGATGTATGTTCAAATGAGTTAAAAAAAGAAATTTTAGTTTCGTTCAAAAAAAATCCAAATTTATTTAAATTGTTTGAAATCCGATAATAGTTGTTTAACAATATGATTGCTGGTATTTTATGATTACAATTTTCCAAGATTTGATAAATATTTTCCACAACTACTGGCAAGTTATTTTCAAACAGAAAATTTGTGGAAGAATGTGTAATAATGACAGCTAAAAACTTCTAGAAAACATCTCAGAGACCAAATCAATGAAAACAAATCCAATGTATATTTTGATTGAATGCTCATTTTATCAGGTATTAATGCTTTTAAATATCATTGTTGTTTTTGGACAGAATTTCAATGCACAACATATAAAAAGTTAATGGATTTTTGTGTTTTAATGAAAGTAGCAATCCAAAATGTTTATTTGAAAGAGGAAGCATTAAAAATATATATATAGTTTTGCTTTCAAATTTCACGTTTGATGAAAGCTTTGGACCATATTTGTCTCCCCCCTCCCCCCTTTCTCATTGGTTCGAAAAATTAGGGGGCAAATTATTTTTTTAAATGAAACTGGAAAATTTCAATGCAAATAGAAGTCTAATCAACTTGAAACAAACTGTAATGCCTTTTTCTGCATTGATAATAATATTTAGCTTGTTTGGGCTTGTTTAAAAATATTTTGAATTTTTATGAAATTACAATGTTTAGAACCGCAAAAAAACATTTCTCACAAAATTAAAATTTCCGTAAGTATTTCGAAATTTTGGAAACTTTTGATTAAAAATCAACTGGACAGATGTATAATGCATTTCAAAACACCATTTTATTCAAGTGTTAAAACCGTGTCCTGTATTTTTTTAACTCTTTTTATTTATTTTTGCCCCCCTCTTGACTTTGATCAGAGTCGAGGGACATAAACTTCATAAAATATTTGCAACGGCCTTTTTGATCTTTACTTAAAAATCGCAAAAAAAATGTCTCAAGTGCTAAAATGCCCTCGATTATGTAATGATTTAATCAAAAATTGACAGTTTAAAGATTGAATGACAAAATTCACCATCCACCATCTTTGAGTTACGTGGTGTTAACTGCACAAAAAAATGATGGTAATATTCATCAGGAAATGGTGATAGATTTTGTGGCAAAAAAATGATTAATTTTATCCCAGAAAATGATGATTTTTTATCAGTTTTTGATGAATATTCATTAGGTTCACATTTTAACACATTTTTTATGTAATATAACTCAAAAAAGAGGTAATATTCAACCTACCAAATTTTCAACAGTCCAAAATTCAACTTTTTTTTCTGTGTATAAATTGAGTATTGTCTAAACAAAATTTCACTATCTTGCACTCAGAAACAGATTTAAAAACTTTCTCATTTCATTTCTCATGCCAAACTGCGCCAAAAAAATCCCCTCAGCAAGAACCCGGAGTACAAATCTGCCGGCAAATGCATCATCTTTTACAATATGGTACCACTTGGGCAGACATTTCCAACAATTGTTTCCCCACACACCGGTTGGACATAAACTTTGTCGACTTTAAGATTTTCCCCTCGTGGCCTCCCCTGCTGCTTCTTCTCTTGCTTCCCAATTCGAGCCAAAGACTCGTTCATCTTCACAAGAGGCACTGAAATTTAATTTACTGTGCGATCTTTCTTTCTATTTCCCAGCCACCGTGTGTTTCAGGCCCTTTTATTTCCGGACGGGCTTGGTACGAACTGCTGCTGACTGACGCTGCCATTCCGGGGAGCACTGGAAGGAAATCCTCCGGGGAAAAGGATTAAGCACCAGCGGGGCAATATACAGAACTGAGGAAATAAATGTTTCGACAAGCAGCTGCAGAACTTGCAATTTATAGCTTGTTTTTTTTTTTTTTGCTTGCTAGGCTGCCATTTCTGGGGCCCATCCGCCGAAAAGATGATGCTTTTGCTCCTTGACGACGACGGGAAGGGATCCTTTTTGCCACTGGATCTCTGGCTCAGCAGAACTAGTATTTGGGTTGGTTGATTGTGATAAGGTGGTTCCAAAAGACGTTTGGAAAATATAATTGTCGTTATGCATTTTAACCAAAACCACCGCCTCCCGAAAAATTTTTTTTTTCAGAATAACTAAAAAAACGAACACCTCCTAACATGCTCACCACCAGCGAGAAGTCAATGTAAAAAGCGGAAAAAGCACGCTCACATAAAGCATATTTTTCAATTCCCAAACAGCCTTAGTCTTTGCCACCCACCCAATGACGGGGGAGGAAAGTTGGCGGGCAGAAGCATGTGTAGTTTGGCTGTCGAGCGAACATAATAAAGAAATTCCAATCATTCAATAGGTTCATTCTGGAGATAAAAATGTAAAATTATCTATTGTTGCTTCCGGAAAGCACTCAAAGGGAACAGATTTCAGCGTTTTTTTTTCTTTTTTTAATAATTGATAAATTTAAATCCAAAAAAATCGTTATTCGCCCTATGATTTTTCGAACCAATTTTGAAGGGGGTGACATATACTTTGACAAATATTTGCAACGGCCATTGTCCATTGTTTTTATTATGTTGAAAAAATTACCCCTTAATTTTGGGACCAATTATGAAGAGAGGAGTGCCATAATAACTCTTTAAAAATTAATATTTGCGATGGCTTTATTTTTGAAAAAATTGTACTTACATATTAATTTTACGATATTTTCAAATATTTGTATAAAAGAAAATTGTGAGTATTTTCTAACAAATATCACTTTTGAAATATTCGAAAACTCAACATCATTTGATACCCACAGTACAATAACTAAAATTCTGAGTACTTTTATCGAGTAACATTGCATTTTCAATACACAGGGAAAATACGAGTAAATTTACAAAACCCAATTCTTCCGAGATTCGTGAATAATTTTGCTTCATTTGACATTCATAATTAATTCTACTTTTTTCTATTTTTCTTCTTTGATTCTAATATTTATCATTTCATGCTTTTTGGGAATTTTTGAACAACTCTGACTAAAGGCGGTTTCAATAACACACAGAAAGTAAAAAAAAATATATTCGAATTGGCAATGTGTGTAAAATTGCATGAAAAAGCATGCACATCACCTTTGTGAGAAAAAGCATACCTACCCGCTCGGCTATCTCGCCGCTGTGAAAACTGTCGGATCAATGTTTCGTACGTTGTATACTGTGTTAACTGCATACGATGTATGGGGAACCTACAGCTACCTCGGTGGATACGGCCATATAAATAGCGGCAGGATAGCCGAAAGCATCGGGGCGCGGACTTGATAATCTACAAATCTAAAAGAATAGTAATTTAGCTGCGTTTAAAAGTGCTGGGTGTAAAATAAATGTCGCATTATTTTATGCACTTTTATGCCAATCAGTATGGAGCAGTTCTCTCAGATTTCGGTCATTCGATTTTTTTGTATTTTTTAATCCGACTGAAACTTTTTTGGTGCCTTCGGTATGCCCAAAGAAGCCATTTTGCATCATTAGTTCGTCCATATAATTTTCCATACAAATTTGTCAGCTGGCCATACAAAAATGATGAATGAAAATTCATAAATCTGTATCTTTTGAAGGAATTTTTTGATCAATTTGGTGTGTTCGGCAAAGTTGTAGGTATGGATATAGACTACACTGGAAAAATATTATACACGGTAAAAAAAATTTTGGTGATTTTTTATTAAACTTTTTGTCACTAAAACTTGATTTGCATAAAAACACTACTTTTTTTATATGTTTTAAAGGACATCAAATGCCAACTTTTCAGAAATTTCCAGGTTGTTCAAAAAAACTTTGAGCGAGTTATGTATTTTTGAATCAATACTGATTTTTTCAAAAAATCGAAAAATTGGTCGCAAACATTTTTCAACTTCATTTTTCGACGTAAAATCAAATTTGCAATCAAAAAGTACTTTTGTGAAATTTTGATAAAGTGCACCGTTTTGCAGTTAAATCTATTTTTAGGTGACTTTTTTGAAAATAGTCGAAATTTTTAATTTTTTAAAATTAGTGCACATATTTGCCCACTTTTGAAAAAAGTATTTTTGAAAAGCTGAGAAAATTCTCTATATTTTGCACTTTTGAACGTTGATGATACGACCCTTGGTTGCTGAGATATTGCCATGCAAAGGTTTAAAAACAGGAAAATTGATGTTTTCTAAGTCCCACCCAAACAACACACCATTTTCTAATGTCGATATCTCAGCAACTAATGGTCCGATTTTCAATGTTAAACTATGAAACATTTGTGAAATTTTCCGATCTCTTCGAAAAAAATATATTCAATTTTTTTAAACCAAGACTAACATTTCAAAAGGGCCAAACATTCAATGTTGCGCCCTTTTAAAATGTTAATCTTGGTTTAAAAATTTTGAAAATATTTTTTTCGAATAGATCGAAAAATTTTCATAGTTTCATAGTTTAACATTGAAAATTGGACCATCAGTTGCTGAGATATCGATATTAGAAAATGGTGTGTTGTTTGGGTGGGACTTAGAAAACATCAATCCTGTTTTTAAACCTTTGCATGGCAATATCACAGCAACTAAGGGTCGTATCAACAAAGTTAAAAAATGCAAAATATAGAAAATTTTCTCAGCTGTTCAAAAATATTTTTTCAAAGGTGAGCAAACATGTGTACTTATTTAAAAAAATGAAAAACTACGACTATTTTCAAAAAAGTCACCGAAAAATGGATTTAACTTGAAAACGGTGCACTTTATCAAAATTTTACTTAGGTACTTTTTGATTGCAAATTTGATTTTACATCAAAAAATTAGGTTAAAAATTTTTTGCGACCAATTTTTCGATTTTTTTTTAAATCAGTATTGATTCAAAAATTCATAACTCGCTCAACAATTTTTTGCACAATCTGGAAATTTCTGAAAATGTGCCATTTGATGTCCTCTAAAACATATCAAAAAATAAAAATAAAAAATTGGTGCTGAGTTTGAATCCCGTCGGCTGCAACTTTTTTTTGTATTTGCAAAAATTGTACATGCAGTGTGTAATATCAAGTGTTTTTTTGACGAAGGTGATGTGCATGCTTTTGCATCGATTTTACCATCGGATTTTTTGCTGTGATCCTTTCAGCACATGTGTCTAATATATTGTCTACTAGACATCTTTACTTCCAGGTAGCTTTTTCTTTCTAGTTTGTCGGAATTGTGGACGACTGGATTGATCAAAGGTAAACTTTCTCGACTTTCTAGGTAATTCCAAAACACATTGAATAAATGGCAAACATTCTTCTTGCTATGCTAAAGGCAAGACAAAACCAGAATGTTTCCAAATTTTTGTCACTGACGATGCCAGCATTGTTGGTTACTTGGGAAGCTTGTTTGTTTGTTTCTTAGTTGTATTTTTTCAGCTATTTTTTTAAATTGGTTATTTGGCAAAAGGACGCAAAAATGTCAAAAATAACCTTTCCCAAATTATATTTTCTCCACAGAAAAATCCAATTCCGGCGCAGACAAATCTCACAGTGAACTCAGCCAGGGCTGTCTGGTGGTGAACAGCAGCCAACAGACAAACAGCAATCGACTGATGATCTTTCGGCTTTATGGTGAGTGTATGTATGAGGTCCCGGAAGTCGTACGTGAGGACAGCACTCTGATGAACCACCCCACTCAGCACATCCGAGAAAAGCAGCCTCAAAGCCATAATCGTCCCTTATGCGTGTGTCGATGTGTCTGTCCCAGGGTTTGTCCCTCGTTTGCCTTCGACCGGATGCATAATTACCATAATAAACAAATCCTTCTGTGATGCGCAAATATCGGTTGTGGTTTTATGGATTAGGCTGAAAACATGAGTCCAGCCCAGAGGAGCAGGAGAGAGGCGAGGATGATGCTGATGATGATGTCCTAAACCGGACCTTGACCAGAGGGGAAGTTTAGGAGGGAAGTGGAGGCAAGCTTGACTTCCCTGATGATGCAACGAAGTTAAGTGTTGATGTTTGCTTGCAGCATGTGTGCGGTCCCTGTGATGTTGACAATGAATATTGGGATTTCTACGTACTTTGTACTGGGCTAATCTGGTGATATTTACGAGAGTGGATTTAGCCTGTGCATAACTTTTGTGGTGGTCATCAAGGCCAATGCCGTGCGAAGATTAAATAGAATCAAAGAATAAAAATCTAAAATGATACTACAATGATTGTGAGTAAAAATTAAAATAATAGGCTTTGGATCTTCAAAGCTGCTCAAATTTATAAATAATTTCCTTAAATTATCCTTATATTTAGAGGATGCTTCGTTCTAAAATATTATTTTAATAAGTATCAAACATTAACCAAAGCTTCCATGCCATTTGATTATAATTATTGTTCACTGAACCATAACTTCAACTACCGATTGATTGCATCAGAGGAGATGCCCTTTACGCGCTGTTGGTGGCAATTAAACTTCCCTCGAGTAGAAATGCATTTCCTGAGCCGTTCGGATAAGCCGTAGAAGAGGCCACGTCAACTCCTGGGGCAGCCACAGCTCATTTTCAGGCCCGTCTGTTGTGGTCACTGTTTATAGTACAATGCCGATCGAAAGAATGTGAACAATTTCTTTGAGTTTGTGGTCTTAATTTCAGTTTTTTTTTTTTTATTTGAACAATTATTTTATTTATTTAATTATTGAGGAAACACAGCAATTTTGAATGGAAAGACAATTTAAACGTTAGTGTTGGTTGGACATAGCTCATAGTGGCCATACTCGGTTAGGTCAAGCCGCAATAATTCAGGCAGACCTAGGATTCTCACTCCATCGCGCAGCGATGACACAGCCATAGGGTTCAATTGAAATAATTGATCCGTGAGATCGTAATGATACAAGCGAGTGTCCGTGAATAATTCCATTCACAAATTGTTAATATGTTGTTGTCAATGCGAAATACTGGAAATCAATCGAATAGGATTAGTAAAAGTTTTGAAAATTAGTTAAGTAGGTCCGTTAGAATATTTCGCACTTGTCGCAGTTCGATTTGGATCAAATTGAATAATGAATGCCCTTTTGTGCCGCTTTCAATGCCTCACCTTTTCACCTTCACAGATCCCCTGAATTTGATTTAAATCCCGAGATACTCAACAAAACCGGAAAAAAAGTTACAATCTTATCGTGCCATCTTGACACACCTTGAAAATTGCTGTAAGTGCGGCAACTAGCCAAAGGGATTTCAGGTCAGAACGCTTTTGACACATGTACTTGCCCGACTACCGTGAATATGTTTGATTGTGACTCGGGACTCTGGCAACCAAATTCAACCAAACTTCGGGACAATGTACAGAATGGTCATCAAAACAAAATGTGTTTGTTATTGTCTACATTGCGTGCTCTAGTTTTTGTTCAGTCAAGGTCAACACAAAAACGCGTTTTTCTCGGAGCGTCAAAGAGTTACGTACGGTAAAATAGCACCGTGCCATCGGTTTGACCGGACAAGTACACTGTCCAACTGAGAGAATTACGACAGTTGAAGACGCAATAAATGAACAGTTCAGAGTAATGAACATAAGAAGTCCTTTGTTTGAGTGTAGTAAAATCCTAGATTTTTATAATACTTTCTACTTGCCACTAGAATCAACAAAAAAAGAAAAATACCTATTGACAAGTAGAGTTCCAAACAGTTACTAAATTGTATGCAGTGTAAAGTAAGAACTGATCTGACAAAACGTTTCCCAAATGGGCCAAAATGAAGCCAGAACATGGCGCTGACAGCAATTGCAGATGCAGTGCAAAAAAGTGCATCCAACTGGTAAACCCCCTGAGGACATTAACCAGCTAAAATCGGGAAACCACGCCGTGATTATCGAGTCGCCCCCATCCCAGTGACCAACAAACCCACAACGAATTGACCACAAACAACACGATGTGGTCGATGTTTTGGTGATTTGATGCTCCATTTTAGGAACGGGTTCAGAACTCAACTTTTTTTCACTTTTCACTAGTTCAAAAAAAATTGAGTCGTTGAGCAACCCCCAACTCTCGAGCACGCGCCGCAGTTTGGGGCTGGATATTGAATTAAAACGTCCGTCATTCGACGACCGGTCGCGTCCTCGTGGTGATGGTGGTTCTGGTTGAGAGTGCGGTTTGGAACTGATTTTGCACATGACAGCTGCCGCTGCGATGGGTAACATCAGCCCACTCCCTGTTTCCCGGAAGGTAAACGAGCCGGGGCGGCGGAAGTTTGTTCCAGCAGTGATGACAAGTTTGGATTTTGGATAATGTACTAGCGGACAGGATGGAGGGGGAATATTAAATTGTTTCTGGTCAGACAAGGTTCCACCCATCGAGCGTGGTAATGACTGCTTTTGAGTTTAAAGTTTTGGATGAATTTTGGTGCAAATATAAATTTAAAGTGCCGATAAATACTCCCAACAAACCCATATTAACCAATTATTGATAGCCGGGACCCGTGGAGTAGGGGTAAGCGTGATTGCATCTCACCCAGTCGACCTGGTTTCGATCCTAGACGATCCCGATGGCATTTTCGAGACGAGATTTGTGTGATCACGCCTTCCGTCGGACGGGGAAGTAAGTGTTGGCCCTAACCTAGAGGTTAGGTCGTTAGCTTAGTCAAGCCGTAGGAGTCGTCTCCCTGGGTCTTGCCTCGGTGGAGTCGCTGGTAGGCAGTTGGACTAACAATCCAAAGGTCGTCATTTCGAATCCCGAGGTGGGTGGAAGCTTAGATGTTAAAAGAGGTTTGCAATTGCAATCTTTTATGTCAGACAAAATGTGTAATTTTACCTCTGGAAATGTGTAATTTTATCACTATTCTGGTGTAATGTCGCTTTTCAGTCTAAATTGAGGTAAAATAACATCATAAAAGATGTAATATTCAACCTTCCAAATTTAATTTTTTTTTACTGTGTAGTTCCATGCCATTTTTGTTAATATGAAGCCAGTTGCATGCGAGAAGAACATTTGAAAAGGGCGTAAATTATTTCAATAATTTTAAATGTCGTCATTTAAATATTGCCTAAAACTAAAAAAATGGAAGCATTCAAAAAAATACACTGAAAGAAAAATATACGACACTTCTATTGGTGATTTTCTACCAACTCACACGAAATCGGGAAAAGTTGTACCGACCCCTCTTCAGTTTGCATGAAACTTTGTCCTAAGGGGTAACTTTTGTCCCTGATCACTAATGCGAGGTCCTTTTTATGATATCCTGGGACGGAGGGGCGGTACGACCCCTTCCATTTTTGAACATGCGAAAAAAGTCATGTTTTCCAAGAATTTGCAGCCTAAAAAGGTGATCAAATGGAAATTTGGTGTCAAAGGACCTTTTATGTAAAATTGGACGCCCGCACTCAAAATTCCGAAAAAAATATTTTTCATTTAAAAAAAAATTACTGAAATAGTTTTAAAACTATGCCATTTTCCGTTACAGAACAGTTTTTTTTTTTTTTTTTTTGAAAAAAAAAACATAGACAGGTGCAAAAAACCATTTAAAAACTTCGTGATTTTTTTTAAGTTTGAACTTTTTGGAAAATTTGCAGAAAAAAAATGATGGTAATATTCATCAGGAAATGGTGACAGATTTTGTGGCAAAAAATGTGTTATCTTACATTAGAAAATTTTGAATTTTCATCAGTTTCTGGTGAATATTCATCAGATTCACACTTTTACACATTTTGTAGGTAATATTACTAAAAAAAGAGGTAATATTCAAACAACCAAATATTCAACATTTCAAAATTCAACTTTTTTTTGCTGTGTTGTTACACTTGAAAAATAAAAAAATAAAAAAAACACGAAATTTCTGGGTTAAGGCATATTCAAAAATTACAATAAATTTCCCTTCAAATGACAAGTCCCATTTTTTTAACAGTGTATGAAAAAATTGGACGACCGTACTCAAAATTAAAAAAAAAAATCTTTTTCATTGAAAAAAATAACTAGAATAGTTTAAAAACTCTGCCATTTTCCGTTACTTAACTGTATTTTTTTTGGAAAAAAACATAGACAGATACAAAAAAACCATTTTAAAACTTCGTGATTTTTTTTTAAGTTTGAACTTTTTGGAAAATTTACAGAAAAAAAAATGATGGTAATATTCATCAGGAAATAGTGACAGATTTTTTGGCAAAAAAAATGTGTTATCTTACATTAAATTTTTTTTGAATTTTCATCAGTTTCACAATTTTACACATTTTGTAGGTAACATACTAAAAAAAGAGGGAATATTCAACCAACCAAATTTTCAACATTCCAAAATTCAACTTTTTTGCTGTGTTGTTGCACCTGAAAAAAAAAAAAAAACGAAATTTTAAATAAAAAAATAACTTTTCCCGAACAGACGGTAATAACGAAATTATAATTATAACAAATACTGTTAAAATAACAAAAAATGTTATGGAATATTCTAGCAAAATCCATTTTTGCATAAGAGTTTAATAACAGTTTATGTTATCATAACGAAATTTGTTATTGTTCTGATATTGGTTGAACGCCAAAACAACTTTGGAATAACATTTTTTGTTATGGAAGAATACCTCAAACCGTTATTGGGATGATCGGATTAGTTGTTAAAATAACAAAAAATAATAACAAAGATTTGTTCGAAGAATAAATAAAATTGTTATTAGTCTGTTATTGCAATAACAATTCAATAACAAAAAAATCATAACGACGACTAACAAATCTTGTTATAAATAACATAAAATGTTATTAGCCTAGTATGTTCAAATATCAAAAAATGTTATTCCGAAGTTATTTCCGTCTGCTCGGGTTCTGGTTAAGGCATATTCAAAAATTACAATAAATTTCCCTTAAAATGACAAGTCCCATTTTTTAAACAGTTAAGTAACAAAAATTTGCGGAATTTTTGAAATCATTCATGTCTTGTTTTTCGATGAAGAGTACGTTTTTTTTGTAATTTCGAGAACGCCAACAAATCGGGTGTCCAATTGTGAAGTAAAATCCCTTTAACCATTTTTTTTAAAATCATCGCAATTTCGGGCTACAAATTATTGAAAAACACGTTGTTTTTTACTGCTCAAAAATGAAAGAGCTCGTACCGCCCCTCCGTCACGAGATATCAAAAAACAGACCTCGGATTCATGATCAGGGACAAAAGTTACCCCTTAGGACAAAGTTTCACGCAAATTGAAGAAGGGTCGGGGCAACTTTTCCCGGTTTCGTGTGAGTTTGTTGACAATTAACCGATTTTAATTTGAGATAAAAATTTGAATTTGATATTAAATTTGTTTTGAATATTCAAAACATTTCTGGAATCGAGGAAAAATACGTTTTGAATGTTGTCTTCCTTTTATCGATTCTTAACCTGTGACATATCATATGAAATCTGCACTCTTTATCACAAGTAAGTACTTCTTAAAACAAGACAAGTCACGCACACACACATGCCGTCATGTATTAGCAAGTTTTAATCACGTCTTTGTGCAAATGTTCAAACAGCTCTAAATTTAAACTCCCTTTCTCCTCTCACACTCTTTATCTTCCCCCCTGCCAATAGCTTAAACGCCATAGACAACGACGCGTTTCCCGCCAGCGCCGCAGGACGACAAAGTATTACATCCTTTAGGCAAACACGTCGTCAAAGTTGTCCCAATTCCACAATACATCGACTCTGAGAGGGAAGGGGAGTACGCCAAACCCCCTCCGGAAGGTGGGTTCTAGAAAAGCACCACTCTTCACACTTCTTTCCCCCTCTTAGGAAAGTCACTTTTCCCGCCCCCCAACCAGATTTCGTTTTCGGTAAAAACATCAAACTTGCGGTGGGAAAACAAAGGGCGTGGAAAATTGGCACACCATTCGCAGGGATTTGTTTTCTTTTGGCCGTCTTATAATTTTTTCCACTCAATCGAAAAACGTCGGGCCAATAAAAATAACCGCATCACGACAATCTGCTGGTTTTTAGCACCTGCAGCAGTCGGTGCAAAAAAAAAGAAGCGATTTGGAACAGACATTAAAACGGTTTTAATCTTTCCAATCGATTTTTTTCTCGGTTCAAATATAAAGGGATTTGATTCTTCCGCACGACAGAAGATTCCGGGAATTGTTTTCTGTGCTTTCTTTATGTGGGTGCGATGTATGGATCAATTTTAACAATAGTTTGGCAGAAAAAGATTCAATTTAAAATATGTTCTTTTTGAAAATTTAACCAGATTTGATATTTTGATTTTTAGAAATGAACCCTTTGTTGAGAATTCTAATCTTTTCAAAATTTCGATAATTATAGTAAAATATTATAAGAAACGTAACATTTTTTTTTTACTTAATTACGAGGATATCTGAAAAGATGCATTTTCATCCCTTTGATTTTAAAGTTATATTATCTATTCACTCACAGCTCACCAAGCTCCACAAAAGTCAAGCTGACTTCCGGTGTTCGGCAACTTTTCCCATTTTCCGAATCACTCTAGTGCGCGTGTATGTGATAGTGCTATACTCGGCCGATTTTTCCCTCCCCGTTTGTTATTTTTTCCGGGAATCGACGAGCCACGCTCGCGCGCCAGGAATTGGATTTCAGCGGTGAAAAGTTGAGCAATATAGCAAGTCCCGGTCCAGACCAGACCTACTTGGCCCCCGGTGACCAACGAGGACGACGAGCTGAGGCCCCCCGGTGGAGGGAGAGGAGTGGACCAAACAATATCCTTGAGAGACATGCGGAACGACGACGGCGACGGCACAGGATGTTAAAAGCACACACACACATTCTCACATACTCAACGAGCGGGGCATAAACCCAATTCCGAAAACAGCATCACAGAACTAAGTTTCACAGATCCCGGCTTCGATCCTGGAACTGAACTATATTGGCCGTGCTTCGACGAGCGTTTCGTGGTTATTGTGCCATCTTGTCGCAGGGGAGATTCATAAAAATATAGTTAAATATGAAAAAAATAATTGTGTCTACCCGTAGTTGCTATTCTGTTATTGACCAGGACCTCCAAGAATTGCTCCGTGAACCACAGATGAAGAGTTGGAACCAATCATCATCACTTCTCAACTTTCAAATGTCCCTACCCGAGCAGGGGTAAATAACACGGGAATACCAAATTTTGGTATTACTTGGGCAAATAACAGCGACCAAAATGTGCTCTTGGTTGCCCAGTAATAGATGGTAAAATACCATGAAATCATACCAAAATCTTGTATGTGGAAGGGCACAACAATACCAAATCATGTTATTCCAAGGGAAAAATAATACCTCAAAATAAAAACATTTCAATACCAAGTTGAGGTCTTCTGGATTTTTGAACATTGCTTGAATATTAAAACTTGGTATTACCATGGTTTAATTTTTAGGTATTCCCGCGCCCTAGGAAAATCAGATTTTGGTATTCCTGTGGTCTTCCACATACATGATTTTGGTATGATTTCATGGTATTTTACCATCTATTACTGGGCAACCAAGAGCACATTTTGGTCGCTAGTATTTGCACAAGAAATACCAAAATTTGTTATTTTCATACCATTTTTAGTGCAACAGTTGCAGTTAGTGAAAAAACGGAAATGATCCATATGCAACAGCCAAATCTACTCACCTGATGATTCCATGCTGTTCTAAGTGATATTCTTCTCCACATCGAATGCATTTGCCATTGATGAACGACCTGTGCTTGAAGTTCTTGAAGATTCTAAAAAATAAGTGTTATTAAAATGAAACTAGATTGAAATTCACCAAAATTCAATCATCTGTCGATTAACTCGTTTTTCAAAGTATTTTGTTATCCCAACTTAGAGAAATTTCAACGTTTTTTTTTTAATCTTAGAGTATAAAAAAAATTTAAATCAGCTTTAACATTTTTGGGTTTCAAGTCATTTTAGCGCAAAATTAATTATCTCATCAAAACTTATAAAAAAATCCCATAGTTTCAGAGGAATTTGATGAAACCTTTCAATACCAAAATAATATCAAAATGTGGCTTCCTGACTTCCACAATCTCAAGTCATTTCTTTAAGGGTTCAATGAAAGCTTTCGCTTTGAGACATCATTTTAGCGCAAAATTATTTATTTTGTCAGAATTGGTCAAAATTTTCCCATAGTTTCAGAGGAATTTAATAAAAAACTTTAATACCAAAATAATACCAAAATGTGCCATCCTAACTAAGAAAATTTTCCACAATTTCAAGTCATTTCTTTAGGAGGTATATCAAAATGTTTGAAATCAAGTTTGAAATTTCCGGTTTTCAATGAAAGAATTTGCTTTGAGACATCATTTTAGTGCAAAATTCGTTATTTTGTCAAAATTGATCAAAATTTTCCCATAGTTTCAGAGGAATTTGATAAAACACTGTAATACCAAAAAAATACCAAAATGTGATGTTCGACCATTGACAAATTCTGCAATTTTGCAATATCAAATCAATACCTTAAATTGGTATGTTTGCACATTTTGCTCTTGCATAATCTTTAGGACAAATTTTAAAGGGTCCAGGAATACCAAAATTTGGTATTGATACCAGAGAAAGGTATTATTACGCATTTCCCTTGTTATTTACCCATGCTCGGGTATCATGCTAGCCAATCACAGCGCCGGACACGCCCAACGGTTAGGTCACGAGGAAGTGTATAGGAACTTAATCCGATACTTGAGTGATGAAGACCGCTAAATCGGCTGCGTTTTCGACAAAGTTTCACGTGAGATTTGAGGGGGTTAACAAGGATGGGTGTGAAGCCAGGATTCACCGTGGTAAATTATGTGGCCGGTCAAAGTTATTTGTAGTCCTTAATTCTTCGTATGTTCTTATATTCATCATGAATGCATTCCAATTCGGTTCACCAAGCTTTTTGTGGTGAATTCTGGTCGTGTTGAGTTCAATATTCGCCTAAAGAGTATGCAACCAGTATGTTCTTGAATTCAATTTTGCATTCAATACTGCATTGTCCTGTTCTTAGGTTCTCAGATTCCAATCAAGTTTCTTGGATTCTTATTAGCATTTAACTAAGTTAACTAAGCCTCGATGGTCTGGTGGCTAGCATTTTTGTCGGTTGATCCAAAGAACAGGGGAATCAAATCCCGCCGCGAGCTAATGAATTTTTCGTTCATATTCCAGTGTTCAGAGTTCCTTCTTTTTAAAATTTCTCGATAGGAGCAGATGGAAATCAAACCCAGAACCTTTTGCTTACAAAGCGACTAGCGCAGGGGTGCCCAACCTTTTAGCCTTGCGGGCCAGATCTGATTTTTCTAAAACAGGGGCGGGCCGGAACTAATATTTGATAAAAGTTGAAAAAATAAGTTTTTTTTTATGATTGGTTCTTTTAAAGAAAATAAATAGAAGAACTAGTGTTGCAAATAGGATTCATATATCATGATTTAAAGAATGAAAAATAAAGATAACTTTCAAAAATGTGTTTATTGAACTTTTTTAAATTTTTGTTTGTTTAAAATTGTATAGTAGTATAATATTTAAAAAAAAAATCTAATTTTTATGGTCGTTGCAATTTTTGTTTGTTTAATTTCCTCAACACTACAATATAAAAAAAATAATGAGACATAGTAAAATTTATTCAAGCGAAATTTGGATTCGAATATCCTTTACAAAAAAAACTTTTTGCGTTGTTGTGCACCTTTATCCAAATAAAAAAAAATTAAATGATTTAAAAAAACATAAATTTAAAAAAGTATAAAAAAATTGATTTTACATATTTTTTACTTTTTTAAATTTGTGTTTCTTTTAAATTATTTTAAACATTTTTTTCGCTATTCTTCGAAGTTCTAAACTTATTAAAAATATATTTTTTGCTCCCTAATTGCTTGACTCATTTTGAGACATTTTTTAATATTCAGTATGAAAAATTTGCATTTTAAAGCTTTTCTCAAACTGAAAAGTTGTTCTGGAAAATACATTAGTTTTGGCTTACATATTTATTTAAAACATAGAAAATAGAAAACAACTTCAATTTAAAAAAAATCACAGTTAAAACAGAAAAATATTTAAATTAATTGTCTTTTTGTACATTTTCAGACAACAATCCAAGTTTTTTTCATAAATTTCACAATATTACGAAATGGACAAGTTTTCAGTTTAAAAATATCCATAAAGAAAATGTAAGATTTAAATTCAAACACGAAGAATGTTGTATAAATATGTTAAAATTTGATTTCAAGCTTATTTTGTTTATTTCAGACAATCAATTTATTTATTTAATATTTCATGAACAGCCTTAAGGGCCGGTCATAGAACTATTTTGAAAAGCCGTCGCGGGCCGGATTCGGCCCACGGGCCGGACGTTGGGCAGGCCTGGACTAGCGTAACCATTCAGCCACGCCAATTCTGAAAAAATATAAAAATATAATTGTAAATAACCTAAAAAACCTTTTCTATTGAAAAGTCTATAGTAAACAGAATTAACAAAATTAAGCAACTTTTGGAAAATAAAAACTGAAAAATTACGTTTGTATCTTTGGCAAAGTTCTAAGTATTAATGAGATTTTTTCTGAAAAAATGGCACAGGCAAACAAATAACATTTGTGAAAGGTTTCGATCATGCCAAAAAAAATATATTTAAATTTTAAACAAGACCAAAATTTTAAAAAGGAAAAATATTCAATATCACGCTCTTGTGAAAAGCTAGAGCTGATTCCAAAATTTTTAAAAATATTTTTTCGAAAAGTTAAAAAAAACTACACAAATATTTTGAGTCAGCTTTGAGTGACCTAGCGCAATCAGCCACTCTTAGCCATTCGCTGTACTAGTCGATTCGAGTGAGAGGGTGAGCAAAATAGCGAGTATTCAGCAGCGATTGGTGTGGAAGTGACAAATGGTAGGAATACATCAGAGCAGTTTTGCGTCGCCTTTGGAGCAATCAGGACCCTTGGATACTGGTACTAGAAAATAAAAGGCTGTTTAGATGACATTTTAGCAACTTTAATTTTCTTCATCTTTTTCAATGTAATAATCAGAGGTACAATTTGCAATGTCTCTGAATCAATATTATTGTATATTTTCTCAATTATGGATACTTTTTAAAAAACAAAAAAAAAAACATTAAATTTTCAGTTAAAACTAAACTTAAAGTGGCTAAATATTGATAAAAAATCATTTCATTAAAATATCGGTAAAGTAATTTTTGATTGTAAATTTGGTTTTTTTTTTGGTTTTGAGATTTTTTTCCTAAAATGTATGAAAAATCTAAAATTGAAAGATGAGAATTTTTGGGAATTTTTTTTTTTGTATAAAAAATGATTTAAAAATAAGCAATTTTTTTAACATTTTCTGAAAAGAGTTCATCAATATCTAAAACTATGGCGGAAACACGAAATCGATCCAAAAATTCCTTCAAATGATGCAGATTTTCGAATATTTAAGAACAATTTTTGTGTGGACAGCCGCACAAATTGTATGGAGGTTTGAATGGATGAACCAATGACACAAAATAGCTTCTCCGATCATCAAAAAAAAAAAAAAAAAAAGAACAAAAAATAATGACCGAAATCAGGCGATTTTGTAAAGAATTGCTTCCGATTAAATGGTTATTCTTGAATTAATCAATTTGATTTTGCTTCAATCGAAAGAAAATTGCATGATTAGACGAAAATAGTGTAAACATAGCAAAAAAAAATGCTCAACAAATTCAAATCTAAAGTTTACCTTAAAAAAAAAATGACAAATGCGACAAACCAGCACATAGACGAAGATTTCAATCCAAAACTGGGCAGGATCCACCCCGGGGTAAAACGGAGGTGCTGGTGTCACGCGGACGCGGTCCACAACATATTTGTGTGAGCTTGTGTGTGTGAACGTCTGTGTGTGATACATTCTGACAACCGTGGGGCGAAAATTGGATGCCGAGGCCGGGTTCGGCAGTGATGCCATTTCGAGCCAAAGATGAGACGACCCAATAAGCAATTACTGCAACTTGGCAGCTACCAACAACAGTAGCAAAAGCAGCAGCAGCAGCAGCAGTGACTAAAATAAAAAGAAAATTGTTCCGGGAAGGAGGCACGCAGGGGGAAAAAGTTCTCTTGCTGCTTTTCTTTTATTGATGTTTTTATGATCAATTTTATTGCTTGTTTAATGGGTTTTGTAACGAAAGTTGGACCGGGCTCTGGGCAGGTACATGATTGACGAAGGATTTTCGCCGTAAAAGTTGCACAAAATTGTTTGAAGCAATCTTTTTTTGGCGTTTTCCCTGATTCTGTTTTTTTGTTTCGCTGGTGAAATCTGGAAGCTGCAAAAAAGTTTCGCTGAAATATTTTTAGAACCAAAGGTAACTTTGGAAAGAACAACGTCACTAAGAAATTGATTTTAGAAGGTCTTTAGTTTATACTGAATCAAACAAATCATAATGTTGAGGGTTAAATCAAATTGAATTAATGGTACTACTTTTCTTAAACAACAAATTGTGTCTATAGTATCAATGATTTCTAAATCAATAAAACTCCAACTCATTACCATCAATAGAAATTCCATGGTGCGCATCACATTAATTTACTTTCAAATTGAAATCGTGATGGAATTCCGAAAACCTATCTCAACCGATGATGAAAGGGGTTTGCAAATTCCAATGTCATCCCGGAAGGGTGACGCTTCGAAAAAGGGTTGCTGCTCGTCACTGCCCGGAAGCCATCCCAAACGGAAGGGATTTATTGGAGCGACGTGAAGAATGTGGCAACGTCTTAAGAGGAAGACAAATTTGACACAATCTAAGGTAAATTAAGAAAGTTTTCTTCTCAAAGCAGTAAAGCTGCAAATTTTCCTCCAGTTCATCAGAATGATTTACGGTTAGTAAGCAACTAGCTGCAGCTGGTCATAAAATTGTTTGCTCCTGTAAAGTGCACCCACAAGTGCATTCCATACATCAGCCGAGCATTTCTGGTTGCACCTCGACCGAGCGCTTCGAGCAACCTTCAATAATTCAGCCTAATTGATATTCCAGTCAAGCGGCTGCCAGGTTGTCGGTTGTGAGTTACTCCACATGAAGTATCCGGAGGGGGTGAGGATTGTGGAAACCGTATACTGACCGTTTACCACCTAAACCATCAAGTGCAGAAACTCCATCCGGCTACGTAACCAACGGTGGGAAGGTTCACCCAAAACCGTTAAGGCTAACTCTTGGGTTGAAGGAAACATGAGGTTGTATTGCTGGTAAATTTACAGCAACAGTTCTAAAGGAAAGTGCGAACGTTTTATAAAGATTTTCTTTTATGTTTTTGTTATCATCACATTAACTGATCCAATAAAAAATCATGACGTGCTCATAAAATCTGGTTTTCAATCATTTGCAGCCTGACATGGTGATGCGATAGAAACTTTTACGTAAAATTAGACGCCCAATTCAATGGTGTTCTAAAAAATCTGAAAAATACGTATTTTTCATCGAAAAACATGAAAAAAGCTTTAGAAAACTCAGCCATTTTCCGTTACTGAACTGTAAAACATTATGAAATATGTCATTGTAGGAGAAATTTAACGTACTTTACAAATCTGCATTACCCTTAAGCAGGCCTGCCCAACGTCCGGCCCGCGGGCCGAATCCGGCCTGTGAAGCCATTTCATCCGGCCCGCGACGGCTTTTCAAAATAGTTCTATGACCGGCCCTTAAGGCTGTTCATGAAATATTAAATAAATAAATTGATTTTCTGAAATAAACAAAATAAGCTTGAAATCAAATTTTAACATATTTATACAACATTCTTCATGTTTGAATTTAATTCTTATAATTTCTTTATTGACATTTTTAAACTGAAAACTTGTCCATTTCGTAATATTGTGAAATTTATGAAAAAACTTTGGATTGTTGTCTGAAAATGTACAAAAAGACAATAAATTTAAATATTTTTCTGTTTTAACTGTGTTTTTTTTTAATTTGAAGTTGTTTTCTATTTTCTATGTTTTAAATAAATATGTAAGCCAAAACTAATGTATTTTACAGAACAACTTTTCAGTTTGAGAAAAGCTTTAAAATGCAAATTTTTCATACTGAATATTAAAAAATGTCTCAAAATGAGTCAAGCAATTAGGGAGCAAAAAATATATTTTTAATAAGCTTAGAACTTCGAAGAATAGCGAAAAAAATGTTTAAAATAATTAAAAAAAAAAAACACAAATTTAAAAAAGTAAAAAATATATAAAATCATTTTTTATACTTTTTTAAATTTGTGTTTTTTTAAATCATTTAAATTTTTTTTTATTTGAATAAAGGTGCACAACAACGCAAAAAGTTTTTTTTTTTTTGTAAAGGATATTCGAATCCAAATTTCGCTTGAATAAATTTTACTATGTCTCATTATTTTTTTTATATTGTAGTGTTGAGGAAATTAAACAAACAAAAATTGCAACGACCATAAAAATTAGAATGTTTTTTTTTAAATATTATACTACTATACAATTTTCAACAAACAAAAATTTTAAAAAGTTAAATAAACACATTTTTGAAAGTTATCTTTATTTTTCATTCTTTAAATCATGATATATGAATCCTATTTGCAACACTAGTTCTTCTATTTATTTTCTTTTAAAGAACCAATCATAAAAAAACTTATTTTTTCAACTTTTATCAAATATTAGTTCCGGCCCGCCCCTGTTTTAGAAAAATCAGATCTGGCCCGCAAGGCTAAAAGGTTGGGCACCCCTGCCCTAAAGGGTATTTTTTTTTTCATTTAGACTTGACTCATTTTCAGACATTTTTTAATATTCAGTATGAAAAATTTGCATTTCAAAGCTTTTCTCAAACTGAAAAGTGTTCTGGAAAATACATTAGTTTTGGCTTACATATTTATTTAAAACATAGAAAATAGAAAACAACTTCAATTTAAAAAAAAACACAGTTAAAACAGAAAAATATTTAAATTTATTGTCTTTTTGTACATTTTCAGACAACAATCCAAGTTTTTTCATAAATTTCACAATATTACGAAATGGACAAGTTTTCAGTTTAAAAATATCAATAAAGAAATTATAAAAAATAAATTCAAACATGAAGAATGTTGTATAAATATGTTAAAATTTTATTTCAAGCTTATTTTGTTTATTTCAGACAATCAATTTATTCATGTAATATTTCATGAACAGCCTTAAGGGCCGGTCATAGAACTATTTTGAAAAGCCGTCGCGGGCCGGATGAAATGGCTTCACGGGCCGGATTCGGTTCGCGGGCCGGACGTTGGGCAGGCCTGATTGTGAACATTTTTTTTTCATTTTTAAATTTCGTGTTTTTAACTTTACAGGGTAATTTTTCAGAGTACAACAGTGCTCTACAAAATTGTAGAGCAGACAATTATAAAAAATTCGAAATGTAAACATAAGTGGTTTGCTTGCAACCATACGGAGTGACCGCGAATTTACGAAAAAAAATTAAAAAAAACAGTCCAATTTTCAGTGGCCAAATCTCGAAAAAGATGCGCTTGCTCAAAATTTCTGTATTGTTCTTTTCAATTGAAATCGAATTAAAAAAATAATGATAAAAATATAAACATTTCAATAACGAGCCATTTCAACATTTAAATAAACAAAAAGTGTTTGAAAATGCATTTTACACCTATCCAGTTGTTTTGCAATCATTAGTTTCCAAAATATCTAAGTATTGACAAAAATGTTATTCTTAACGAAAAAAAAAAACTTTTTTGCGGTGCTATGCATCCGAATTTCATAAAAATACAAAACATTCAAAGACGAGCCCAAACATGCTTAATATGATTATTAATGCAGAAAAAGCATTTGAGGTTGTTTTCAGTTCTATTCTTCTATTTTCATGGAAATTTTGAAGTTTTTGGAAAAAAATATTTATTTTGCTTCAAACAAATTTTGAAGGGAGGGGGGCACATAAACTTTGAAAAATATTTGCAACGGCATAACTCTATAGCTCAAAAACTTAGGATTTCTGTTTCTTTGAAAATATATTCATAACAAGCCTTACCCGACAAGCTTCGTATTGACTTTTTTGTTTCTTGACGTTTTTAGTTTGTTTGCTTATTCAGCCTCCTTTGATAAAAAAAATGTTTTACGTAAATTTTCCCATACAATCTGCAGAAGCTCCGGAATCGTTCCCAGATTAGCCAAAGTGGGATTTTTAGCATATAAAGCTTCCTTGTTCTTATACGAACCCAACGCAACAAAGAGCACCTCGATCCGACGCTCCGTTTTCAACTGATTCGCGTTTGAACAAAACCGTAGAAATTTTTATATACATAGATAATTCAATATTATCTATGCACAATTTGTATTGAGCTAAAAAATAATTTCAAAAAAATCGTACAACTATTTATCCGCAATACTCCTCATCAAAGCCTTGAAGCTGCTTAATACACAAATCGATAAGAAAATATATTCAAAAGAAACTGATTTTCGAAGGTTTAATTACCATTTTTTAATGTACATCTGTCAAAATTATATGGAGAGTTGTATGGATAAATCAAAAACACAAAATAGCTTCTTTGGTAATAAGAAAGGCTTTCAGCGGTTTCTTTGTAATAAGATACACAGAAAAATAATTGAAGGTAATATTTATCAGTAAATTTTGACAGATTTGGAGTCAATAAAAATGATAAACTTTACCCAAAATATGATGAATTTTCATCAGATTTTGATGAATATTCATCAGGTTCACATTTTACACATTTTTTATGAAATATTACACAAATAAAGAGGTAACATTCATCCTACCAAATTTTCAACATTCCAAAATTCAACTTTTGGTTGAATATTACCTCTTTATTTGTGTAATATTTCATAAAAAATATGTAAAATGTGAACCTGATGAATCATTTTTTGGGGTAAAATTTATCAATTATTTTTCCACAAAATCTGTCACCATTTCTTGATGAATATTACCATAATTTTTTTCTGTGTATGTTAATTTCAAAATGTCAGTTCTTTTGTACATTTTGCTTTAAATTACAGGATCTCAAATTATAATAATCTATTAATTTATTTCATCATTTTACCTCTATTTCGATACGGACATTTATCAAATAACTTAGTTTCATGCCTGTTAAGTTCAATTTGGAAGCTTTTTGAAAACATTGATTTAATAAACTTTGAATGTTGTTGTTGAATAAGCCTATTTACATTTAATTTGTTTGTTCGAGTTATTAAGGGGAACTCTGTATTGTATTCAAATCTATGAAATGATAATATGCATCTCATAGTTCAATATCCTTCAAAACTGTAGATATTTTTTGATTTTTGTTTCAATAACGTATCAAATTTGTAAACGAGAAACTTTTTTTTTCGTTTTGTGATTCGAACTTATTTTCCTTGAAAAAAATAAAACACTTATAGAGTATTTTAATAATCCTATTAATCAATGTTTTCAAAATGATAGTTAGCAAACTTTTGAAACATTCAAAAAATATGTGGAGTCGGAGTCGGAGCCAACCATTTGTTGAAAGCAAGAGTCGGAGTGGGAGTCGGCTAGAGTTGGTAGGCCGGAGTTTGAGTCGGAGTCGTTCAAAATATGACCCGACTCCGCAGCCCTGCATTAGAAAAAAAAGCATACAAAAATGCAATAAATTTTTGATGATTTCACATAGAATTCCTCAGCAAAAACTAAACTCTCACCTTATCAAAATTGCTTGCCTTCAAAGAGGTGGGGTCTTTCTAACTCATCTCATTTTATACATATGAAGGAAAAGAGCTAACCTAACTCCGGCTAACTTCTACCAAATGCACCATAGGTGCACGAATAAGCCCTGCTGTCTGTTTGCGCTCTAAAACCGAACCGATTGCTCCAAACCAGACATTGTGCGGTAAGCTCCTGTGAAACAAAAGGATACTGCCATGTGTCCGTGCATCCGTACATCGACGCTGTAGTGGTAACTTGTCGCGCGTCGCTTTTTGACGTTCCGAGAAAAATGCGTTTTAATGTTTGACCTTGAATAAACCTAAACGAAAGCACGCAACGTAAACAATAACAAACACGTTTTGTTTGATTGACCATTCTGTGCTTTGTCGTTAGAAATGTTTACGATTGTTGAGCTCATACTTGTGTCTAACGCGTCCTGACCTGAAATCGCTTTGCCCTTTGTCGCACTTACATCAATTTTCAGGGTGTGTCAAAATAGCACGACTAGATTGAAACTTCTTTGAAAAAAAAATGTACGGAGCTGTTTTCGGTTTTAATTGAATGTCTTAGGATTGAAATCGAATTTTGGGGATCTGTGAAGATCAAAAGGTGAGACATTGTGAGCTGCACAAAATGGCGTTCTTAACTCAATTTGGTCCAAAATGCACGTACGACAAGTTAGCACGACAGCGACGACATGTGTGTGTAAGTGAGGAGCGTGTTGTTGTTGTTGCTGCTGGCCCATCGAAACTGGCAGATATGTATGTGAAACCTCATAGAAAATTCATAATACGGTCTGTGAATGGGGGGTTTCCTCTGGCCGTGTGCCTTTTTATGTACGATACATTCTGTGTTTATTTATCTCTTATTTTCACAAAGTTGCTCCTTTCACTCATCTGACGGTGAAGTTGAGCTGGAAAAACAGTTTGGCAACTATTTTTGGGGAAAACTAAAACACCAACTTTGAAGGGGTGAGCAGTGGGACTGATGGCCTTTTCCGTTGCTAAACAATTATTTTTGTGGCTTCCATTTGTAACTTGTTGGAGGTGAGTTTGTTTAACACTTGTTATTTTACAGATACATTCCCATTTTTGCTGGAAATAAATAGTGGAGTGCCAGTTAATTGAAAGTATTTAAAATATCATAAAGTTCAATTACTAATGATGAATAATATTTTCAACCAGTTTGTTTGAAGCAAGCCAAACATGAAACAAATTAAATCGACGGTCCTCGCTCAAACCATTCTACACAATTGCCAACAAACGAAACAAGTTAAAAGCAAATCGTTACGTGATCATGTAATGTAAAGCACTTCAAAAGTGGACTGTGCAGGCTGACCAAAAAAAAGTTCCCATTCCGGAGGGAGAGTCCAATATAGGGGTGCCATCGTGGTAATTGAAGTGCTTTTGAGACCAGTTTTAATTTTAACGATGGTGAAAAAAAAAATGGTGGAAAACTGCACTTTGGCACAGGTCAAACCGGGCGGAAGCCATCACGAACGGGAGGTCGTCCGGTTCATTTTTATACTCCACCTGTCAATTCAATTAGCGGTCGTTAGCAATATTTATCGTAGATGGCCTGAAGGGAGGTAGCGAGCGCTGCTGGGTCTATTTGCAGAAACAGAAAGTCGTTATTGGTACATCATCGGTGAATGATGTTTGCTCGGGCCCATTGACGTTATTTTAATTTCCTAGCTTATTAGCGCTGTTTGCCTATCAAACGGTCGTTAATGTTTAATGTTGCGTCGGTGGCTTCGCTGGGGAGACTTTGTAATAAAGTGGATTGTTTATCGTGTCATTTAATGCTAGCTGACGATTGACAACTGGTTCGTTTTTTTAATATTTTTCCCGATGCAATTCTGTAGCATTTGTTTCATTCAAATTTTCAAACAATTTGTTGAAATGTGAAATATTTTGGAAAATTGGAAATTGAAAATCATAAACTATTATTATTTCAAAAAGTTTGGATGAAAGATTATTTTTTTGGGACAAATAAGAAAGGTTTAAAATTCAAAACTTCAAATAGTCTTCAGGACATTTTTTGCATTGAAATAATTACTTTTTGCGAAAATTTTCCATTGTAATCAAAATATTGGAATCTTCCATCTAATCTAATCAAATCAAATCAAATCTAAGAAAGCATAGAGCATCCACCATCCAATCCAAAGGTGCGAGTATGAATTCTGATTCCTGATTCCATTCGATTTTTGTTCATATTCAAAGTTCAATTATAGTCGAATAATTTCAAGGGGACAGTTAGGGAAACGAAACCGAGATCTTCCGTTTATGAGGTGGTAGCCGTTTCCATAAAGCCGCAGGCAAGTCTGTTATTAAAATATTAGAATCTTCCATTATGGTTCAATCAGTTGATCCTGGCGTGTTCTTACTAAAATTTAAAACAAAAACTGTATTTTTTGAATGTACGGCAAATCATATTATTTACCAATTCTTTAAAATATATTTGTATTTCAGTAGAATAATAAGCAACAAACTCACCAAATTTTTTTACCGTGTATCATTTTTTTTCCAGTGTAGTCCGTATCCATACGTACAACTTTGCCGAAGACACCAAATCGAACATTTTCAAAATTTTTAAATCAAGACTAACATTTTAAAAGGGCGTAATACTGAATATTTGGCCTTTTTGAAATGTTAGTCTTGATTTGAAAATTTTGAAAATATTGTTTTCGGATTTGGTTTTTCGGCTTTCAGTCATTAAGCAGTGAAAACAATGTATTGTTTCAATTTCGGAAATTGAAACAATACATTGTTTTCACTGCTAAATGACTGAAAGCCGAAAAACCAAATCCAAAATTGTAGAGTAACAGTCGAGAGCATAACTACTGAATATTGTTTTCGAAAAGATCGGAAAATTTCACAAATGTTTCATATTTTAACATTGAAAATCGGACCACTAGTTGCTGAGATATCGACATTGAAAAATGGTGGGCTGTTTGGGTGAGACTTAGAAAACATCAGTTTTCTTGTTTTTAAACCTTTGCATTGCAATATCTCAGCAACGAAAGGTCGTATCAACAAAGTCCGAAGGAGCAAAATATAGAAAATTTTCTCAACTTTTCAAAAATATTTTTTTCAAAAGTGGGCAAACATTTGCACTAATTTAAAAAAAATTGAAAAACTTCGACTATTTTCAAAAAAGTCACCTAAATATGGATTTAACTTGAAAACGGAGCACTTTATCAAAATTTCACAAAAGTACTTTTTGATTGCAAATTTGATTATACATGAGGTTGAAAAATTTTTGCGATTAAAAAAATCATAACTCGGTCAATGATTTTTTGCATAACCTAGAAATTTCTGAAAAGTTGGCATTTAACGTCCTTTAAAACATATCATAAAATAAAATAAAAATTAAAAATAGTGTTTTTTTGCAAATCAAGTTTTAGTGATGAAAAGTTAAATAAAAAAATCACCATTTTTTACCGTGTATCATTTTTCCAGTGTAGTCCGTATCCATTCCTACAACTTTGCCGAAGACACCAAATCGATCAAAAAATTCCTTCAAAAGATACAGATTTTTGAATTTTCATACATCTTTTTTGTATGGACAGCTACCAAATTTGTATGGAAAATTATAAGGACAAACTAATGATGCAAAATGGCTTCTTTGGTCATACCGAAGGCACCAAAAAAGTTTCAGTCGGATTAAAAAATACAAAAAAATCGAACGACCGAAATCCTAAAGAACTTCTCAAGTGTTGAAAATTTTAATCAATCATATTTTCAAGCACTCAGAAAAATGTTGATGACTCTTGCAGCAAAGCTTATGAAAAATAAAAAAAAAAAACAAAGAGAAATGGCTGAAAAGATGTCGTAAAAGCAAAATATTATAGGTAATTCTCTACCAACTCACACGAAATCGGGAAAAGTTGCCCCGACCCCTCTTCGATTTGCGTGAAACTTTGTCCTAAGGGGTAACTTTTTTCCCTGATCACGAAACCGAGGTCCGTTTTTTGATATCTCGTGACGGAGGGGCGGTACGACCCCTTCCATTTTTGAACATGCGAAAAAAGAGGTGTTTTTCAACAATTTGCAGCCTGAAACAATGATGAGATAGAAATTTAGTGTCAAAGGGACTTTTATGTAAAATTAGACGCCCGATTTGATGGCGTACTCAGAATTCCGAAAAAACGTATTTTTCATCGAAAAAAACACTAAAAAAGTTTTAAAAATTCTTCCATTTTCCGTTACTCGACTGTAAAAAATTTTGGAACATGTCATTTTATGGGAAATTTAATGTACTTTTCGAATCTACATTGTCCCAGAAGGGTCATTTTTTCATTTAGAACAAAATTTTTCATTTTAAAATTTCGTGTTTTTTCTAACTTTGCAGGGTTATTTTTTAGAGTGTAACAATGTTCTACAAAGTTGTAGAACAGACAATTACAAAAATTTTGATATATAGACACAAGGGGTTTGCTTATAAACATCACGATTTATAGCGATTTTACGAAAAAAAGTTTTGAAAAAGTTACTTTTTGCGTTTCTCTTTGTTTCGTCTTCCGTGTCTGTCGCGGGTGACCATGAATGGCCATGATCGATGACGACCAACTTTTTCAAAACTTTTTTTCGTAAAATCGCAATAACTCGTGATGTTTATAGGCAAACCCCTTATGTCAATATATCAAAATTTTTGTAATTGTCTGCTCTACAACTTTGTAGAACATTGTTACACTCTAAAAAATAACCCTGCAAAGTTAGAAAAAACACGAAATTTAAAAATGAAAAATTTTGTTCTAAATGAAAAAATGACCCTTCTGGGACAATGTAGATTCGAAAAGTACATTAAATTTCCCATAAAATGACATGTTCCAAAATTTTTTACAGTCGAGTAACGGAAAATTGGAGAATTTTTAAAACTTTTTTAGTGTTTTTTTCGATGAAAAATACGTTTTTTTCGGATTTCTGAGTACGCCATCAAATCGGGCGTCTAATTTTACACAAAAGTCCCTTTGACACCAAATTTCTATCTCATCACCGTTTCAGGCTGCAAATTATTGAAAAAACACCTCTTTTTTCACATGTTCAAAAATGGAAGGGGTCGTACCGCCCCTCCGTCACGAGATATCAAAAAACGGACCTCGGATTCGTGATCAGAGACAAAAGTTATCCTTTAGGACAAAGTTTCACGCAAATCGAAGAGGGGTCGGGGCAACTGCTGTGTGAGTTGGCGGAGAATTACCCTTATAGGAATTAGTATTTTTTGATACTTGGTATAATCCTGGAAGAAGAAGGATGATGATAAACTTGAAAAACTAAAAAAATTAGGATCAAAATTTTAGTCTAAATATTTGAAAATTATCAACAGAAAAATGGCAAGGTAATGAAAAATAGCCAGAAAAGTGATTTAAAACTCTGTAATCTTTACTCTTTCACTATCCACCTTTAAGAGACAAATGCACAATGGTGTAAAGTCTCTTTAATAACAATTATAGTAATAGTTCAAATAATAATAATAATAGTCATAAACTTATGACATTCCTTGAACCTTGACAAATTGAAAATAATCATCATACAAACTTTTAAGTAAAGATATTCCAAAATTTCCAAAGGAACACCCGTTTGCTCATAAATCAAAAAAATTAAAATGGGTAATTTCCTACCAACTTCCACGAAATCGGGAAAAGTTGTCCCGTCCCCTCTTCGATTTGCATGAAACATTGTCCTAAAGGGATGCAGAACAAATTGCGTTTAAATTGCGAAAGCTTCACAATTGGTCTACCGTTAAAGTACACATTCCAAGAGATAAATTATGTTTTTTCAAAGTGTTACCTAATCGTTTCCATAACTGCTTGTTCTCGGTAACTGTTGTTGTCTTGTTTTCATTAACATTAAAATACTTTAAATAGACCGATCCAAATGCTAGTGTATATCCTATATCAAAACCCTTTTCGCTGCAAACAACCTGGCGCCGTTCAAAGTATTTAATGGAATGTAATTGAAATTAATTATGTACTAATTCATCTCGACTGTGCCAGCGATGCTATCCAGAACGGATGCCTTCCATGAACATACGTGAAGTATGTCTCAACAACCAACTCCAATCTAGCCTTCTAGCCAAGACAAGCTGTGCTCCTTGAATCCTTGTTCTACCGAGGCCGTCGTGATGGCCGGCCAGGCGCAGTAAGTAGCACTCGTTCTCTCCGACCTGGAAGTGGGCCGAGTTGTTGGTGCCCTCCACCAGAGCAGTGGCCAAGTACGGCCTGCGCACAGGCATCAAAGACTTTGCCTAATTTAATAAATCTAAAGCCCTCTTCTCTCGAAAGTGAGAGGATACACTCCAGGCTCCTGGCTGTTGTTGCTCGACGCTGGTTCAGGTAACCCGAAGCAAGATTTTTACCACACCGAATCATATAAATGTTAATAGAGGATAAATTGGAGCACTTTGTTCTACGGTTGGTAGGTGCAACAGCAGCAGTCTGTGAATCAATGAGGAAGGCACAGCACAATCTACAAATCGACGTCGTCGTGCTATCTTGTCGCACCCGCCATTTCGACGTTCCGAGAAAAACGCGTTTTAATGTTTGACCTTGAATAAGCAAAAACTAGAGCACGCAATATAAACAATAACAAACACGTTTTGTTTCGCTGACCATTATGTGCATTGTCCCGATGTTTGGTTTAAGTAGGTTGCTGGAGTCCCGAGTTATAATTACAAATGTTTACGGTAATCTAACTTGTTCGTGCGTCAAACGCGTTCCGACCTGAAATCCCTTTGGCCAGTTGTCGCACTTACGTCAATTTTCAGGGAGTGACAGCACGACAAGATTGAAACTTCTTTCATATGGAAAGCGACAACAATGCAAGGAGTTTTTTCGGTTTTTATTGAATATCTCAAGATTGGAATCGAATTTTGGAGATCTGTGAAGGTCAAAAGGTGATGCATTGTGAGCTGCACAAAATGGCATTCTTAACACAATTTGGCCCAAAATGCACGTGCGACAAGTTAGCACGACGGCGACGAAATGCCAGAAGGTACCGCCCGATGGGATGGTACCTTCGTACCGACTGTCGGGCTGAGGAATCGGCAGTTGAGGCTGTAGTTTTGAACAGTTAGCAAAGAAGTCTTTTGTATTTTAGTTTTTGATTTTAGATTTCAAATTATTTTAATATTGCTGTTTTTTCATCATTAGATATTTACAAAAAGTATTATATTAATTAGAAACACCTATAAGTAACACAAATTTTGACCGAAACACACATCAACTGTGCTTACTTTGGCAGTGAAAATACTGAAATTCAAGTGTTCGAAGCATGAGTTTGTGTCTGTGCGTTGAGGCAATCAACAAATTGCTGGCAGGTATTTGGTATCCCAATAAAATCTCAATTGAAACGTGTCGGCAAGATAAGGGGTGTGGCTTTCCGAGGCAGTTTCCGACCAGCTTTAATGAGCGCTAAAAGGCATCCCACTGGAAGGAATTTGCTTTGTTCCTGCCAGTATCTAGCAGTGTGTTGATTGGAATTGGTAGCTCAGTGTTTGCCACGTGTGCTGGAAATGGAATCTACAGCACGTTGAAGGGTATTTGTGTACAGACTATCACTTCAACAGGTGGGAATGATGGTTTCAAGGGCAGGGTACTCGAACAGATTGGAATACTTTCGAGAATGGTAATTCGATTGAACCGGATTCATGAACAATCCGGATTAACTCGAGACACTTATCCAAACTACTGTAATTTCTTTTTCGATCCCAGAAGAAAACGATGTCACTGCAAGGGACACTCTGCAAAGATTTGGTTTATGGCTTTTTAATGCGACGTTGCCTGTTGGCGAAGAGTTCCTCCCCCTTACTTTGACCAACTATCCTGTCACACCGCAGTCAATTTCAATACATCGCTCCAAACCTCCCACGACCGTTCGAAGAGGAGAAGGGGGAGAAAAAAAAAGCTCTAAACAAGTTAGGAAAACCGGATGAACTCAAAGTCTGGACACGAGCTCCGCTGGTACAGGGCAACTCCAGAAGTGATGGACACTGCTGGCTGCTGGTACTGACGGTCGTCGTCGTCGTTCACAACAAGATTGATTATCTTTTATTGACCACTTATGCAGAGCTGATGGCGTTGTTGTACACCAGCCCTTGGGAGATTCGTCCGAGCTCTGGGGCTGAAGCTGCAGAGAGATCGAACTGCTGGAAGGCAGCAGTGGTGTGAGGATGCTCTTGAGAATATGAAGAACGTTTAAAAATTCACAAGTCTTTACCAAATACACAGAATAGAAAACTAACAAAATCACCATCACTGAATCCGAATGTTCTTAGTCTTTGCCATTAAGAAGTACCCCATGTGTTCCGGAAGAAGAACTAACTTATTTGCCGTACTCCAGCAAAGTGTATCGACGATGTTGGAGCATCACATATTACTCCACCACTCACTTTCCTGGGTGATGAAGTACTATTTTTCATCACCGGATTGCTGTTAGTACACAAACATATCCACACAAGCGCAGATTGTTTGTTAACGAAGGAAGGTAAGAACACAGCAGGGTGCATAAATGCGAATCGACAGTACCAACCCAATGAACCGAAAACAAGACTAAAAAAGCAGACGGAGTTTGAGACGGAACCAAAGTTGGAGTCAGAATCGGTTAGGGTTCTTATCATGACTCAAAGTCGGAGTCTGTAAATTCTAAGAAGCCGGAGTCAAAGTCAGTGTCGCTAAATCTTAAAAAGTCGAAGTCAGCTAATTTGCAACAATTTTTCATGGTAGTTGGAGTCGGAGTACGAGGAGTTGAGTATTTTTGGAGGCTTAGAATTGGAGTTGGAATCAGAGTAGCTAAATGTTCAAAAGGCAGAGTAAGAGTTTGAGTGACATTCGCAAATTAAATCTTACAATATTCTGTTTTTTTTTTATTTATATTTATTTTCAATGTCGGTCATACTCACCATAAGCGACAGTTCCCGGTAGCATCGTCGATGTATTGCACACAGCGAGCGGTAAGCTTTACTTCAAATTTCAATTTATTTTCCCCCCAGCTCATCAATCAATCGGCTTTGATTCAGCGTCCGGATTGGTTTCGCTACACGACCACACACCACCTTTCATTGAGACGATCGGGTGCTGGTGATGCGTCCGGTGTTGTTCGTTGATGTGACAGAACGCCGGGACCGGACAGCTTCAGAATTGATGGCCACCACGTGAAGGTCAACAGGAGCGGCACAGAAAAAAGGACGCTCGAAGGACCTGTCACCAAGGCCGATGTGGCAGCCCTTCGAGAATGTTTAGGTAATTGTCATGGGCCATCGTTTACCGGGAGCTGTCAGTAAAGTGGATTATTTTGGGCTCTGATGATGGACTTTTTGCCACTTTGGTAAACTTTGTTTCGGCTCGAAACGGTTTTTGGACGACACTTTATCAAACATCATTGATCGATTGCTGATGGGTGAACTGATATTTCTTGTCAGACACTAATAAAAAAAACTCCTTTTTGAAGGGCTGGAGGATTGCGTTATTATTTTCTCAAATACATTATTATAGATTTCATCAACTCAATTAAAAAAAAACTCATCAATTTAAATTAACCTAAATAAAGCTCAACTCAATCCATCAAGCTCAGTAAACGTTTAGGTAATATAAATTTACTACTTCTTCAACTCAATTAAACCCATCTAAACGTTCAAAGGCAAGCTCTCACCGCAAACTCAACAACCTCAACCATGTACGTTCAATTCCAAGTGCCAACACCACGTTTAGGCAGTTGAACTCCATTTGCACGTGCAGCTAATTCATCAAACTTGACCGCCTCCGTCCGGAAGCCAATTCCTAAGCCCCCTCCCCCCTTGACCAGGCAGAATCGTGTTCGTGTTAAGGCGTGAACTCGAAAATAAAGAGTCATTCGAGTGTGCCGGCAGCCTTCGCATACAGACCGAAAATAAATTTGAACTAAATTGCCCATAAAACGCCAATTAATTACCGCACACTGGAAACGCATAAACATAGTTTTCCCGCTGCCTCCCCTCTAGCCGGAAAAGCGACGCCCCCCTGCTCGGTCGTAAAAGCTTTGAGCCAGTGCCAGTGTGCCGAATCAAGAGAAGTATACGTGACGGAACGGGAATCGTTGGCAAAACCGAAAACCGCAATGCTTCGGTACCGATTCTTGAGGCACCGATACGAACAGGGGAACGTGAAGGAACGCAGCAGGGGAAAGTTGGTTAAAAATGAACTTATGTGAAGAAAAAAAACACTTTTTAAGTACAAAAATACAAAAATACAAAAAAAAAATACAAAAATACAAAAATACAAAAATACAAAAATACAAAAATACAAAAATACAAAAATACAAAAATACAAAAATACAAAAATACAAAAATACAAAAATACAAAAATACAAAAATACAAAAATACAAAAATACAAAAATACAAAAATACAAAAATACAAAATACAAAAATACAAAAATACAAAATACAAAAATACAAAAATACAAAAATACAAAAATACAAAAATACAAAAATACAAAAATACAAAAATACAAAAATACAAAAATACAAAAATACAAAAATACAAAAATACAAAATACAAAAATACAAAATACAAAAATACAAAAATACAAAAATACAAAAATACAAAAATACAAAATACAAAAATACAAAAATACAAAAATACAAAAATACAAAAATACAAAATACAAAATACAAAAATACAAAAATACAAAAATACAAAAATACAAAAATACAAAAATACAAAAATACAAAATACAAAAATACAAAAATACAAAAATACAAAATACAAAAATACAAAAATACAAAAATACAAAAATACAAAAATACAAAAATACAAAAATACAAAAATACAAAAATACAAAAATACAAAAATACAAAAATACAAAAATACAAAAATACAAAATACAAAAATACAAAAAACAAAAATACAAAAATACAAAAATACAAAATACAAAAATACAAAAATACAAAAATACAAAATACAAAAATACAAAATACAAAATACAAAAATACAAAAATACAAAAATAAAAATACAAAAATACAAAAATACAAAAATACAAAAATACAAAAATACAAAAATACAAAAATACAAAAATACAAAATACAAAAATACAAAAATACAAAATACAAAATACAAAATACAAAAATACAAAAATACAAAAATACAAAAATACAAAAATACAAAAATACAAAAATACAAAAATACAAAAATACAAAATACAAAAATACAAAAATACAAAAATACAAAAATACAAAAATACAAAAATACAAAAATACAAAAATACAAAAATACAAAAATACAAAAATACAAAAATACAAAAATACAAAAATACAAAAATACAAAAATACAAAAATACAAAAATACAAAATACAAACAAAATACAAAATACAAAATACAAAATACAAAAATACAAAAATACAAAAATTAATTGAAATGTACTTTTTGAATCTTTATCAACTCAGAAAAGTTATATTTTTATTTAGAAATAATTTTTTATTTTAAAATTAAATATTTTTTGTTACTTTGCTTTTTAGAATGTAACAATATTTCTGTAAGTTTTTTTTTTTAATTTTTCTTTCTCTTGCTAGTGCCTTAGTTAAAGAAATAATTGTTCCAAAATGGATTATGATGCAACACACAGCTGAAAGGAACTCCAAAGCTCTGTTATGCACTTCAAAATAACTTATTGTATCTTGATTAATTCACCAATAAAACCGAATTGAATTCAATTAGAATGTAGCAATGTTCTACAAAATTTCAAAAGATTGAAGATAAAGGCATGTATAAATATTATAAGTAAAATTTGTAAATTCAATAAATTTTGTTCCAATTTTTTAATTCCTAGAATTTCCTACCCTGCGCAAACGGAAACGTGAGTCCCGGCTATTAGAATGCTACCTTACCTCTATTAACCTGCCCATTAGAAGCAAACGTTCATCCTCTAAGGGGAACCTTTTCCACTTATTCCCAAATGAAGAAAACTGTATATGAAAATTTATATTTTCTTGCCCCTTCGTCCTCCCCAACTACCCCGTTCCCCTCCAAAACCATCATCAGAGAAAAGCTCCCTAGCTGCCAGCAACCAGCACAGTGCGGGGTGCAACTCACTTGGGGGTTTGCTTTTGCGGTCCCACCGATAGCACGAAGACTGCTGCAGCTGACTGCCTCCCTCGGGAGTGAGGAGGGACGGCTGAGCGAAATAAACACCGGAAAATATCCTGAATTCAAAGTTTTCCAAGCGTAACCACAAAATGCTTTCCGGATAATTGCGTCCCCCCTCCCGTCCCACCCAACTCTCTACTGTGTCATTTCCCCCCTATTAATGGGGGGTGGGGTGGAAGCTCTTGTGTATTCCGTGCCAAATCCAGTGAAATCTATCCAAATTCTCATCAACGGACGGACCTGGTTTACTAATCAGGGCAGGGTCCGCATGGGCGTTCGGCAAATTAAGGGGGGAGGGGGGGGGGGGGAAGTGGTTCATAATTCAAACAACAAATTGGCGACAGTTTCGAGCAACTTTTAATTACTTTATGCACCTTTCGGAGGGGTTGCTTTGAATGGGCCAAAGTTTAACCAGAGGAAATTGTATTTGTACACCAGTCAGTACAGTCGTAACGTCGTCGTCGTTTTGGACGGAAGTTACAGTTAAACTTTTGCGGTAATTCGGGGGAACGTTCTGTGGGCGGAGAGAGAGAGCTTCTGCAATTTATGGTTCTTTGGATTGTTTCGGGTGGTTCAGTCGATTACGCTCTAAACGTACAAGCAGGTTGAATTTACGTTGTGTAAGTAGAGTACAAATTGCTCAATGCTACGCTAACTGTACAGAAACTATAAAGTTGATAATTTTCTAGGATCATATAAAAAAACAAGAATTCACAAATCCCACTTCATTTCAAGAGAATCCAATACTAATTACCTCTCAGTTGACAACAACAGCCCACCAAACGTGTATACTCATTAACAACTCGAAAGGAAATTGAATTCCATTTTCAATTAAACCGCACATTTCATTCACAAGATTCACGATTGTGCGCTTTGATCAATTCGTAAAATTAAATCACTCAACGAAATCAAAAGAAACTTCCCCGGCCCCACGCACAGACACCTGCACCGAGATTCAATTTGGGAGCCGACGACGACGACGGAACGGAACCGGATATTGCCGGACACGGATGCGACTCATCCCCATGCTGATGATGGGGAAACTGGTGATTGCAAGTGTCGCGTAATTAAAATTGATGCAATTATTCAACCAGATGGATGCACTTTTTTTTCGCTCTCTTTTTGACGATTTAAATCGAAATGCCATTTGTGGGGCGCAGTTGGTTGGTGAATGAAATGTGAAGCAGTAAATAAATTTTAAAGAATTTGATTCAAAAATCCTATAATATAAATAATTTTCAATGACATTGTTCCAACAAACAAAAATACTCTCACTATAAGATTGTTTCCGCTGTGAAACGTAATTGGTACCTGTTGATGGATTTTTTTTAAATTCAATTAAACGCATCCAAACTGGAATGCAATTAATATTCAGAGTCAGGCAGTGATTATTTGTGCGAAAAGACGGGTCATTTACCTACCCCATTGCTCAACAGGTTCTGTGGTAAGTCATGTTTAAATAATGAGTTTTCATGCATAATAATTGCCTCCCGAGGAATTTTCGCCAATGGGGGAGGAAAGAGATTGCATTTTCCATGGGATTATTTATGCCATTGCACTCATTAGCACAGTAAAGCGAATTAATTTTCGTAGTGATAAAATATTTCTGCATGCCATTATACTTTCAACAAAGTAAGTTTATCGGCAATTTTCAAAGATTAAAGCTGCTTTCGAAAAAAAAAAGTTGCAACAAAATTAATGCAAGAAAACTAATGTCTTCAGACCAAAAAACTGAAGCTATCAAACAATCGAACACGCTTGATCGGGGTTGGAGGGATTGTCATCAAAAAGTTAAAATCGTTTCATTTTACTTTCGACAGTTGCAATCGCTGCAACTCCTTCCTGGTGTTCTTCGAACGAACCGTTTGCCCAGTGCATGGTGTGATTGGTGCCAGAACTTCTGAAACTGCTTGCATTAGAATTTGAATTGCAAAGTACTTTGGCAAAGATAATCAAACTCGTACCCGTAAGAGGTACTGTGTGTTTGTGGTTTGTGTGCCAGCTGGAACATCTTCCGCTTCAAATGTAGATTTGGTTTCTTAGGGGCTGCCAAATTAAACTGTCCCTTGGCGGGGATTGCATTGCTCCGGATTTCATCAGGTAGAGGAAGTTTTTGCTCCACAGGAATTGAAACTCTGCTTGATTGGGATGGAAACGGGATGCATAGTTAGAACCAATTTAAGAACAAGGAAAGATTGAATGGAGTTTTTGAAACCTTTTGCCTTCTTCGCTAAAGGTAAGGCTGTTGTCGGAGATTGCAGGACATGCCCTCTTTTGAGCGAAATACACAGTAGTTAGTGTAATTATGCGCTAAAAGCTGATTTAATTTCATTAGTGTTTGTTTACATATTAATTCTTAGCAAAACTTTCGGCTGGGCGCTGTTGCTGTAAATTATGGTTTTACATAAAAACAATTCAATTTTTAACCCCAGTTAACTTACAGCGAATCAGTAAATGGGCAATAATTATTGCTCCCAAATGTGCTCCTTAACCTTCGTAAAGAGAAATATTTTGCCGCGACTGGTTGACAACTTTTGTTCTTTTGTTCATCTGACATAATGACTTTTGCCAAAATTGAACCCTTCAGGTCGGCCACGGAAGGTTCGCTGCCGAGGGGCATTCGAACGGTAGAATGTCCCGCGAAATCCGTCGCAACAAAGGCTATAATCCTGTTCTACATTTGAACTTTTTATAGAACGCCCGTAATACTATCTACTCAGAATCGAAAACTGAACAAATTTCAAAAGATCTTGCAACCCTGTCTCAAGTTAAGTAATATTTATGGACCTTTATTAGGCCGGATCACACTTATCAGTATGTAAACAATGTCCAGATCCATAATCTATCGTTAGATAGGTATTCGATAGACCTTCCAAACGAGTCCAAAAGATTGGAAATCTGCCAACTATGTCTCAAGTTATGAGCTCTTAAGTGACATTTACTTATTTGAAGTCGGTTCATTCTTATCTGCATGTAAACAATGTCTGGATCCGGATAGGTAATAGAGAGGCCTTCCCGGCCAGTCTAAATGTTTGAAGACCTGGCAACCCTGTCTCGGAAATTTCAAGGAAATAGCAAAACTCAACTCTCGATAGCCGGGAAATCGCTAATCTCGAGAATCGTCACCTTCAAATAAACAGTGATGTCTTTATATACCGTGTTGCCAGAACATAACATAAGATCTTTTCAAAACATCTTTTGAAAGAATATTTCATGAAAATTAAATGTGATAACTATAACGATGTACACAAAATAAGTACAGTAAGTTTTAGATAATGATTAGGACTTTTCAGAAAATTTAGAAATTTGGATTTTTTTCGATTTTTAATTAATCTTGTTATCACTAAAAGTAAAAATCTCAAAAAAAGTAATTATTAATATTCAAATTATTTTATTTGTTTAAGGAGACTTGAAAGACATTTTTTAAGCCATAGAACATGATAAAAATCTGGTCGAAGATATGATATTTTGAAAAAAATGTGTTCTTTTGATAATGTTGAAAAAGTAGTTTTTGTAATTCTGCTGTGAAACTATCCTTCTGGACAAACGAAACGGCCTGCTTTTCTCTACCAAAAATAACAGCATGTAAAATTAATACCTTTCAATACTAGTGATGAATAGCATCATGTTGCTAACATTTTTTTTGCAATTTAGAAAAACGCTTCTAGAATTAAATTTTATGTCAAACATTCATGTGTTTAGTGAATTCACCGTTCAAAACAAAAAATATTGAAAAATGTTACTTTTCGATATAAGTGTTGATAAGTATAACTTTTCAGCATTGGAATTGAAAGGTATTAATTTTTCATTCTGTTATTTTTGGTAGCGAAAAGTAGTCCGTTTCGTTTCCGCAGAAGGACAGGAAAAGTTGACAGTTTCACATCGGAAAAAATATTTTTTGCAATTCCGTCGTGAAACTACTTACTTTTCCTGTCATTCTTGAACGACGAAACAGCCTACTTTTCTGTACCAAAAATAACAGAATCGAATAGTAACCCTTTTCAAAACAAATGCTGAAAAGTTCTACTTTTCAGCACTGAAATGGATGCTGAAAAGTTGAACTTTTCAGCACTTGTTAGGAAAATTTATACTTTTCAACATTTTTTTGATTTAAACGATGCATTGACTCAATGCATGGGCATTTGTACGATAATTCTGTCCAAAGGGTGTTTTTCGGAATTGCAAAAAACGTTGTATGGAACTCGTTGCAAAACTTGATTTTTCATCACTCGTCGTATTTATCTAAGTCGGTGAAACTCGTTAGATAAATGTACGACTCGTGCTGAAAAAATCCTCTTTTTGCAACTTGTTGCATAAACTACTATTTCGAAACCATATTGAAATGTACAAAAACATTGCCATATTAATAATAAAATGTACCGTTCTTAAGTTATAAAAAGTCGAATGTATATTTTTAGTCGAATGTATTATTTTTTATTTTTTATATTTTTATCTTAGTGTCACCTAATAAGCCTGTAATTTTCAACTGACGATATCTCAAAAACTATTTGTTCGATTCGAAACAAAACGTTTGAGTTATTTTCTGATCTTTTCAATAAAAAATATTTTCGAAATTGTAAAATTGAGCATAATTTTGTGAAAGATCTACAAAAGGTAATTTTCAAAGATTCATATTCAAGGCCACATTCTGATTTTTTTTTTTGTTTTTGAAAAATCCCATTTTTCCACATAAAAACTTGTCTCTGTAACCAGATTATGCACCATGATTTTCTGCTTGTTTTGTTTTTCTATCAGAGGCTATATTTCAGCAATCATCGAACCAATATTAAATTTTTAATAAGAAAATTTCCGGAAAATTCGAAATTTATTTTTTTGATTTTTGACTTGATGGCTTGATTTTTTTTATTTTCATAAGTTTCGCATTTTATTTGATAAACTACAGTTGAGCAAATATGTCTTTCCAATTTCAAAAAGACTATAATCATTATGACCTGTTATGATTTTACAAATATTTAATGTCACGCAGCTATTTTTGGACCTACCGGAAGTCACACTGAATCATTGAGTAAATCTTCCTTGCGTATCTTTCCACCCGAGAAAATCCCCAGTGAATGAAAATGGATGTCACCCTTCAGATTTTTATGAACTCGGTTCGTCCGCCCACATCAACGCAGCCCACCAAAGTTTTCGCGCTCGCACCTGCTGCGGGCAGTTAGGCTCAAATTAGAAAGTTTATCAATCCATCCATCCAGCCATTTCTTCGTCGTCGTAGGCTTCCGACTTTCAATCCTTCTTCCCTTTTTGCTCGGAAAAGCGCCCCTCCCCCTTAATGACTGCGGGCCACCTGGGAAAGTGGAAAAGTTGTGCTCCATCGCTCGATTCTTGCGTCGCACTCGTTTTGCGTTCGATACAGCTTATTTAACTTTTCCGACTCGGCGAGACGACCTCCTCGTCATCGTTGAGGAGTTATTTATTTTTCTTTTTTTTTGCGGAAACATCCTTGTCAGTGTGAAGATTTGAAATAAAATTTAGCGTGAACTTTTTTCTTCCACCTGCAAAAATCTTGAAAATGACAAAATTTGCTTTTTTCTGTGAAATGTTTTTTTTTTTAACAAAACATAAAAAATCGCTTTACATAAAAAGTGTGTCACTTTTTACTTAAAAAATCAAACCATGGCAAGAAAATCAGTGAAATGTGTTACCCCACCAAAATGGCAAAACCATGAAGCACGAAAAAAACGAAACTATTGGCACTACGCCCCCCGGGGCATGGCCTTCCTCTAACGTGGGATTTCTGCTCCAGCGCCTCTGACGAGACAGGAGAAACCGGGACCGACGTTTTACTTCACCATCCGATAGAAGCTCAGTGGATAAGGCGGGAATCGAACCCGCGTCTCATAGCATCATCGGGATCGGCAGCCGAAGCCGCTACCCCTGCGCCACGAGACCCACCATGAAGCACGTGAATCGTGAAAACTTATCACTTCAGTAGAGGCAGTTGCCACCAAATTTGTGGATGCGGAAGAGCTTTTGGGGGAAAAACTGCGAGGAAAAAGTTCTCCCAAACTCTTTGCATATCATCGAAAGTTGTTCGAGCCATAAACCACGCTCACTGTACGCATAAAGGTGAAGGATGGATTTCCCATCGCAAGTAATTTACAAGTTGTTACTAAAGTTGGAAGTAGTTCTGAAGTTACGTCTCGGGTGATTGGTTGGCGAACATCAATTGCTTTTGAATGGGACGTTCGTGCAGGAAGTTCAACAGAGTTTAAAAATCTGTACATACTGTTATCTTGAAACATGAATTTGAAAAAAAACATGTTTTTAATAATTTGCAGCCTTAAATTTGATGGCGTATATTTACGAATCCAAACTGGCAATTTATTTATTATTCAAAATAAAGGGGTCGTACAACCCCTCCACAACGGGATATCAAATAATGACCATTGGATTCGTGATCAGGGACCAAAATGTCCCGCTAGGACAAAGCACCACGCAAATCTTACAGGGATCGGGGCTTTTTCTTCGATTTTGTGTGAGTTGACAGAGAATTACCCATCCAGATTCTCTTTTCCATATACCGTAATCTGGTTTTAGCAGATTTTAGAGCACTTAAAAGCATGAAATTTGGAAATCAATGCTCCATTCTTGTTTATTTGTGTCTGTTCTATCCAAATCCGATTAAAAATATCCAAAAATTGTGCAGTGACAAGATTAAAACTGCTGTCCCGATTCGCCTCATGTGTCCCGATTCAGCCCAGATAACGATACGATATTATTGAGTGTCCATCGGACGAGCTTTCTGGTAAAAATATTGTTAAGACTGAAAAGTCAAACATCACATATAGAAAAGGCCAAACAAATGGTCTAAACCCCGGTTTTTTCATTATTTTTTATTTTTTAAATCGCTGGACTTCGGACTATGGTCAATATGGTGACTTTAAAGTCAATTTGTCTGGAAAATCAGAAAATTGATTTTTGATCATTTTGACGTTTAAGCCTTGTTGAAAAAAATTGTTTGCATAATTGTTTTTTAGGAGAGTTGCTTCTTCTTGCATTTTTCGTGATGCTTTTTGGAACATATCAGGCTTTCTTTACAAAAAAAATTGTACGAAAATAAAATCGTGGCAACAGCTACAAATTTAACTTTTAAATTTAAGAGCGAGTCCACGAACAGGGCATACCCCTTTGTATGGGATGTCGTTTAGACCTCACCAATCTGCCTGAAATTTTCAGGGGTTGTTTGTACATATAAAACTAGTATCTATCCAAAGTATGAGCACTCTAGGTCAACGGAAAGTGGGGCAAATCGGGACACGAAGTTTGATGGTTCAAAAACGTCAAAAATCTTAAAAATTCAATATAATTTCAAAATTCAAAATGCATCCGAAAGGGCTTAAAAATGCAACAAAATGCAAGAAGAAGAACCCCAATTGGATAAATCTAAAGAAAAAAAACATTACTCAATCCACTTTGGATGCCATTCTCTCATTTATATACACAGAAAAAAATGATGGTAATATTCATCAGGAAATGGTGACAGATTTTGCGGCAAAAAAAAAATGATTAATTTTACCCCAGAAAATCCCAAAGTTCAACATTTGTTTACTGTGTACAGACACCACCTTTGAAGAAAACGGCAACGCTCTAAATGGCCATTTCGACGCTGTTGTGCTATCTTGTCGCACGTCGTTTTTAAACTTTCCGAGAAAAACGCGTTTTAATGTTTGACCTTGTATAAACAAAAACGAAAGCGCGCAACGTAAAAAGCAGCTGAAAATCCTGTGATGTGGTGGAGTTGCTCTAAAATGAAATTTATTAAGCTGGAAACATAAACACGCTTCGTAACACACAAAGAAATATCTAGTGATCCAATCAAGTATTCAAATATTTACCAACCTGATTTTTTTTTATATCAATTCGAATTAGTTTGATAAATATTTTGAAAATAACAAATGGCCAAATGACAATAAAAAAAAAGATTGTTTCATGATATTATGTTGAAACTTAGCAAACAAAACTACACTCAATCTGATTGACAGTCGCATTGATAGATTAACACTCGCTGACGCTCATTTCTTTGCATGATTCGTTTATTTACGGCAGCTTACTAAAACTATTCTATCTCGATATAGCTTTGTGAGAAAAAAAAACATGTTTTAAGACATCTTGACCTGCCAACCTGTTTTTCAAATCCATTTTAATTTGAAACTACACCATGACCAGCAAAAAGTCCATTTCAAAAGAGTACCGTCGAAAATGTGCCTTCATTCTTGGGGTAAAAAACTTCCCACTAAATACAATGAGTACCTCCAGTGTCAGTGAAACGTGTCGTGCTTTCTTGTCGCACGTCGCTTTATGACGTTCCGAGAAAAACGCGTTTCAATATTTGACCTTGAATAAACAGAAAACTAGAGCACGCAAGGTAAACAATAACAAAGGAAGTTTGGTAGAATTTTGTTTACGGTAGTCGGGCATGTACGTGTGTCAAGCGCGTTTTGACCTGAAATCCCTTTGGCCAGTTGTCGCAATGTGTCAAGATAGTACGACACGATTGAAACTTGCAACATTAATGCAAAGAGGATTTTCAGTATTTATTTAACTACTCAGGATTGAAATATGAAGTTGGAAATCTTTGAAAGTCAAAAGGTGGGTTGTTGAAAGCTGCACAAAATGGCGTTCTTATCTCAATTTGGCCCAAAATCGACGTGCGACAAGATAGCACGATCTTGACGAAAAGAAAACTGAACCAGTTTGCTGCCACAACAGGATGGTAAACGACGAAAGCATAAAATTATCTCAAATTATCATGCGCATCACAACTGCCAAGAGCAGCTGGCAGCATCAGCAGTAAACGTCACACTAAAGTGGGCGGAAGTTGAATGCAGTCTAGCACACGGACGCTATCGAACACTTCTGTGCAGCATGGATTTAGAAGGCTAGAACAGAACAAATCAAGAGCGATGATATACAAATATTCAAATTTTTTAATATTGAAATTTTACTTGTTCAAAGTTTACTCTTCAAAATACATCTCTATCAATACATTTTAGACTAGCTAGTAAAATGTGTATCCCCGGAAGTTACGAAGAACCAAAATAGTGAAACGGAAAGTGGCCTGTCAAGACGTACTCAGTGTACAAAGCAGATCATCGCAAGATTCTGCGGAGCTGACGTTGATGCGAGCGGAAATAAAAGAATAATGGAGACAAAGATGAATAGATTATGCGCTCAAGATTTATGACTCAATCATGGCAACTCTTTCTCCTTGGCACGTTTGCTTCCGCGAAGCTGGAAGAGTTGAGAGGGGGTGAGTTAGAATATTCGCAATAGTACGACGGGTTGTGCTCGTAAAAAAACCCTAGATATGATGATCGCATGATGTCTGTGCGTACCCTGCTACGGAGAGGAGGTGGGTTGTTAAGGATGGAGCAACCGTCCTTTTCCAGATAATGCTCAAGATAAGCACCTTCTGTTGGCTGCCAGCGATTCCACCAACCAGCTCCGGGGGAACGTGAAACTGAGAAGTAATGTTGTTGTTGTTATAGTTTTGTATGCGGTGATATCACTTTTATGCGGAGATCGTCAAAACCATGCAGCATATCTATTTCCGTTGGTAGTACGAGCATGGGTAAGGTGTGATGCTATCGGAATATTGTTTTGTCCTTCTCGATGTTTTCCTTAAATTGTTCATAAGTCCATAATTTACTTTACTTATTAAAAAAAAACAGCTTGGAAAATATTTTTTTAGTGTCTCTCAACAGATTAATTTCAAAAGATTTATTTTTTTAGAAATATGCCCCCTGACATTGACGTGATCCATTTTATGACACACTACATTCCAAAATGTCATTCTGGTCGCCAGAAAAACACACACACACAAGCATCCTTAGACCATCATCATAACAGCATTCTCCTTCTTCTGGGTTCGTTGCTGTCATCCTAACTAAACAGACGTGCATTCAAACTTTCAACCTATTTCAGCTCCTTGAGACAACAACAATGATGGCGTCGGAGTGGGGAGGAGCGAACATAATGTTTATGTTTATTGAATAAAATTAGTGTACTTTGTGGAAAGGAAAGTCGTGACCAAGAAAGTGGGGGGAGGGGAAATAGGGGTAGACGAACGTGGCAGCAAACTTATGATTTAAGATAAACTCAAGACAAACTTTGGAGAAAGCTTTTGTTTTATTATGAGCGCAAAAGTTAGGCTGAAGACCACTTCCGTTTTACTTTCAGTACTCATGTGTGGGGCACGTGTGTTTAAGTTTGAAATAAGATAATATGCTCATGCTGGAAACCATGATGATTTCACTGAAATTAATTTCTGTTGGCAGATAAACTGGTCTGTGGGCAGACCTCGTTTATTTTATCTGATTTGCTTTTTCATACATATTTAATATTTTTTTCATTTTTTTTTTTTTCAAAAACATTTTCTAGGAAGTATGGCTCATTATTTTGGTTCGATTTTTCCAATTTCGGCATCATTAAGGCAAAATTATAATCAAATTTCCAAGTCCCAATTCCGACCCCGAATTTCGGGCTCCAATCCCTGCAGTGACCGCACCGAATCGATCCCCGCTAATGAAACTATCCGTCACCGTGGCCAACCTTCGGCACCGTTCCGGAATGCCAGCCAGCAGTGGCCGGCCGGCCACCCAACTCCAGCACTGTGTTCACTGTTGTGTAGTATAATTTGATAAATTAGTCTCGCGGTTTTCGGGGGATTCCGGGCCAGTTTTGGAACTGAAATTCGAACGGGAACGAGAGGAATTGTTGCGCAGGGAATGGCCCCGTATAAATCAAGTGTTCCTGACCCGAAATTCGCTGCATCCGGTTGCAAGTCGATTCCGGATGTGTCGGCGTAGGATATTTTGTTACCGCCAGGCAGCGCACCAGGAAATCCGCGACGTGTGTAGAGGTTGAACGCATCACCCAAGTGGCATTTCGTGGCTTTTCCGTGGAAGCACACGTGGGAAAGCTAATCAAGCCACACACGCCAGCGACCACCAACGATGTGAAAACGGTTGCACTTGAGCCCTCGACGATGGCTTTGGGGCTTTTATTTGGCGCACAATTTCGAGGGGGGAACTTTACCGCAAAAGCATGTAATGTTGTGTGGTAAAATGTTGATTTCCACCCTTGATCACGTCGAAAAAAACGAATGGTAAGGACACTTGTTGAATTGTAAATGGTTTTCAAAAATGCTTGTTCAAATAAAATGAAGTTTTGGTATCCTGGAGGAGATGACAATCGGCATGAGCATTGACTTGCGAATTTATTTGAAAGAGACTTGACCTAAAATTTGCTGTTGGGTGCAAAATAATTATAATATTTTAATTCAATTCATACATTGACTGAAAATGTATTTGCTAAGCCCAATTTAATATCTACTACTAAATATATTTACAAAACTCTACAGGAATATCTGACTTGACTCATGTTTGGCAGGAAACATTATCTTAACAAATAAGAATCTTCAAAAATGAAACTTTATTAGTTTTATTAAACTTCTTTTTTTATTTTCACCAAAACTAACTGCAAAATGATGAAATAAAACATCTTGCGGCTAGAGCTTTTGTGGCCGCTGGGTTCTTATTAACTTGCATTTACGATCAATAAATATATTCAATGATTTGATAATATTGAAAAGACATATAACAGTTGTCCTAAAATCTTGAATATGCCAATTGTATTAAATTTATATTACAATATTTATAAATATTCTCCAAAACAAGGCTGAAACCTTTTCTTTTCTTAAATTATGACTCCATTCAAAAATTTATAAAAAAAATTATAAAAAGATATAGCTGTTAAAAGTCATTTCAGCTGTTTTCCTTTTTAATATGATTTCTTCAATTATTCGCTCTCTGTGACAATATGAAATAGATAATTAAAAACTTTCAAAAATTTGAATTGACAATCATCAATATAGAAAAGTTAGAGAAAAACTCAAACAAAATATTCAGTTTAAAAAAAAAGATATATGATAGCAGCACATCATCATTTGGTAATATGGTAATTCTCCGCCAACCCACACAGCAGTTGCCCCGACCCCTCTTCGATTTGCGTGAAACTTTGTCCTAAGGGGCAACTTTTGTTCCTGATTACGAATCTGAGGCCTGTTTTTTGATATCTCGTGACGGAGGGGCGGTACGACCTCTTCCATGCGAAAAAACAGGTGTTTCTCCCATTTTCCGTTACTCGACCGTAAATTTTTTTGGAACATGTCATTTTATGGGAAATTTAATGTTCTTTTCGAATCAACATTGACTCAGAAGGGTCATTTATTCATTTAGAACAAAAACTTTCATTTTAAAATTTCGTGTTTTTTCTAACTTTGCAGGGTTATTTTTTAGAGTGTTACAATGTTCTACAAAGTTGTAGAACAGACAATTACAAAAATTTTGATATATAAACATAAGGGGTTTGCATGTAAACATCACGAGTTATCGCGATTTTACGAAAAAAAGTTTTGAAAAAGTTGGTCGTCATCGATCATGGCCGTTCATGGTCACCCGCGACAGACACGGACGACGAAACAAAGAGAAACGCAAAAAGTAACTTTTTCAAAACTTTTTTTCGTAAAATCGCGATAACTCGTGATGTTTATAAGCAGACTCCTTATGTCTACATATCATTTTTTTTTTGTAATTGTCTGCTCTACAACTTTGTACAACATTGTTACTATCTAAAAAATAACCCTGCAAAGTTAGAAAAAACACGAAATTTTAAAATGAAAATTTTTGTTCTAAATGAAAAAATGACCCTTCTGGGTCAATGTAGATTCGAAAATAACATTAAATTTCCCATAAAATGACATGTTCCAAAATTTTTTACAGTCAAATAACGGAAAATGTGAGAATTTTTAAAACTTTTTTAGTGTTTTTTATTCGATGAAAAATACGTTTTTTCGGAATTCTGAGTACGCCATCAAATCGGGCGTCTAATTTTACATAAAAGTCCCTTTGACACCAAATTTCTATCTCATCACCGTTTCAGGCTGCAAATTATTGAAAACACCTCTTTTTTCGCATGTTCAAAAATGTAATGGGTCGTACCGCCCCTCCGTCACGAGATATCGAAAAACGGACCTCGGATTCGTGATCAGGGACAAAAGTTACCCCTTAGGACGAAGTTTCACGCAAATCGAAGAGGGGTCGGGGCAACTTTTCCCGATTTCGTGTGAGCTGGTAGAGAATTACCCACATGGCATTTACAGATTTTTAGCAAATTTTGAATTTCCGGCCTACAGTTCGAAAAAGACAGAAAACTACTGGTAAACAAGTGTTTGCAAAGATTTGCATGGGCTTGAAATTTTAAATTGACCTTTAGATTAACCAGAACCGAATGGAAAACTTTAAATAAAAGTTGTGCCATCTTATTTGAGAAAAATATTTAAATTTAAGTATATTATTGCCTGATAAAGATTGCGAAATTAATAAAAATTGATGTTTTCCCATACCATTTGGTGTTTTGAACAAGCAAATCGATTCAAACCAAGTTTTCTCCCTACGCCACTCTCCAAAAATTTTACTTCTCACATAATTTTTTTTATGACTGAATGTAATAGGATTTGGGATGGATGGATAGATGGATGATTTGGTATAATGGATTTAACTCAAAATTTATTCCTCGGTCTGTTGTTCGCTCTGTTTTATGCTGATATGACCTTTTGAGAAAGTAAGTGTGAATTGTTCAGATCGACCTGCAATGTTGTCTTTTTTTTCTTTTTGCAAAAAGGATTACTCTTTCAGCTTATGTTTTCATGATAACAGTATCCTAATTATAAAAATGTCACCAACAGAAGCAACTTTTCCCACATGAATTATCCCTGCTCAAATAGCGGCAAACCGGTCCAGCGCTGTCATAAATTATTTCTTCACCTAGCAACTAACCCACATACACATACACATACACACAAACACACGGCACATCGGAAGCTATTCGTTTCTCACAACAAAACATAGTTTCGTGGCCAGGTGCGCTGACAATGCGCAAAAATACAACTCTCACATTAATAAAGTTTTAATTAAACTGGTTATAAATTCAACATCCCACCGTATTAATACGGAATGTGGTTCCCTCCCCAACCCGGGACAGCGCTCCCCCTGGACCGCATAAATACGCAGCAAGTTTACAACACACTGTTTCCGCTCAACTCCGAAAGTCCGCCCACTTCCTGCCGGCCAGAGTTGTAGCTGTCTCAGATCAACTGCGTACACGTGCACGTAAATATCTTTTCGGTTTTAGTTTCCAACCACCTTCGCTTACCGCCCCGGTGGGACATCCAAGGAAGGCCTCGGTCCGTGCCCAAGAACTACTCGGAGATATCTTGGCTTTGGGCCCGTATGACCGAAGCTGGTGTGGTTTTAACCCTCAATTAAACTGTGGAAAACTTCACATCCAAAATGTTATGATATTATTTGACCTGGATTCAAACCATGAGGTTGTTCGAGTTCTCTAAACACAAGTCGCGATATCAAATTTCAACCAAAACCGGCAGCAGAGGGTCAACAATGGTCCTCAAGTACCTCAAACCTGAGCCCGAAAGCCATGGAATATGTTCAACAGCAACGGGTAATTCCCTAGACCGGAACCGGATTCAGTGTACGTTCAACGCCAGGCTATACCTTTTCTCAACCCAACCCATCCGGCTAGCTTTTTGGTACATCTTGATGGGTCTCCCCCGTGACAACATGACGGAGCTTGCCAAGGTACATTGCTGCTACTGCTGCTAGCCCACGGTGATTTCACTAGCAGCGGTATCTCATCTTGTCCTCCCACGGCGATGGTACTACCCGTGCTATGCTTGCTGGTGTTTTGTTGAGACAAATTTTGAGCAAGACTACGCGGTTTAACCCTGCCACAGCCATTCGATTCCAAAACATTAGCCAGCATTAAACTCAATCAAGCCAAAAAAAACAATAAAGCTATTTGATTCTAAAATTCAATTTAAAAAAACTTGAAACAAGTTTAAGGTATTGGCAATAACTTAATTTAAATCAAGCTTTTACTGCACTAAACTTTTTTTTAAACTTCTCATTAGCGATTGAAAAAAGTGTTCATGTTGGGAAAAAATGTCAATATTAATAACTCACACAAGTACTACGGAAACAAAATTACAAAAGAATGGAAGACTCATATAAATATTGCAGAAACATGATGTTTTTCAGGTATTTTGGACAGTATTTCTAATAAAACATTTTCAAGAGCTGTACAAATTTGAGAGAGTGTAAAAAATTACTTAAATAAAACTAAAACACGATTCGATATTTCTAAAACAAAATTGAATTTTGAAAAATATCTCTCAAACCTTAGTAAAACATTGGTTATGCTCTCGACTGTTACTCTACAATTTTGGGTTGTGATTTTTCGGCTTTCAGTCATATAGCAGTGAAAACAATACACCATATTCTTGATTTACACAGCGAAATGGGGGTGTTTAATTCGAGAATCGTTTAAAAAAAGAATGTCCATGACTTAAATTGAGAATATGACTTAAATTAAGAATCTTTTGGATTTCGTAATTTGTCGGAGAATTTTCAAAATGTATCAATAGTATTTTGTTTAGTCATGTTATAAAAACATTTTAGCATGGTTTTGGAACACCTGGGATGTTCTAGTCCATCCGAAACTTCCGGAAATTTGGTGCAGCAGGCTAACCGAAGAAACAAGTTGAAACTTCAAAATTTTGACAACGGATCTTACCCAGAGTGCTTCAGTGAGTGCGGTAGGCTACAGTGCATTGTTGTTACAACTTATTGGGATGATCTGGGACATCCAAGGACTCCCTGGAGTTAAGATCTGTGGGTCTACCGCTGCAACAAGCAAGAGGTCGACGGATTTTGACCCCGGAACATATCCGCATAGCTTCAGTGAGTATGGTAGACTACTTTGCTGATGTGTAGGGATGTCCTGGGTCATCCAAGGACTCCCTGGAGTTAAGATCTGATGGTCTACCACCGTAACAAGCAAGAGGTCGACGGATTTTGACCCCGGAACATATCCGCATAGCTTCAGTGAGCATGCAAGACTACTTTGCTGATGAGTATGAATGTCCTGGGTTATCCAAGGACTCCCTGGAGTTAAGATCTGTGGGTCTACCACCGTAACAAGTAATAGGTCGACGGATTTTGACCCCGGAACATATCCGCATAGCTTCAGTGAGTATGGTAGATTACTTTGCTGATGTGTAGGGATGTCCTGGGTCATCCAAGGACTCCCTGGAGTTAAGATCTGTGGGTCTACCACCGTAACAAGCAAGAGGTCGACGGTTTTTGACTCCGGAATATACCCGCATAGCTTCAGAGAGTATGGTAGACTACTTTGCTGATGTGTTGGGATGTACTGGGTCATCCAAGGACTCCCTGGAGTTAAGATCTGTGGGTCTACCACCGTAACAAGCAAGAGGTCGACGGATTTTGACCCCGGAATATACCCGCATAGCTTCAGTGAGTATGGTAGACTACTTTGCTGATGTGTAGGGATGTACTGGGTCATCTAAGGACTCCCTGGAGTTAAGATCTGTGGGTCTACCACCGTAACAAGCAAGAGGTCGACGGATTTTGACCCCGGGACATACCGGCATAGCTACAGAGCGTATGGTAGACAACTTTGCTAATGTGTTGGGCTGACTTGGGTCATCCAAGAACTCTCTGGAGTTAAGATCTGGTGGTCTATCATATCTCCAGGGAGTCCTTGGATGACCCAGTACATCTCAACACATCAGTAAATTAGTCTATCATACTCACTGAAGCTATGCGAGTGAGTCCCGGGGTCAAAAACTGTCGACTTCTGGCTTGTTACGGCGGAAGACCCTCAGATCTTAACATCAGGGAGTCCTTGGACGACCTAGTACATCCTAGAACATCAGCAAAGTAGTCTACCATACGCTCTGAAGCTATGCGGGTATGTCCCGGGGTCAAAATCCGTCGACCTCTTGCTTGTTACGGTGGTAGACCCTCAGCTCTTAACTCCAGAGAGTTCTTGGATGACCCAAGTCAGCCCAACACATCAGCAAAGTAGTCTACCATACTCACTGAAGCTATGCGGGTATATTCCGGGGTCAAAATCCGTCGACCTCTTACTTGTTATGGTGGTAGACCCACAGATCTTATCTCCAGGGAGTCCTTGGATAACCTAGGACATTCCTACTCATCAGCAAAGTAGTTTACCATGCTCACTGAAGCTATGTGGATATGTTCCGGGGTCAAAATCCGTCGACCTCTTGCTTGTTACGGTGGTAGACCATCAGATCTTAACTCCAGGGAGTCCTTGGATGACCCAGGACATTCCTACTCATCAGCAAAGTAGTCTACCATGCTCACTGAAGCTATGCGGATATGTTCCGGGGTCAAAATCCGTCGACCTCTTGCTTGTTACGGTGGTAGACCCACAGATCTTACCTCCAGGGAGTCCTTGGATGACCCAGGACATCCCTACACATCAGCAAAGTTGTCTACCATACTCACTGAAGCTATACGGATATGTTCCGGGGTCAAAATCCGTCGACCTCTTGCTTGTTACGGTGGTAGACCCACAGATCTTAACTCCAGGGAGTCCTTGGATGACTCAGGACATCCCTACACATCAGCAAAGTAGTCTACCATGCTCACTGAAGCTATGCGGATATGTTCCGGGGTCAAAATCCGTCGACCTCTTGCTTGTTGCAGCGGTAGACCCACAGATCTTAACTCCAGGGAGTCCTTGGATGTCCCAGATCATCCCAATAAGTTGTAACAACAATGCACTGTAGCCTACCGCACTCACTGAAGCACTCTGGGTAGGATCCGTTGTCAAAATTTTGAAGTTTCAACTTGTTTCTTCGGTTAGCCTGCTGCACCAAATTTCCGGAAGTTTCGGATGAACTAGAACATCCCAGGTGTTCCAAAACCATGCTAAAATGTTTTAATAACATAACTAAACCAAATACAATTGATACATGATGAAAATTCTCCGACAAATTACAAAATCCCAAAGATTCTTAATTTAAGTCATATTCTCAATTTAAGTCATGGACATTCTCATTTTAAGTCATGACTTAAAAAAAGTTGCGTAAATCAAGAATCGTTTAAAAAAAGGTGACTTAAAAAAAGAATATGGTGTATATTGTATCAATTTCCGACGCTTCGGCAAAATTATTGCTTGCCTAAACGTCGGAAATTGAAACAATACATTGTTTTCACTGCTATATGACTGAAAGCCGAAAAACTACAACTCAAAATTAGTAAATAAAATATGAAATTTTGTTAAAGAATGATAAAAACATCGCATATTTTACCAAAAAAGTTTTTGAACATTTTTCGATTTGTTGTATTTTTTTTTTAATTTCATTTTTTGATTTGAATGAAATTTTGTCCATGTTTTCCGTGTGTCAAAAGAAGCAATTTTGCATCCCTAATTTTCCCTTACAACTCTAATTACAATTTAGGGGGCTGCTCAAACAAAATGGGTATGCAAATGTATGAAATTCTGTTTCTAGTGAAGGAATTTTCCGATCGATTTGGTGTATCCCGCTAAATTATGATTAGGACTCTTCGGAATAAATATGTACACGAAAAAAAATGGTTTTATTTTCGCAATTTTATTATACTTTTCAAGGTATTAAAATTATATATCATAAAATTCTATCAAACTGGGTTAAAGTTTAAAATATAATTGTTGACAGAAAAGCATGGAAAATATTTTTGAATAGTTCAGAAAATCTCCTACAATTTTCTTTCAGGAGTTTAAAAAGAGAAACTTTTGTGAAATTTTGTTATTTTTTCACTTCAACTTTGCCATTAAAAAAAATCAGGCGACAATTAATTCTGACAAAAAATAAATTTTTCTTTTAATATTCCTATAAAAATCGTTTTGAATCTTTACGGAATACATTTTATGATGACTAAATGAAGACATTTTTTCCATTCGACAAATTTTTAGTTCAATCTTTATTTTTTCTTAAAATCATAGATTTTTTGTTATGATTTATAATCTTTTTTTTTTTTGAGATATTTACTTTTCAGTTTTTTTGAGTATCATTCTTTAAATTTGAACACCCTAACCATTCAGCCACGGCCATTCCCTTCTTTATTCAGATTTGAGATACGTGAACTTGAAACACACTCTAAGAATTTGAATATTTTTCCAGAACCATCAATGTCAGTTATGAAACTTCCATTATAAGTAGACTGAAATGAATGTATTTGTACTCAAATACATTTTGCCTTCCTCACTGAGGTAAGGCTATAATCCTGCTCTAAAAATGAACTTCGTATAAAAACATCGTAGACCCACCTTCATGTATACATATCGACTCAGAATCGAAAACTGAACAAATGTCTGTGTGTATGTGTGTGTGTATGTGTGTGTGTATGTGTGTGTGTATGTATGTATGTGACCAACAAACTAGCTCATGTTTCTCGGCACTGGCTGAACCGATTTGACCCGAACTTGTTGCATTCGACTTGGTTTAGGGTCCCATAGATCGAGTTTTATACAGATTGAAGTTTCGATAAGTAGTTCAAAAGTTATGTATAAAAATGTGTTTTCACATATATTTGGATCTCGCTTAACTGTATGTAAACTATGTCCGGGTCCATCATCCGACCCATCGTTGGTTAGGTTATCAAAAGACCTTTCCAACGAGTCCAAAACATTGAAGATCTGGCAACCCTGTCTCGAGATATGGCCACTTAAGTGATATTGATGTACTTTTTTGAAGCCGGATCTCACTTAAATGTATGTAAACTATGTCCGGGTCCATCATCCGACCCATCGTTGGTTAGGTTATCAAAAGACCTTTCCAACGAGTCTAAATTATTGAAGATCTGGCAACCCTGTCTCGAGATATGGCCCCTTAGGTGATATTGATGTACTTTTTTGAAGCCGGATCTCACTTAAATGTATGTAAACTATGTCCGGATCCACCATCCGACCTATTGTTGGTTAGGTTATCAAAAGACCTTTCCAACGAGTCCAAATCATTGAAGATCTGGCAACCCTGTCTCGAGATATGGCCACTTAAGTGACATTTATGTACTTTTCTGAAGCCGGATCTCACTTAAATGTATGTAAACTTTGTCCGGATCCATCATCTGACCTATTGTTGGTTAGGTTATCAAAAGACCTTTCCAACGAGTCCAAAACATTGAAGATCTGGCAACCCTGTCTCGAGATATGACCACTTAAGTGACATTTATGTACTTTTCTGAAGCCGGATCTCACTTAAATGTATGTAAACTTTGTCCGGATCCATCATCCGACCCATCGTTGGTTAGGTTATCAAAAAACCTTTCCAACGAATCCAAAACATTGAAGATCTGGCAACCCTGTCTCGAGATATGGCCACTTAAGTGATAGCGATGTACTTTTTGGAAGCCGGATCTAAAAAATAGATGAAACTTGTGTACAGCCATTGTTGTGAGGAAGGCTCCAACCACATAGGTGGATTAAGTTAGTTTTTATATGAAGAATCAATCGCAAAATACTTTGAACCTGAATTTTGATTTAAAGATGTTGATTTGAAGACGTCTTTGAACTAATTGAAAACAAAAAAGTTCTTGAAAATGGTACAGTTTCGTTTTTATACTAAATGGTGTTTTCAAAAACAAATACAACCCCTGAAAGGGTTGCTTGGATACACAGTACTTGCGTCCGCAAGCTAGGACAAGAAAGCAGCTTAAACGCCACGCTTCTTGAGTGCAGCACTGGGACCACGGAACGCTTTCAGGATGCTGGTGATAGTTTTTTTTTTACCCGCAGCAAACTGGAGCCAAAAGGCTACCCCAAGCTCATCTCATCCCGCAGGACGGAGCACAACTAGTTGTGGGCCACACGAGTGATAAATTTTTTATAGTGGGAGTTTCTCTGATTTTCAACGTTTTATATTTGCATATTTAAGCAGCAGCAGCACTTTTGAGTTTAACCACAAAACTAGTTCCACGCGGTAGTGTTGCAGGCAGTGTTGCTTTTCCTAGAGCTTGGCCATAAATCCTGCCAAACGGCTAACCAACGGGACAACAATCGCGTGTTCCGCAAAAAGTGGGACCAGCATCAGCTTTGGATGGGAGGAAGAATTTAGTGGCGTTTTTGGCGTTATTTACCCAAGATGGATCGTCCGACTGTGGGTCTCTTGGCGCAGGGGTAGCGGCTTAGGCTGCCGATCCCGATGATGCTATGAGACGTGGGTTCGATTCCCGCCTTATCCACTGAGCTTCTATCGGATGGTGAAGTAAAACGTCGGTCCCGGTTTCTCCTGTCTCGTCAGAGGCGCTGGAGCAGAAATCCCACGTTAGAGGAAGGCCATGCCCCGGGGGGCGTAGTGCCAATAGTTTCGTTTTTTTTTTTTCGGATCGCCCGAAGGCGTTTTACGGCGTTTGTACGGAAACTATCCAAAATGAGATTCATTGAAAGACATGGCACTTGTACCTGTCTTAAAATATTTCTGGATTTATCTACACGGCTTGAAATACATTTGATCTTGGGGAGTTTGATCACACTAAGTTATCAGTTTGCAGAATAATGAATCAAATGAAAACAAAGAATGCAAAACAACACTCAATTCACGCTCCACGGACATTCCCCTCGGCAATTACCCCCAAGACCTCAGAAAAGTATAACAAGCACTTCGTAATGAGCTCTAACCCGCTGGCCATTTCCAGTGCTACTAAAGTTTCACGTGCTCCAGCAAAGGGAAAATCCCTCTTTCCAATGAGGACTACTCAACGAATCAATCGAGGACGACCGACGAGGCACGGTGTAAAACGCGACCTCCCGCAATTAAAACTGCATTTTAATTACTTGGCAAACGCGCAGCAAACTCAGTCGTCGTCCTCGTTGTATTAATTAGAGCTTTCGTTCGCTGCCAGCTGACTGTTTCTATTATTCGATTACAGGCAACCACCCTCCGGTTGTCTATAAGTCTATAATTACAGTGCTTTTCGCCATTTTCCGACGGTGGAGTTGCAGCTGCACGTACATCTTCTCGGGCTGATTTTTCCGGAAAAGTGTATTTTTAGGGTTGACGATTATAAATTTACCTTTTAACTAAACAAAAAGTATTTTATTTGAGATTGCCATTTATTTCACGAAAACATGTAATTGCAGAAAAAAGCACCCCCTAACGAGCAATATGTCTACCCTCAAACCAACCGTCTCTGACTGTGCTGAATTTAAAAAAAAAGTTTTCCCTGTTTAATAATATAACAATTTTCATTCCGCATTGCACATGGAGTAAAAGTTTTGTTTTCCCGCTTTTTGCCTATCCCGGTTGTGCCATTTTCATTTCGCTACACTTATGCTATGAATTTCCTTCCCTTTTCCCAGCCTTACCCCACAAACTCCAGTGAAAAGTGTACAACTTGAAGAGAAAAAAAACACTCGAGACTGTTTCCAATCTGTGATGATCATTTCATTACCATTTGCTTCGCGCTGCTGTTTCGCGAGCACCCGCCCATTCGTCAGAGCTTTTTTTTTCTTCTCCTACTCGCTTCCAGCAAGCAACTTTCCCGTTTGAAGCTGGCAGCTTCCCCCCCTCAAACTAGCGCTTTTCCTCGCCACAATATGTGAGTAGCGACACGGGGTTCGTTCCCCAGCCCCTTTTTTTGTTAGACTCTTTCGAAGCGTCATTTTATTCAATTACTGTTGTATGCATTTCAATTTACTTAATTTTACCTCATAATTTTTTATGGTGCTTCCGCTTTCGGGTGCAACTTTTTGTCCTCCCGCTGGGCTCCATATTTCACCTTTTGTCGAGGGGTGTGTTGGGCAGGAATTTGTTGCGAGGGTTTTTTTTTTGCATGAAAATTCTTAAGGTTGCTTGATAAGCACAATTTTAAATTTGATTATTGTTTTTGTTTAAACCCGCTAGTTTAATCTAGATTTCTGTTTGAAAAATGTATTACAACATATTGACAGAATCCTCTTCACGTAAAACTTATTAAAACCGATTTTGAAGAGTTCAAAATTATTTTTAATCGTTTTATCTCTTTTAGAAATATTTTGCAAATTTCACAATAAAATCACTTTTGGTCTGATTTCCGTCTGAAAACAGCTTATCGGTGCTTTGTTTGATATTTTACTAGAGTTATACTACCCATGATTGCAAAAATGTCAAAAATATGAGCATTACGGTGGTCAAAATCTTTGCTTTCTCGGGGCTACCCCTAGTTTATGCAACAAGTTGCAAAAAGAGGGTTTTTTCAGCACGAGTCATACATTTATCCAACGAGGTTCACCGAGTTGGATAAATACGAAGAGTGCTGAAAAAATCAAGTTTTGCAACGAGTTCCAAACAACATTTTTTGCAATTCAAAAAAACACACACTGTGTGAAATTTTATGCCAAATTTTCATGTATTTTTTCAATAAATCGTTTAAATCAAAAAAATGTTGAAAAGTGTTACTTTTCAAAACAAGTGCTGAAAAGTTCAACTTTTCAGCACCCATTTGAGTGCTGAAAAAGAGAACTTTTCAGCATTTATTTTGGAAAGTATTGCTATTCGATTCTGTTATTTTTGGTACAGAAAAGTAGGCTATTTCGTCGTTCAAGAATGACAGGAAAAATAAGTAGTTTCACGAAGGTATTGCAAAAATGATTTTTTTACGACTATTCCATCCCTGGTCTTGATTAAAAAAATCATTATATTGTTTTCGAAAAGATTGGAAAATTTCACGAAAGTTTTGAGCATGAGCATGAGCATGAGAGACCACCCATGGTTGTCCTTCTCCGTTGCTGAACAGAACCGTAATATCCTATCAACACATCTGGTCATACGCTTCAACGATCAAATGATGTTTCCCTTATCAACAGCATGCATGAATGCGCTGAAAAGATAGAACATCACGATCATCAAAACTGGAGCCAGTGTGAATAGGAAACAGTCGTTGGCCACCAACGGCGCCCACCATGTCAGTTTGTAGATGGGATGGGACGGGAATGTTAGTTAGCACAGGCTGCTACCAAGGGTGGGTTCTATACGATATCCACGCCCCCGCGTGTGCCGGAAAACTGCTTCTACTTGGGATTTTGTTAAAGGGAAAGGGTAATGGCCAGGATTCATCATTGAGGATGATGATGTGGCCCAATAATCAATGAATTCATTATTTATTATGTATTATGTATTCTCAAGGCAAAAAATCGGAGGATGCGGATGAGACAATTCCCGGTTATTTGGTGTTGAGTTTAGCATAAATTATTCAATCTTAGACAGCCGGCTGTGGAGAGATAGAATCAAAATTATGTGTAATTAAAAGGTGCGCGAAAGACGCGAAAAAAACATGCGACCCGACGGACAGGCATCGCAAAACGGACTCTTTTTTGTGGAATTAACAGGTTATTTGAAACAAAACCACATCGACGAACTCAACCGGCGGCGTGATTTTATCACTCTAAGCCTGAAATAAGACGCAAAACTCACGATCAATCCTGCAAATCTACCGCTTGGCCCGGTTACCCGAAATCGATTCGATTCAGCCTTAGACAGCCGATTGTGAAAAACCTGAATCACCGTTAAAATTTGCGAAATTTTAGAGCAAACGTTTTATTTGAACGATCGCGAACCGAATCGAAACAACCGAAAGCTATAATTAAACCGAAATTTATAAAACTGTTTAAATCTAAACTCATTCATGTCAGCCGAAAAAAAAATTAAAAAAAATAATTTTTAAATGAAAACAAAAATAAACGGATACATTCACACGAACATTCTCAATTAAGCCGAAACATTCTAAAACATTGGTAATTTCAACATACTACGAAAAACTAACTTAATCCACCTATGTGGTTGATGCCTTCCTCACATTTTACCAACAATGGGTAATATGAGTGGTTTGGACACATATTTCAGCTATTTTTTTAGATCCAGAAAAATAACTACACAGATATAACTTAAGAGGTCATAATTCGAGACAGGGTTGCCAGATCATCAATGTTGTGGACTCGTTGGAAAGGTCTCTAGATTACCTAACCAACGATGGGTCGGATGATGGATTCGGACATCGTTTACATACATTTAAGTGAGATCCGGCTTCAAAAAAGTACCTAAATATCACTTAAGTGGTCATAACTCGAGACAGGGTTGCCAGATCTTCAATGTTGTGGACTCGTTGGAAAGGCCTTCAATTACCTAACTAACGATGGGTCGGATGATGGATCCGGACATCGTTTACATGCATATAAATGAGATCCGGATATATGTGAAAACACATTTTTATACATGACTTTTGAACTAGTTATCGAAACTTCAAACAATTCAATAGCGATGTATGGGACCCTAAACCAAGTCGAATGCACCTGGTTTGGCCAAAATTGGTTCAGCCAGTGCTGAGAAAACGCAGTGAGAATTTTGGTCACATACATACATACACACACACATACACACACACATACACACACACAGACATTTGTTCAGTTTTCGATTCTGAGTCGATATGTATACATGAAGGTGGGTCTTTGAGCCTTTAATAAAAATTTCATTTTTAAAGCAGGATTATAGCCTTACCTCAGTGAGGAAGGCAAAACCGTTCGTAAATTTGTCAGCACCCAAAACTTAGCACCGCTCTCCTAATCAAAAGTCGTCTAGATAAGTTGTTTCGGCTCAATTTCATTCTCTCACCTACACACGCATACTCATTCACACCTTTAAAAAATGTTCTTATTGGAACTTGCTCACCATTGGAAAATTTCACGAAAGTTTTATGTTTAAACATTGAAAATCGGACCATGAGTTGCTGCGATATCGACATTAAGAAACGGTGTGTTGTTTGGGTGGGACTTAAAAAACCGTAAGTGGGGGTGACATTGGGTCTGGGGGGTGAGATTGGGTCAAAGTGATTTTTTACGGATTATACAATTTCTCAAATTCTTTTCAATGAAACTAAATTCTGTTTAAAGAGTTGTGTAGGGGACATCATAAGAAGACTTCGCTAAAAAAAATCTCGTTCCTAGAACAAATCCTGTTATTTTGGCAGCTGTCTAAAGTTGAGGTACGTTTTAGGCCAAAAATGACCTCTCGAAAAATAATTTTTCTAATATTTTTGTTAGAATTGCTCAGAAACTACCCAAATGTTTGAAAATCTCCACTTAAAACATTGTAGCATGGCAATACGATTCCCCCGAACAAGAAACGCTGTTGGATGACTTGTTTTACCATATCGTTGTATTGGAGCATCATTAAAGATTCATTTGGCCCAATGTCACCCCCTCTAAGGGGTGAGATTGGGTCAATTTTCAAACTATTGGCATTTAAGGTAGTGTTCATCAAAATCCTCCATATTTTAGAAAAATGTTAGTAAACTATCTAAGAACACATCTACGTTGAAAGATTTTCGATGTTATTTAAATTGTTTTTGTTATTAAGAAATTACGAGAGGTGTATCGTTATTTGACCCATAGTCACCCCCACTGACGGAACTTCAATTTTCCTGTTATTTTTCTTTCAGCCACTGTATCTCAGCAACCATAGATCGAATCTTCAATGTCTCTTAGACAATCTTATAGCAAATTTTCTGAACTTTTCAAAAAATATATTTAAAAAAAAACAAAAACTGCAAATATTTCGCTGAAATCAAACTTTCGGTGTCTATATCAAGAAAACAGGACTTGAAACTTGAAGGACGTGTAGATGAACAATCTCGAGCATTTTTGATGTTGGCTTTCCGTAAGTAGGTCGAATACCGATGCAAAAAGGACTTTGTTTACTAATGGCTCTTACGGCTTTTTGAAAACTAATCCGAGATATATTCTTTGGCTTATAAACAAAAATTGTTATAATTTTAGTTTACAGATCTGCACAATGCCTAGCGCTTTTAATATTTTCTAAATAATTTTATATATTTTTGAAGAGACTGCAGTATCAAGGATATTATAAACGTAATTCTAGATTACTTTTTCAAAACAACCAATGCGGCATGGGTTTCCTATGTACATAGGACTTTTGAAAAAGTAAGAGAGTATTCATGATTTTACATTTTTAAAAATATTATATTTTATTATTTTTCATCAAACACCGGCATCTGTGACTTATCAGGACAAATGTATCGAAACAAGACAGCTGTTTAGGCATTTTTTTGCATTATGTTTGGTTTTTTGATTGATTTTGGTTAAAACAGAAACAGAACAATACAATTAGTGCACCCATTTCCAAATTTATTGCTCCAAAATCTCTTGTGCCTATTCAGTCTGTATTTCTGATTTACCTCAGTTGGCTGTGGTGAGGTAAATCATAAACATAGAAAAAAATCAATTCTCGTAATCGTGAATTAAGTTCATGAATGTGAGAACCACGAAGGAATTTATTCATGAGTATGGTGCATTTGCACTATGAACGTGAACGTGAATTCCTTCGTGGTTCTCACATTCGTGAATTTAATTCACTATTTTAAGAATTGTAAATGTTTTATATAAAACATGAAAATCGAAAATAATCTGAAATTTGCATTGACTGGTATCATTTTATTTGGTTGTGGTTGTGGTGGTTGTGTGTTGTTGTCACATAAAAATAATAAAAAAATATTTATAAGAAACTAATTTAATTCTCTTCAGCTTTGACCAAATCGGCTTGACATTTTGGTTTAGTCTCGTTCTCGCAAGCATGACCAAGTGTGACAAGGAAAAGAGCAGGGATCCGTGAGACTGTATCTTCACGCTTTCTAGAATACTTGAATTTTAGGCTCAAAAAATATTTGTCTAAATTGTATAACAAAATGTATACTTATCTCATAAATCAACCGCTAAACAATGCTTTAAGAAACAGTGTTTCTAATTTTTGATTTAATATGTTTAAATTATCAGATTTAAAAAAAAACTATTGATGGTGATTTCTATCTCTAAAACTTTCAACAAAATGTGGAAAAAAGCATTTTTTTATTATAAATTTTCAAGAATTAACTCCAAATTTTAAAAATAAATTGTACAAAAAATCAAGATAACGGGGTGGGTCCGATAAAACGTCATGAACTTTTAGAATGTGACAGAGTGGAGGAGTGGGTCTCGTGGCGCAGGGGTAGCGGCTTCGGCTGCCGATCCCGATGATGCTATGAGACGCGGGTTCGATTCCCGCCTTATCCACTGAGCTTCTATCGGATGGTGAAGTAAAACGTCGGTCCCGGTTTCTCCTGTCTCGTCAGAGGCGCTGGAGCAGAAATCCCACGTTAGAGGAAGGCCATGCCCCGGGGGGCGTAGTGCCAATAGTTTCGTTTCGTTTCGAGTGGAGGAGGGGGGTAGGTTAATGATTGGTTCTTTTTTCATTTGATTGAGGTATTAACTGTTAACAATCTGTATGTTACTGGTATTAACTTTATGAGAGTAATCAACATATTCTTCTCAAATATTTTTTAATTATATTTCGTTTTGCAGGAAAATCAAAATCATTTTTGTTAAAAGCAAAAAAACATGCAACACAGCATAATATTTAAAAGTTTAAAATAACATTTTGCTACGGGGTTTCATGACTAACATAAACGTAAAAGGGCCGCATGAATTTCTCACAGCAGCACGACTCGAACGAAAGTTTTTCAATTGTTTATTTGCCATGCAAATGAAAACAATTCAAGGCTCAAGAAAAACAACCCCGGAAATGGCTTTGCACGTCACTCAACCGAAGGTTTCTAGCTGGTCAAGGCAGAAATCAGCGTGGTGGGGCCTCATAAAAAGTGAAACACACATTTCGCCCCTAGAACGAGCTTTTACTGGGCGGCACCGGAAACGGTTCTTTATGTGTCGATTGTTGATTTTTATGATATTTTTATTACTTCCGCCGCGACCGAAACTGGACCGCAGCCAATTTATTCTATGGAGAGACGTTTTTCCGCCCTTACTTTCCAATGTCCATCTGTGGACCATTGATCAGTGCTGCAAGAGGTGGGGGATCTTTTCTCGGAAGGGGGGAAATTACTTTCCTGCAATTTCGCAAAGTGCGAGCAACAAATCAATTGAGCATTAAAACAGGCAGGAAGTTTTTGCCCGTCTTCGGTGCGGACTTTTACGATTTGTTTATTTAATTTTCCGCCTCCGTGAGTGGAAACGGAAACGTAATGAATTTTCCCCGAATGGTATTGATTTCCATTTTGAGTGTTTTTCTGACAGGTATCTGGGTGGTTCGGCATGAAGCAAGTCTTTGAGAATGTATCGTTAAATAAGTTAAAATATCTGTTAAAAGTAAGTCTCTCAAGTTCAAAAATCTATTTATTGTAACTTTAAAAAAATGCTCACAAATACGTCAAACATAAATATCTCAGATATTAGACTGTTGAAATTTCAGGCTCGTTAAATAAATCTTTATTTCTATAAGGCCTTTCCAAATATTTTTTGAAGTTTATGTCCCTCGACTTTGATTAAAGTCGAGGGGGGCAAAAAAATAAAAAAAGGTAAAAAAATAAAAATTCAGACAAAGGTGTCCACCAGGGATGCCACATGATTTTTAAAAATGTCTGTGAAAAAGTCTGTGTATGTCTGTGTCTTTGTCTAAAATTCAAATAAATCAATTTACAGTCATAGAAATCTATCAAAAATTGTGTTTTTAAGCATTTGAAGACTAACGAAATAAGTTTCGATTGATATTTTAACAAAATAACAATTTAATGTAGTTTTTAAAAAGTCTGTGTACCTCAAAAAATGTCTGACACGAGCTCAAATGTCTGTGAAACACAGACAAATCTGTGTATCTGGCATCCCTGGTGTCCACATTTGAATAAAACTAGTGTTTTGAAATGCATACACCTGGTCAGTTGTTTTGCAATCATTAATTTCCTTAATTTGTAAGTTTTGACAAAAAAAAAAATTTTGCAAGAAAGAAAGTTTTGCAGTGCTGTTCATTGTAATTTCATAAAAGTTCAAAAAAAATTAAACGAGAACAAACATGCTTAATATGAATTTTGATGTTTTCTGAAATTTGTTTTGGCCCTTATTTTTCGGACCAATTTTAAAGAATAGGGCGACATAAACATTGGAAAAAAAATTGCAGCATCCTAATGTAAAAAAAATCTTTAATTTTGAAACAAAGAATAATTCATAATCAAATTATTCAAAAAACGGAAAATCGTAAAATCTTGCTCAAGCTAAATCCATAACAAAATTTTGATGAAATAAATTCAAAGCTTTCCAGCTCAATTACTGTCAGTATCACATTATGGATTCAAGCGAAATGCAAAGGTCAAAGGTTAGCTTATAATGCTTTTCATTTCTACTGGAAATCTTCCTAGCATCAAAAGCTCATCAATTCGAATTACTCAGACACCACGATGGCAATAGTAACATAAATCGTCAATTTATTTCCAGTGAAATGTTTAGAAACAAAATGAAGTAAAGTAAATTTGAATCGCGTTTATCGTTAATGCCAATTTTGTCCAATTTTCAAACAAATTTTCCCATTTTACCAAAATGCTTGCTTTGCTGAACTTCTCCGAAAATGCAATCCAATTTGGCGAAAAGAACGTCACACTGAATTCCGAGCTTCTGTCAAATAATTATCATAATATTATGACAGAGGAAATAATTTCCAACCATGAACCTCCTCCCCACCCACAAAAAAAAGTTGACTTTCCCCACCACCCAAAAGGTTGACCTTTGTGGCCACGATAGAACAAACGTCCGTAATCTCATTTCGGTCTTTCCGGGATTTCACTTGCTGCGTTTTTTTTTCTGTCGCAAAAAGTCCTCTCAGTCCAGGTTTTGCCGGTTCCTGCAACTTTCAGTCCAATTTTCTTTTCCACTTGGCCCGCTTTCATATCTGATTTGCTGGCTTTTTTTCTGGCTCCTGGTGCAGGTCAGAGTCACCAGATTCGGGGTGATTTAGGGAACGGGATCCATCTAACCGACCCGTCAGGAACACACACACACACACACACACACACACACCGGCTTGACCGGCTGAGAGAAAAGGCCAGTCAACTGGTGGCCTGGTGGGTGGCAAAATGTGAGGTCAAAAATCATATCTACCAGCCTGGGTAAGAATGATGCCATTCTGGGAGATTCATCGCTCCGCCCACACTGACTGTTTGATAAATCTTGAGCAGAGGTTTTGTTATGTTTCTGCTGCTTAAAAGAAGTGAATTCTTTCATGTTTTACCTTCAAGGATAATTGTATTTTAAAGTTTTATTTTATTTTCGAATTGCTTTGTAATAGTTAAAGATCTTTCACTTGATTGAAACTATTTTTGATACAATTTAAACAGATTTCCTTTGCATATTTTTCTCAAAAAAACATCAAATAAAACGAAGCAAAAAGTTCGTTTCTCGAATTAAAACTATTTTCTTAAAAACTAGTCTAAACGTCATTTTTTTTTAAACCGATTGCAAGAATTGATTCTTTAGGCAATTTACACAAAACATCACAATATTGGCCGTTGTCCTGTGTCCAATCCTTGTGAAGAAACAACGGTTTTAAAACAAAAATGTGGTCATTTTTGTTGTGTGAAAGCACGTCCAGCGTCCTAAACAGATTTTATGTCAAAAAATGTATGTAGAGTTTTAAATCAGGAACTGATGAAATTTGTAACCAGTTTCTATCGAATTTCAATTTTTTAATACATTAACTCAAAAAGAGATAATGTTTAACCAATCAATTTTCAAACCTAAGCAATTCTCTACAAAATCGGTACATTTTTTAATTTAAATTTTTGTATTTTTTAATCCACCTGAAGCTGTTTTTGGTGCCTTCGATATGTCCGAAGAAACCATTTTACAACATTAGTTTGTCCATATAATTTGCCATACAAATTAGGGTGCCCAGAAAATATGACCCACTGCTCCACACACGGAAAACTGTATTTTGGGTTATTTTAGGCATCTGTGCAAATGATTAGCGAAATTTGTCGAGATTATCCCATTGATACCCGAGCCTGAAGTTGGTGAAAAAAATGTTTTTCATACAAAAATTACTTTTTTAAATCGCTAATAATTTTTCAGGGTCAAATATTACAGCTTTGGTCTGTTGTACAAAGTTGTAGAGCATTAAATTATCAATGAAAAACTCACTTTTGGGAATGTTTTGATGGAAAAAGTTCACCGTCAGACCAAACCGTAAGAAAATTGGGGTTTCCATACATTTTTTCGATTTTTTTTTCCAAACAAACTTCACTTTTGAGTATCAATGGGTAAATGTTGACCGATTTTGCTCATATTTAGCTCATAGTTCTAAAATAGCTCATTGAATAATATGCAGCTTGTGGAGCGAGGTTTTGAGAAAACGTCCCATATTCTGGGCACCCTACTGCCCATACAAAAATGATACACGGAAATTTAAAAATCTATATCTTTTAAAGGTATTTTTTGATCGATGTCTTCGGCAAAGTTGTAGGTCTTTGGCAAAGTTGTAGGTCTTCGGCAAAGTTGTACGTTTCAGAAAGGGCTTCACTAAATACTCCGTAAAACAATTTTTGATGATTTTTGATTTAACTTTTTGTCACTAAAACTTGATTTGCAAAAAACACCATTTTTTCTGATATGTTTTAGGAGACATCAAATGACAACTTTTCAGATATTTCCAGAACGGGCAAAAACTCTTTGACCGAGTTATGATTTTTTGAATCAATTGTGATATTTTCGATGTAAATGGAATTTGCAATCAAAAAGTACTTAATTGTAATTTTGATAAAGGGCACCATTTTTATATTATGGCCATTTTCAGGTCAAATTCTTAATAATTTTTTGAAAAAAAAAATATTTTTGAAATGCTGAGAATATTCTCTATATTTTGATTTTTTGAAATTTGTTGATACGACCCTTATTGCCATGCAAAGTTTTAAAAACAAGAAAATTGATGTTTTCTAAGTTTAACCCCAATAACCAATCATTTTCTAATGTCGATATCTCAGCAACTAATGGTCCGATTTTCAATGTCAAAATATAAAAAACTTTCGTGAAATGTTCCGATCTTTTCGAAAACAATAATTTATTTTTTTGAAATCAAGACATACATTTAAATGGATGGTTATATTAAATGTTTGGCGCTTTTGAAATGTTTGTCTTGATTAATTGAAAATATTTATTTTTCGAAAAGATCGATTAATTTCAAGCATGTTTCATTCCTTAACATTGAACATCGGACCATTAGTTGCTGAGATATCTACTTTGGAAAATGGTGGGTTATTTGAGTGAGACTTAGAAAACATCAATTTTCCTGTGTTTAAACCTTTGCATGGCAATAACACAGCAACTAAGGGTCGTATTAACAAAGCTCAAAAAAGCAAAATATAGAAAATCTTCAAAAATATTTTTTTCCAAAAGTGGGCAAACATATGCACTAATTTTAAAAAATGAATTACTGAGACTATTTGAAAAATACCTAAAAATGGCTTTAACATGAAAACGGAGCACTTTATCAAAATTCGATTTTACAACAAAAAAAATATAGTTAAGACATTTTTGCTTCGATTTTTTGGAATAATCAGTATTGATTCAACTCGTTCAATATTTTTTTGCCCGTTCTGGAAATTTCGGAAAAGTTGGCATTTGATGAAAATAAAAAAAAATTAAAATGGAGAATATTGCAATTTTTTTTTCAATGACAACAATCACATTTTGCAGTCTAGTCCATATCATTGTTAAATGGACAGCTGCCAAATTAGTACTGATGCAAAAAGGTTTCCTTGGGCATACCAAAGGCACAAAAAAATACAAAAAATTGATTGACCGAAATCTCAAAGAATTGCTCACCTTCTAAAATTCTACTGTGTTTCGCTTAATATCTTCTTGTTATCTTTTGTCTTATAAATAAAGTCATATTTATTTTGGAATGGATTTTAAGCATTGACCAATAATTAATTTTTCAAGGTAACTTTTTTAAAAACATCTTAAAATTTATAAAAATAAAAATAAAAAGTCAAAATTGTGCAAATTTTTTAGTTTCAAATTATCGATAAATTATACAAGCATTTTTCAAAGCAAAAAAAAATCTCTTTGTTACAAAATCAAAAAACCAAATAAGAATAATTGTTTGATCAGACTTTTACTACTTACGGACAACGGAATTTTTTAGCAGTTCAATGCGTTTTAAAATTGATCCCATCACACCCCTATCTTTCAAGTTATTTTTTTATTGACAATTACAAATTACATTTTAATGGTGTGTTCTGAGTAAAAATAATGATGAATATTTTACTTTAAAAAATCGAACAAATTTCCTTAGAACTATTTTTGGAGGTTTTAACATGTTTTTTTGATATAATGATTTTTTATGATTTTTCTCAGGATTTTATTAAATCACGATTGATTGTGAATTCTATCAAAAAATACTAAAAAGAGTACAAAACCACTTTAAGGTACCCAGCAGAAACGATATTTTCCCCTTGTTAAGCCGGTTGTTCCAGCGGCAAACGTCGACACTTCAATTTAGTCGATCCTGTCAGCCCCGGTCTCAGCGGTGTCGTTGTTAGTGTGAGATTTTTTTCTCTCCTGCTTCTTCTGCACGTGAGGGCGGCAAACGCAGTGTCATCTGATGGATTAAAGGGACTATTTTTCTACTGCTTGTCGAAGGGAGAGCGAACCTTGTGAGATCTTTTCGTATGATTTTTTTTTTGCGTTTTTTTTTTCGTTTTTCAGACTAAAGCAGAGAGAAAACTAAATCTCCCAAAGCTCCCCCGATAGTTCAAGGGGATTTTTTTGGACCGTTGGGAAAGTCAAGCGAAAAATGAGACAAAATAAATCAAAATCTTATCAGAGCGAATCCTTGATTACATATGAGCGCTGAAAGACGCAATGGCCACCGGAGAGAGTCGGAAGGAGAATAGAGGTAGCTAGGACACGTGACCTACCCCGTGCCTTTGAAAATAAAATGAAATTCGAAAGGGATTTCATGGTACAAGAAGTGGAAAGCATTCTTCAATAAGTCAAATTGTCAATTTTAACTGAAATTATTCGGAAATTCTTCCACGGTAAGGCAAAGCAAAACCTTTTTATATTTTTTTTTAATTTTCCCCACATCAACTCATCACTACCGCACAAAATACCTCCGCGTAATCTCAGAGGAAAATTCAATCGATATAACTTCGATCGCTGGCATGGTTGTCGTGGCCTGGGTCTGACGTTTCTGAGGACCTCCCACCAAACGGAGTCGGCTTTATTCCGTTGCAATGCACACCACCTCACAAGACACGTCATTCTGTCTTATCAGCTATGCATTGGATTATGAAATTAGATTATGAGGTAGGAAGGAAGGCAATGTGGTAGAGGGGCTGAGCTACCGGCACCACACAGGTACGGAAAATGGTGGAGCCTGCCATCAACACAAGGACGGCAAAACCAGCACGAGACGCGATGGAAACACGCCACGTGGTGGAATGCATTCGCCAGGGTGGCAACTTATTTTATTTTCTGAAAGTTGATTTTATGATACCCAAAAAAATAATTGAGAACATTAAAATACAACAGATCGACTTAATTAAAAAAGCATAAAATCAGTTTTAGGCACAGAAATACCGGCAAATTAAATTTTATGTTTACAGACGACGAATTTGGTGAAACAAGTATCGAATCTCGAGTCTGTCGAACAAAGACATTTTATTTTAGCGTACAAAAGTTAAGAATATGATGCAAACAACATTATTTCAAAATTGAGATACACAGGGCGAACTGGGACAGCAAATCAACTCAGTATTGAGCAATTCTCTACCAAAACTGGAAATGGATTTTATTTCTATTTTTTTTTTATTTGGCTCAAACTTTGTGGGGGCCTTCCCTATGACCAAATAAACTTTTTTTTTGTGATTGGTTCATCCATACAAGTCTCTACACGGAGAAAAAAGAGTTCCCAAAATCGTGAACAAGCGTTCATGAAAATGGGAACCACGAACAAAGTGTTCAAATTTCATGGTACGTTTTTCAAAATCGTACCATGGAATTTGAACACTTTGTTCGAGGTTCTCATTTTCATGAACGCTTGTTCATGATTTTGGGAACTTTTTTTTCTCCATGTATACAATTTTGGCTGCTGTCCATACAAAAATAGTATGTAAATATTCAAACAGCTGTAACTTTTGAGTGAATTTTCTGATCAATTTGGTGTCTTCGGCATAGTTGTAGGTATTATTAAGGACTTTTGAGAAAAAAAAATAGGTGAGAAAAAAAATAGGTTTTTGATATGTTTAAGGGGACAAAAATCCGCAACTTTTGAGCCATAGAGAAACATGGTCAAAAAATCTGCCGCCGAGCTATGAATTTTTGAAAAAATAGTGATTTTTGGAAAAAATCGAAGTTTCATGCAAAAACAAGTTTGACATTATTTGTTAATGCAAAATTGAATTAGCAATCGAAAAGTACTTTACAGATTATTTGATAAAGGGCTCCGTTTTCAAGATATAGCCACCGAAAGTTTGATTTTAGCGAAATATTTGCAGTTTATCAATTTTTAAAAATAGTGACCATGAGTGATCGTTTCTAATTTTTTTTTTTTTTAAGTTCAGAAAATTTGCTATAAAATTATCTAAGAGACATTGAAGATTGGACCTCGGGTTGCTGAGATAGAGCCGCTTTAAAAAAAGAAACACGAAAATTGAAGTTTTCTTAATCTCACCAAAACAACCCACCATTTTCTAATGACCCTATCTCAGCAAATCTGGAGTTTTTTTTTGAAAAGGTCCAATAAACCAAATTTTCAGTTTTTGCTTTTTGGGTGTTTTTTGATACCCCTGACTCAAGGCGGTTTGAAAAACACCCAAAAAGCAAAAACTGGAAATTTGGTTTATTGGACCTTTTCAAAAAAAACTCGAGAAATAATGGTTCGATTTTCAATTTTAATACATGAAAAATTCGTGAAATTTTCCGATCTTTTCGAAAAACATATATTGAAATTTTTCAAATCAAGAATAGCATTTAAAATGGGCGTATTATTCAATTTTTTGCCCTTTTTAAATGTTTGTTTGATTTGGAAATTTTCAAAATATTTTTTTCGAAAAGATCTGATTCTGGCTAGTATAAACACAAACAATGAAATTAATACATCAATTTTCAAACTTGTAGCTGCTGTCCTTATTCAGACTGTAGTCCCAATTCGTCCCAAAAAGGTTCATGCATTTTATAACACTCGATAAAAGCGAAAATTTGTTTGCAAATCAATCATTTCAATATACTTTCAAATCACAATTTTAATCATTTCATCATCCCGGTCGGCCATTTGGCGGTATTGCACAAAAAAACCTTCAAATCTTGATTCAGAATGTTTCAATAAAAAAAGGGGTTTCTTTGTATTGATTGTAGAACTGCCCACCATTGAAAAAACGGCTAATATCCACTTTTGGCAAAAACGAGATATTAGCACCAGGTTGTAGAGGATGTTCCAACGCATCTTCTGAACCTTGAATTTCACAGAAATAATGTTTAGATTTGGCTGCCGATGCGAAAAACCAAACGGCTAATATGCCACTCTTATGGGAAATTGCCTTGACGGAGATTTTGTGACAAACACTAAGACGCGTTTTTCTCGGAATACTTGATTTGGCATAGTAGCCGAATTTTCAATTATGGGCAGAGAAGCATCTTACATATCTTGATTGAATTTTCATTTCAATTTACTATTCATCTACCTGAAGATGGCCTAAAGATAGTTCTACAGCATTTATACCCAAAATTTACAATAATATTTCCTGGCATTCACTGAAATGCAATTCTTTCGAAGAAAGTGTTCCCTGATGCCCAAATCAATCATACCTGACGAAACTTAAGTTTTTGCAAACATCATCTTCAAAAACTCATGTCAAACTTCAATCAGCCTGCAGTTTAAAAGAAAACGATTGCCAAAATCAATATAGAGGGGCATGGACAAAAGTTGTATCTCCTAGCCATGATATTTCCTGAAAATTTAGTTTTTTTCAAACATAGAAAAATAAATTAAGAACGAAAAAACTATTTACGTCAGTTTATTAGTTAAAATCATTTATCGTAATCCAAAAGTTTGCTACAGAAATTTTGACAAACTGTACCGTTTCCGAGATACACGTTATCAGGTTAAATCAATTTAACTTAAAAGAAAAATTATTTCGTTGTTTAAAAACATAAGCGTTCATTACTGAAAAATATCAATATGTTCAGTCAGTGTCTTGCGAACCTTCGTGGTGAACGGACACTAGAGCTGCGGTATTTTTTACTACCTAAGCTCAGAGTTATTTCAAAACAAAATTCACAGTCTTTTTAAAGACTACCTGAGTTATTTTCCAAAATTCTAAACAGTCTTTTCAAGACTAACCCCACCTGAAATTTTGTTGTATTTTACAAACGAAGCCATCTTTTTAAGAGAACTTTGCTTGCAAAATGCGTCAAAACAAAGGTAAACGCAAATCTTCTGAAGATTTGGTCGTTACGTCGGTGAAGCGTTTGAACGCTAAACCGGCTAACGGAAACAGAAAAGAAAACAGCCTCTTCTGAGGTCTGATTCTGATTCTGAATGTGAGGTCAATCCTCCAATTCCATTGACAAACAGTTTCGGTGTTTTATCCGAAACTGATGACAAGGAACCTTCTCCTCGTACTGAGCCTTCTGCCGTCGAGAAACGAGTAAAGGCTCCGCCAATTGTTGTGACTTCCGTCTCCGATTTGGCCAGCTTTCGAACGCAACTGAAGAATTGCAAGGAAACTTGCAATTTGAAGGTTTCGTTCCAGCTTGGTCGAAGAGGAGAATGTCGCTTGTTGACGGAATCTTTACAAGATCACCAAACTTTTGTTGGTTATTTGAAAACCACAAACACAATTTCTACACGTATGAGACCAAGAATGCTCGGCCATTCAAGGCGGTCTTGAAAGGTCTCTCCAACGACTTGTCGGTGGATGAGATCAAAAACGAACTTAAGGTGTTGCTTGGCTTTGCCCCATCCCAAGTAATACCAATGAAGAAAAAATCAAACGGGAATATTTCTCGCTTTGGTTTGACTTCACAATTTTATCTGATTCATTTCAACAGAAATGAAATCAACAATTTGAAACTTTTGGACAAAGTTCAGTTTTTGTTCCATGTACGGGTAAAGTGGGAGCATTTTAAGAAACATGGCGGTAATGGCCAGAATCTGACCCAGTGCCGGCGTTGCCAGGCATTCGGTCACGGTACTGATCATTGCGCCATGGTTCCAAAATGCATGGTTTGCGGGGATTCTTCTCACGACAAGGACAATTGTCCCGTGAAAGAAGTCACCCAATTTAAATGTGCAAATTGTGGTGGAAATCACAAATCAAATTTCTGGGATTGCCCCATCAGAAAAAGGTTTTGGATTCTCGTGCTAAGCATCAGCCGAAATCCAAACCGAAATTTTCTCAAAGTCAGGTTGTACCTGCATCTTTAAATCAAACGTTCGTGCTGTCTCACTCGAACAATTCTAGAAATACCCCTACCGTGGAAAAGTTAGGTAACAACAATGGCATTTCTTATGCTAACGTCGTTTCGGGTTCATCCACGAATTTTAAATCCTCTACCAATTTTCAAATTGGGCAGGTACCTCAAATTTCATTTGAAAATTTTTCTGCTGGCAACGCTTTGGGATCTTCTGATCTCGGCGATGTTACGTTTGAAAAATGACTTTTTGCAAAACTCACTGTTTGGTTTGATTCAAACAATGAGTAATGCTACATCCATGATGGAAGCTATCCAGATTGGATTAAAATTTGCGAATGATGTTGTTCTTACCCTGAAGTTTAATCATGGATCTAAGTAATTCCATCAATATTATGAATTTTAATGCTCGCTCTTTAAAAGCGAAAGAAAATGAATTTTTCAACTTTTACGAGTTCATAACGTGCATGTTGCTGTTATAACCGAAACATTTTTAAAAACTGGCACTTATTTGAAAAGTGATCCAGATTATAAAGTTATAACTAATAACCGAATGAATCGAAATGGCGGTGGAGTTGCAATAGTTATCCACCGTAGTATGACTTATAGCACGTTACGTGACTTTAAGTTAAAAGTTATTGAAAGTTTGGGCATTGAACTTGAAACTTCTTTTGGGAAAATTATGATTGCAGCTGCATATTTGCCTTTCCAATGCACTGGGGAAAATAAAAATTATTTCAAAGGGGATTTGAATAAACTTACTCGGCATAGATCTCGATTTTTGATCATCGGTGATTTTAATGCCAAACACCAATCTTGGAATAATTCAAAAGTAAATTCCAATGGTAAAATTCTGTTCAGAGATTGCACTTCTGGTCTTTATTCGGTTTTATACCCGAATGGGCCAACTTGCTTTTCTTCTGTTAGAAATCCATCAACAATTGATTTGGTGTTGACAAATCAAAGTCAGTATTGTGGTCCTTTAGTGACTCATGCTGATTTTGATTCTGATCATCTTCCAGTAACTTTTTCACTTTCTCATGAAGCAGTTACCAGACCCAATAGTTCTGTGTTTAATTACCACAAAGCTAATTGGGACAGGTATCAGCATCATATTGAGAATAATTTAAATCATGATTTTGTTTTAGAAACCAAAGCTGATATTGATTCAGCCTTGGAATCTTTAACTAATGCAATTTTGGATGCTAGGAATATTGCTATTCCTAAAGTCCAAGTCAAATTTGATTCTCCCATTATTGATGACGATCTTCAGCTTTTGATTCGTCTGAAAATGTTCGCCGAAGACAGTATCAACGTTCTCGTGATCCTGCACTGAAGCGAATTCAAAAGATTTGCAAAAGGTTATTGACCACAGATTCACTCTCCTGCGAAATGAAAAGTTCGCAAGAGATGTCGAACAAATTAAACCTTATTCCAAACCTTTTGGAAACTTTCAAAGGTTCTTAAGAAACCTCAAAACCCATCCCTTCTTTAAAAGATGGTGATAATATTCTATTAACTAATGGGGAAAAGCTCAAAAACTTGCTCAGCAGTTTGAGAGTGCTCATAATTTCAACTTGAATGTTTTGAGTCCTATTGAAAATCAAATTTCAATAGAATTTCAGAATATTGTTGAACAAGAATTTTCATCAGATGAAGTTTTTAATACGGATCTGAATGAAATAAAATCTATTATCAAAAATTTAAAAATATGAAAGCCCCTGGTGAGGATGGCATTTTTTACATTTTAATTAAAAAATTACCAGAAGCAACTTTAAGTAGCTTGGTCAAAATTTTCAACAAATGTTTTGATTTGGCATATTTTCCAGTAGTTGGAAAAATGCCAAAGTAATTCCGATTTTGAAACCGGATAAAAATCCTGCTGAAGCCTCAAGCTATCGGCCCATTAGTTTGCTTTCATCTATTAGTAAATTATTCGAAAGAATAATTCTTAATAGAATGATGACGCACATTAATGAAAATTCAATTTTCGCTGATGAGCAGTTTGGATTTCGCCTTGGGCATTCAACTACTCATCAGTTGTTGAGAGTTTCAAATTTAATTCGAAGCAACAAATCTGAGGGCTATTCTACTGGCGCTGCTCTTCTAGACATAGAAAAAGCATTTGACAGTGTTTGGCATAAAGGTTTGATTGCGAAATTGAAAAGGTTTAATTTTCCGATTTATATCGTGAAAATTATTCAAAATTATTTGACGGATCGTACTCTGCAGGTATGTTATCAGAATAGCAAATCTGAAGCATTTTGGGTCCAATTTTATACAATATTTTTACTTCTGACTTGCCTGATTTGCCCCCAGGATGTCAGAAATCACTTTTTGCTGATGACACAAGCATCTCCGCCAAAGGCAGAAGCCTTCGTGTCATCACAAGAAGATTACAAAAAAGCTTGGATATTTTCAATTCTTATTTGAAAGAATGGAAAATTACTCCAAATGCTGCAAAACTCAACTTATTATTTTCCCTCACAAACCAAGGGCTGATTTTCTTAAACCAAAAGTCATCACATTATAAAGATGAATGAGGTAAATTTAAAGTGGGAGGATCAAGTGAAATATCTTGGACTTGCTTTTGACAAAAACCTTACTTACAAGGATCACATTGAAAGTATCCAGGTTAAATGTAACAAATATATTAAATGTTTGTATCCACTTATAAACAGGAATTCTAGACTTTGTCTCAAGAATAAACTGTTAATTTATAAACAAATTTTCAGACCTGCCATGCTTTATGCTGTGCCGATCTGGACAAGCTGTTGCTTAACCAGGAAGAAAAAACTTCAGAGGATTCAGAACAAAATTCTGAAAATGATTCTGAAACTTCCTCCCTGGTTCAGCACCAGTGAACTTCATCAATTAGCCGAAGTTGACACTTTGGATGTTATGTCCAATAAGATAATTGATGCATTTCGACAAAAATCATTGCAGTCTTCAGCTGCATTGATCCGCTCTTTATATAGTTTATAAGTTAGTTTTAAGGTATCCCTTTTCCCTTTTGTACATGTAGGACCTCCTACATTTGAAATCACTGAATAGCGAAAGCTACAATATTTCATGAATAAATGAAAGTTGCTAGTATTTAAAATTGAGGTGAAAAGTCATCGTTTGTGATTGGACACTCAATAATATTTTAACTGAATGAATGTACATGGAAAAGAAATTTGAATAAATATAAATTAAAAAAAAAAAAAAAATCAATATGTTCAGAAATTTGCTTAAAGTTTTCTAAGCCTCACCCACAAAGCTCCATTTTTTATGTCAATATCTCAGTAACAAATGGTCAAAGTTTCAATGTTATTTTTTTATATTTATTGTTAAAAATATGTTGAACAATTTAAAATACTAAGTTTTATAAAGTCGTAAAAACGAATTGTTGGCCATTTTAAAATATTAATCTTGATTTTAAAATATTCCATAATTTCGAAATGGTCACAAAATCAGCCCGAATGATTTTTTATTTTAGATTGAAAATTGGACCAAAAATTTCTGTGATATTGCGATTAGAAAATTGGGGATTGTTGTTGATGAGACATGGGTGAGACTTTCTTAGACAATGTTCAAAAAAATATATATTTTTGGAAAAGAACACTTCGGACATTTTTTTTAATTTGCAAAACTGATTATTCTAGTTATAGTCAAACCTTGAGTCGAAAACAGTGCAATTAATTAAAATTTATGTAGAATACTTTTTGGTTGCTAATTTGATTTTAACTTATTAAGTGATTTTCATTGTTTCTAGAAATACTATTTCAAAAGAAGTTGTCCATACTATTGTAAGGTTTTTGTCCCCATTCAAAATAGACTTCATGTGAAAAAAGTTGGTCTCGTGGCGCAGGGGTAGCGGTTTCGGCTGCCGATCCCGATGATGCTATGAGACGCGGGTTCGATTCCCGCCTTATCCACTGAGCTTCTATCGGATGGTGAAGTAAAACGTCGGTCCCGGTTTCTCCTGTCTCGTCAGAGGCGCTGGAGCAGAAATCCCACGTTAGAGGAAGGCCATGCCCCGGGGGGCGTAGTGCCAATAGTTTCGTATAGTTTCGTTTCGTTTCGTGAAAAAAGTTTTTGAACATTAAATCAATAAAAATATAATTCAACTATTTTTTTCCGTGAAAAAACCATAGATCTTTTCGAAAATACCTGCCTTGACGTTCAACGTTGATTCAACAAAAAAAAAGTTTTTTTTTAAATCAACAAAATGTTTTGTTTATTCAAATATGCCTTTTTTGGCGTGTTTAAAAATCTCCAAAAAACCGAATACCTATTTTTTCTGAAGAATCCTCATCAATACTGTCTCAAAGCTGCCTAAATTGTATCGAATCTTTCATGGGTGAAACCATGGAACAAACTTACTTTCTTGTCATAGAATAGGCCTCCACAAAGTTTGAGCCAAATAAAAATTAATCTTATATAATTCTGTCTATTTTTTTATTTTTTTTAGAATATCTTCAATAATTTATTGTTAAAAATATGTTGAACAATTTAAAATACTAAATTTTATTAAGTCGTAAAAACGAATTGTTGGCCATTTTAAAATATTGATCTTGATTTGAAAATATTCCTATTTTTCGAAATGGTCACAAAATTAGCCCGAATGATTTATTATTTTAGATTGAAAATTGGACCATAAATTTCAGTGATATTGTGATTAGTAAATTGGGGATTGTTGTTGATGAGACATGGTTGAGACTTAAAAGCTAAAATATTCCGGTTTCTTTTTCTCTTATCTGCTATATTTTTTGAAAATGGACACTCCTGGACATTTTTTTCAGTTTGCAAAACTGATTATTCTAGTTATAGTTAAACTTAAAGTCGAAAACAGCGCAATTAAACAAAATTTAAGTAGAATACTTTTTAGTTGATAATTTGATTTTTACTTATAAACTGATACGTATACCGTATACCTATTTTTCCTGAAGAATCCTCATCAATACTGTCTCAAAGCTGCCTAAATTGTATCGAATCTTTCATGGGTGAAACAATGGAACAAACTTAATTTCTTGTCATAGAATAGGCCTCCACAAAGTTTGAGCCAAATAAAAAAAAATCTTACATAATTCTATATATATATATTTTTTTTTTGTTGAGAATATCTTAAATGCTCTTAATTTGGGAACGCTGCAAAATCAGAAGATTGCCCTGCACTTAAGCCTTGTTTTGATTTCATAAACTCCAAATACAAATCTTTAAATAAAATACAAGGTTCACACCATGCTGTCAAGGTAAACCAGGAAAAACTCTAGCAGAAAAAAAGTCAAAACCTGACTCGTCAACGACGACGACGACGCGTCCAAAGAGACGAAGACTGATGAGAAAATTATGTAAAGGTAAGTTTTATCGGCACAGACTGGATTATAAAAAAAGGACCCGATTTACCTTCCGGGTTGGTGAGCGCGCCAAGGAGAGGGGAAAAACCCATCGGATTGTGGTGAAGGATGAAGAAAAGGCGCGCGCTCGTGATTGAAGAAAACCGCCACCATCGTCGTCGAGGCAAAGCGAAAAAGTCGATGTCAGGATTTTTTTCTCACACTCCTGCTCCCCGTTCGAACTTCAAATCACTGCAGCAGGACCACCCCCGACGAGGATCGACGATGATTTTACAGAACGGAAGTCAAACGAAAAGAAGAGCAAAAAAAAAAAGCTCCGTTGCTCAAGGACCGCAGAAAAATCAGGACGGAAACGAGAAAAGTTGCATATCTCATGATAAAATTATAATCATTTCCCACCCCTTGGCACCCCGGGGCCGAAGCCCGATTGTGTTTTGGGCTGACTGAGAGGTCTATCCTGTGCTGCCAGAGGCTGGCTGGCCGGGCTGCCTGCTGCATTGGCTGGGAAGCACTTGGATTATTCATCAGACGGGTGAGGTGAGAGAGAAGTTCTATTTTGACACGTAATTTTTCATTTTTAATGCGATTTTTATTGAGGTCGAATCAGATAAAGCTTACTTTTGAACAGCTGGGTGGTAGAAGGGGGAAAGGTGACCGCCGAGGGATTAAGGGTGGGGAAACGGGAGATGAATAGTACGTGATGTAACCTTCAGAACTGTCAATTAGGGGAGCAAATTTTTTACCGCGCCAACAAGGAATTATGATTGGAGAAATCGTTGGTAATTTTGCGTGATTGCACAGGGGCCATAATTTGCGGACCACGAAATTGGAAACGAAACGTGATCAAATGGTTTGAATAATGCGACCACAGAATCCGATTTCCATCATGTTGGATTAGTACTTTAGCTATTCAGGAGTGATATTAATTGATTGTTGATTAATATCCACTACCAATTTCTCCATAGAAGGTATTTTTGACAAATGTTTATAATTTTTTTATAAATGGATCGTTGCTTTGTGGCAGATTATGTAAAAATATTTAAATTAATATTTTTGCAGTGTAATTTTACTTTTCTGCTTAAATTAATGTAAAATTATATAGAAAAAGAATGAAAAATGTTACATGCCACTTAATTTGCTGTGAATTCTTACAGAAAGCCAATATTTTTTTTTAAATAACTGAAATGTTTCAAATAAACTTAATGAAAAAAAAAATAAAAAAAATAAAGATTCACATAAGGGTGATAAGAATAATTGAAAATTTTGGAACATCTCAATTATCTATTTACCTTAACCGATTTGGCTCATAATTGATTGGCACAGTTACTTATTTTTGCCTAAGGAATCGAACCAGATGGTATCCCTGATGACGATTTTCAAATGTTACCCTAATTCACAGCAACCAAAGAAATTGTTGTTTTTTTATTCCAAAATTAACAATCTTACGAACTCTATCCTGCAACAAGTACGCTCCCCCCAAATAACGCTCTTTTGGGCGCAAATCGGGGGAGCGTTATTGCGGGGTTTTGGCGTAAAATGACTTTTCTTTTAAAATGTACTTTATTTTCATATAAATGAAACATTTATATAAGGGGTCATCCACAAAAAAACGGATAAGGGGCCATCCACAAATCAGGGTATCCAAGAACTCCTGGAAGTCATGCCCAAGATATCTACTTGATCAACGGGGGTCTATATGGGTGTATTAACCATCTGTATAGCTTCTGGTAGCTTCTGTGAACCACGATGAATATTCTGGGTTATGTTGGATTGTTATAGGTCCTCTAGGAACTCCCGGGAGTTATGACCTGATGATCTACCTGATCAACGGAGGTCTATATGGGTGTATTAACCATCGGTATAGCTTTCGGTAGCTTCAGTGAACCACGATGGATATTCTGGGTTACGTTGGATTGTTATGGGTCCTCCAGGAACTCCCGAGAGTTATGACCTGATGATCTACCTGATCGACGGGGGTCTGTATGGATACATTAACCATCGGTATAGCTTCATGTAGCTTCACTGAACCACGATGGATAATCTGGGGTACGTTGGATTGTTTTGAGTCATCCAAGAACTCTCGAAAGTGATGACCTGATGATCTACCTGATCAACGGGAGTCTATATGGATGTGTTAACCATCGGTATAGCTTCAGGTAGCTTCACTGAAAAACGAAGGATACTCTGAGGTACGTTGGATTGTTATAGGTCGTCCAGGAACTATTGGAAGTCATGACCTGATGATCTACCTGATCAACGGAGGTTTATATGGATGAATTAATCATCGGTATAGATTCTGGTAACTTCAGTGAACCACAATGGATACCCTGCGCCATGTTGAATTGTTCTCGGTCATCTAGGGACTCCGTAAAGTCATGGCATGGTTAAAGTAGACACCCAGGCCATGACTTCCTGAATTTCTGAAAAACCCTAAACATTCTAACAAGCTGCAAAGTATACATCGTTGTCAACTGAAGTTACCTTAAGCTATACCGTTGGTAATATACCCATGTAGACCCCCGTTGATCAAGTAGATCCTAAGGTCATAACTCCCGGGAGTTCTTGGAGGACCCATAACAATCAAATGTACCCCAGAATATCCATCGTGACTCACTGAAGCTACCTGAAGCTATACCGATGGTTAACACACCCATGTAGACCCGCGTTGATCAGGTAGATCATCAGGTCATAACTCCCGGGAGTTCCTGGAGGACCCATAACAATCCAACATGGCGAAGGGTATCCATTGTGGTTCACTGAAGCTACCTGAAGCTATACCGATGGTTAACACACCCATATAGACCCCCGTTGATCAGGTAGATCATAAGGTCATAACTCTCGGGAGTTCCTGGAGGACCCATAACAATCCAAAATGGCGAAGGTTATCCATTGTGGTTCACTGAAGCTACCTGAAGCTATACCGATGGTTAACACACCCATATAGACCCCCGTTGATCAGGTAGATCATAATGTCATAACTCCCGGGAGTTCCTGGAGGACCCATAACAATCCAACGTAACCCAGAATATCCATCGTGGTTCACTGAAGCTACCTGAAGCTATGCAGATGGTTAATACACCCATATAGACCCCCGTTGATCAGGTAGATCATCAGGTCATAACTTCCGGGAGTTCCTGGAGGACCCATAACAATCCAAAATGGCGAAGGGTATCCATCGTGGTTCACTAAAGCTATCTGAAGCTATACCGATGGTTAGTTCACCCATATAGACCCCCGTTGATCAAGTAGATATCTAGGGCATGACTTCCGGGAGTTCTTAGATACCCAGTTTTGTGGATGGCCCCTTATCCGTGTTTCGTGGATGACCCCTTATACAAATGTTTCATGTATGAGTAAATAAAGTACATTTAAAAAGAAAACCCCATTTTACGCCAAAACCCCACAATAACGCTCCCCCCGTTTGCGCTCAAACCCCGAAATTACGCTCCCCCGAATTGCGCTCTCCCCCGGTGTGCGCCCCCCCAAAAAGAGCGCACATGGGGGATTTAGTGTAACAACTTTAAAGATGACAAACAAGATTTTGGTAAGGTTTCATGGTATTTTACGATCTATATATCTAAATTTTAGTCGCTGGTATTTAAACAAGTTATACCGAAATGAGGTATTTTAATGCCATTTTTTATTGCAGCAGTTGCAGTTAGTGAAAAAACGGATGTGATTCATATGCAACAGCCAAATCTACTCACCTGATGATTTCATGTTGTTTTCAGTGATATTTTCACCACATCGAATACGTTTGTCATAGATGAACGGCTTATCCCTGAAATTCTTGCAGCTTCTAAAAAATAACAAGTTTGAAAAATAAATGTTATTAAAATGAAACTGGATTGAAATTCACCAAAATTTCATAATCGGTCGTATTTGGTTATCCTAACTTAAAGAAATTTCAACGATTTTACATATTTTCTTATAGTGGTTAAATACATCAAAATATTTAAAAATCAGCTTTAACATTTTTGATTTCCAAGTCCCTTTAGCTCGAAATAATTTATCTTGTCGAAATGTTTCCATAGTTTCAGAGTTATTTGATAAAACATTTTAATGCAAAAATAATACCAAAATGTGGTATCCTGACCCTGACTTTTTCCGCAAATTTCAAATTATTTCTTCAGGGGGTGTATCAAAAAAGATTATAATCAAGTTTGAAATTTTCGGTTTTCAATGAAAGCATTCGCTTTGAGACATCATTTTAGCGCAAAATTAATTACCTTTGCAAAAGAGTATCGTGCAAGCAGTGGTGATGGGAAGATGGATTTTTGTGGTGTTCTCTTTGTGCTGTGTTCGTGTTTATGTTCGAGTCATGCATGCAGTGGGAGGTCATTGTGGTAATTAATATTATTGCGCGTCAGTATCGTGTGGGCAGCAGGGCCAGGAAGATGATTTTATTGTTGTTTTCGTTTTGTAATGTATTTGTATTAAAATCTAGCATGGCTTTTTGTGGTGATGGTATTGTTTTGGTGGTGGTGGTGATGGTGTTAAAAAAAACAAACGTTCAATTTACTAACATTGAGTCCAAAACCTCCCTACAAACATCTATACCACTAGGTGACGTAGAGATCTGTGCGCATTCTAGATAGATGTTTACTAACATACCTTCCAATCCCCGAGGTTAGCAAGGTACCGGCCAGGAGCCCCTTATCTTACTGGATAGTATTACACGCTCATCTAAAGAGGAAAACATGGTATCTCCCGTGTTGGAATATTGTAACCGGATGAGAGTCTAGTGCTATCATACGTTTAATTACAGTTAAACAGCAAGATAAGCGTTGTGCAGCCATCCGGAATTGTGCGACCTTTATTGCTAATGCTAATGCTAATGCTAAAAAATTAATTACCTTTGCAAAATTTGTCAAAATTTGCACAGTCTTCGGCAAAGTTGTAGGTATGGATATGGACTACACTGAAAAAGCAATGAAAAACGGTAAAAAATTTTTGATCGCAAATTTGATTTTACATAAAAAAAAAGAAGTTAAAAAATTTTTGCGACCGATTTTTCGATTTTTTTGAAAAAATCAGTATTGATTCAAGAATTCAAAACTTTCAAAGTATTGATTCAAGAACTCAAAACTTTCTGAAAAGTTGGCATTTGATGTCCTCTAAAACATATCAAAAAATAAAAAAATTAAAAATAGTGTTTTTTTCAAATCAAGTTTTAGTGATAAAAAGTTAAATAAAAAATCACCAAATTTTTTTTACTGTGTTTCATTGTTTTTTCAGTGTAGTCCATATCCATACCTAAAACTTTGCCGAAGACACCAAATCGATCAAAAAATTCTTTCAAAAGATACAGAATTATGAATTTTCATACATCATTTTTGTATGGACAGCTGCCAAATTTGTATGGAAAATTATATGGACAAACTAATGATGCAAAATGGCTTCTTTGAGCATACCGAAGGCACCAAAACAGTTTCAGTCGGATTAAAAAATACAAAAATTAAAATTTAAGAAAAAAGACCGATTTCGTAGAGAATTGCTCAAAACACTTTAATACGAAAATGTGGTGTCCAATCATTGGCAAATTGTGCAATTTTTCAATACCAAAACAATAGCTTAAATTGATATGATACCACAATTTTTTTTCTTGCATAATCAGGAATATCAAAATATAGTTAGTATTGATACCCGAGATAGGTATTATTACGCATTTCACTTTTTATTTACCCATGCACGGGATATAGGTAAAAACAATACACCCAACTAAGCCAACTAAGCCTGCTTCGTTAGAGTCGCAAATCAAAGGTCATCACTTCAAATCCCGGAGTGGAGGGTACTTTGAGTTGAGATGTTTTTATGCAACTCTCTAGCAGCTGAAACAAACCTTTTTTTATTGGTGGAAGAATTTTGCTCATATCGAGAGAGAATTTCAACTAGTATAGCTTTACAAGTATAAAGTTTGATTAAAAAATCAATTTTGTTTTCATTAGTAAATGCGCTGATTGGCAATACCGTTTTGGGCAAAAAAAAAAACTTTACCAGATCTTTGCAGCTCTATGCAAACATTTTTGTCTAAAGCACTCATAGTTTGATGGAGGGATTTATCCAATATGTTGTTGGTTTGAAAACTAGAAGGTTCTTACATTTTTTAATGGATTTTTATTTGATTGCTTTTGATGGATTTCATAACATGAGCTTAGTTTTTAGAAAAGTCTATAAGGGAATTCAATTTTGATTCATAAATTAATAAATTACAAATTGAAACACAATTTGTCCAATCTTTTCCTTTCAACTAAACCGCCAAAGTCTTGAAGCCCCATCTGGCACTGTTCGGTTCGCGTTGCAAGCTCTCCAAGAACATAGCCACAGCCAGCAGGTCTGAGCTCTCCGACCATCTTCTCCGTCCCGGGCAGCGGTATTCCAAGAAAAGCTTCGCACTTTCACAGAACACAAAATCTCCCATGGGTGCGTTGCTCCTCCCATTTGCCTTGGTTTTTCCGTTCCGGCTCCGACTTCGGCTCTGTTTGTGGATTATGGATTGAATTATGGCCGGTTTTAATAAGTTAAATGATGGTAATGAAAGATTTATGTGGAAACCACACGCACACCCACCCACCCTCACGCTCAGTCTGTTGGAGAGCGGGGTGGCCCCGGAAGATTTGCAAGCCCCGAAATAGTTGAAATGCTGCCTGTCGGGGACACGTCTCCGTGACGCGTGTACCACGCCAGAACCCGGCGGCGAATGTCACTCGGAGAACGAAACGTCGCCAGCGCTGCCACCCTTTTCCCCTGGCCGGGTTGAGCGAGGAAACGGTTTTGTGGGTGGTTTTTCCAACCCTAGAGGGAAAGAGATGATAGGGAAGTTTCTGTGGTTTGCCATTTTCGAATTAGATTTATGGTGCTTAAAGGAAACGCGCGCCACACTAAAAGCGTATTTTATGGATTCGTTCTCGCTTCGGTTGCAGCTTTTGTGGGTGCGTTCAGTTTCAGTGTTGCAGGCAGCAGTTGGCAGTGTTAAGCTTTAATTGCTGATGAATAAAGATCACTTCAACGGCCTATCGATTACTAGGCGCGGAAATAGTTTAACGGATGATGTTGATTTTATGCATGTTGATAAATGTTTTGTCTTTCACCGCCAATATTGAATGTAAAGTAAATAGCGATGAGCGCGATTTTTTGAGAATAACATATTTTAATATGTTTGTGCTCCATAGTGTGCAATCACGCTGCAGTCAATCCTACATGGTGGGTCCCATTTCTCTGAGCTGTTGTCCCAATCAGCAAAATATCTGTTTAAGCCTTGATACCATGCGAGAAGACAACCCATTTTCCTGCATCACACACGAATAAATTTAGCTTGGTTGGAAGCATGGCAAAAAGGCAGAGAAACACGATGGTGTCACATTTATTTCCGTCACGTGGTGAACTACTTTTGGGGGGGGGGCACAACCTCAGTCAGCATTCGTATGTATGTATTTTTTGCTTGCTCACATCAGTCTCGGTTGAAAGGACGCAAATAAGGACATACCCCTTCCAGTCCCAGTCGTCTACCAGCACTTCCCCAAAAAAGGGGGTCCAAAACTCCATTAGGGGGTGGGGAAAACGGTACACTTTCAACGAAATAAAATATGATTTTGTGTTTTACAACGGAACCACTACATCACACTGACGACGACGACGACTAAGCAAAAGCCAGCTGTTTGTGGGGTAAGGTCGGAAAATGCGGGACTTTCCCTTCGCTTTGGGTTAGCAGAGTTTTTCACCAGTACCCATTCGTCTCAACTCTAATGCGATGGGGATCTTTTTTGCAAATTTGGCCATCCTCCACTGCACTAGTTGAACTGACGGGAGGCAGAGTTGATTAAAACAAAATAATTAATCTAGGAAAAAAAATAACTCATTCAGACTTGCCAAATTAGAACAAAATGACATCTTAAAACGAAAAATACATGAAAATTCTTAGATGCTAAATTTGTTTGATTTTAGTGTCACTTTCACCCACTATCCGGCGAAAACACTAACGTTGGGAAGATTTACACCGCAAACATGAAAAGAAAAACTGGCCAACCACCCCCCACACCGGGAAGCACACACAAAGGATTAAAGTTTTTCGGTTCAAGATAAATTATATTCATTTGTATCCTGCTGATTTGCACGGCGAGCTAAATATAAACAAAAGTTTCATGCTTCGCGTTAAGGTTTTTATGATAATTTGGGTCTGGTCGGGCACAAAGCGCAGAGGGGGAAACTTGCGTTTGTATTTGCTTGCGGTTTTAAATTTTGCTGATAAACTGTGCTGTGGAATAACGAGTACTTTTTAAGCTTATTAAATTCCGAAATTCCATCAAAAACCGCCGGTGATAACGATGCCAAAACTTCCCGTCAACAACTAGGTTGGAACAGGCAACATCACGCAAATTGCACCGTGCTCAACAATAAGTCAATGGAAATAATTGAATTTTCCAACTGCACTTTACTGCGGCACCATCACGGAACACGTGATGTAACACGTTCGTAACCAGATAACCTGAAGGCGATGCGATGCTTGCTTTTTCAACGCAACCGTTTGACTAGTGGGTGGGTAAGTTGCTCCTTGTTTGCCATTATCTTTGGGAGTGAAAATTTCCGTCGAATTTGCCTCGTTTCTAGGTGTGATCTGTTCAAAATATTTTTGATTTTTTTTTAATTTTCAATCGTTTAAATAAAATGCAAAGTCTGTTTTGAAAGCAACTAACAACAGAAATATATGTTTGCTATAACAGGTAATTGTTTATTTTATTTTTCAACTGTGTTTTGGATTTGGCGGATGGAAAGTCATGAACGCAATATTCCATGTATGATCCAACGAAATAACATTCATACCTTGGATCTACAAAAGGAGAGAGAGACACACAAGCACATTGCCCTGCTAATAACGTGCCTTATAATTTGCAAAACCGTTATCGAGTGTAAAACGTACATTGAATTGTTAAATTTATGTTTATTAAAAACTAATATTAAAACAAAATATTTAAATCTCTATTTTTAAACATGGCAATTTAACTAAATTCATTCATTTTTTCCAGATGTTAGTTAATATTTTGTTTTAAAAATTAAAATTAAAAAAATATATAAATTGAAATAACAAGCCATAGTCTCATTATTTAAATGAAAAAGTGTTTTAAAATGCATTTTACACTAGTTCAGTTGTTTTGCAATCACTAGTTCAAAAAAAAAAATTAAGATTGACGCGATTTCAACGAATTTTTTTACGGTAATGTACAACAAAAACATTCATAGTTGAAAAGATTTTTGATTAAACCCAAACATGCTAAAAATGATTCTAAACGCAGGGGAATGCATTTAAAATTGCTTTAACTGATTGTGCATAAGTTTCCATTACCATTTTAAAGTTTTTTTGAAAAAAAAAAGTTTTTTGCTCAATGATTTTTCTGGCCGATTTTGAACTAATTTTGTTTATAAATATTTGTGCCAACCTTAGTTGAATGCGCATTTTTTATTTTCATTTTTTTATATGTTAATAACATATAAAAAATGAAAATAAAAAATGGGCATAATGTTATCTTCTGAGGGATAGCGCGTGATGGTAAGGGCTAGTGATTTTTCACGAATTCAAAGAAGCCGCGTAATTCGTTAAATTTGCTCTTAACCGTGAAATCTAGTAAACACCGTGAAATTTACTCCTTAGTGTGTAAACATTTGATTTTTGAATTACAACAGACCACAAGTAGCATTTGGAAGCAGATTAAAATTAAAAACATTGCATGATCAATTTAGATCTCATTTTTGGAAGATATTGATCATAAAATATCTCTATCGAAATGCTGATTTTCACATGTAAATATACAGCTAAATTATCATTGATTGTAACATGCCATGGATTACACAATAAGAAATTCGAGAAAATAAAACACAAAACAGTTTGAGCTATTTTATTATTCAATCTATGTTAAATTTGTTAAAATAACGATGAATAAGTTGCATTATATAACGTGATTAAATTTCAAAATATTTTGAATATTTTAGGCAGAAATTTAGTTTCAAAATTCAAAATTTAGATCAAAATTGCAATTGCATTGTTTAAAGTATTTTTAAATGTTTTGTTTTTTTTTAAATAATTATAACCAAAGGCTGCAAAAACTATTTTAAAATGGAGATTTGCCTGAACTAATCCAAAATAATCAAACATTTTAATTCTACTTTTGGTTAATTCAGAATAGATTTCGTTTTGAGAGACTTTTGAAAATTATTTTGATATTAATATGTTAAAGTCTTACAGATGTAAAACTGGACAAAATTAAACTCATTTAAAATTGCCATAAATGTTTTGTGTCAGGAAGAAACATTTTTTATTTTAGTTTTTTTTAAATATTGTTAATCCTGAATGTAACATTTCTCTACACAATAAAACTGAAATAACATATTTTTGCATTTATCTCGAGAACAATGTTGTCGATTTCCCGGACAGGATTTCTATCCGTGCAGATAGATTTTCGAGTACCGTAAAATTCCAATGTTTTGTAATTGGTAAGCCACGAAATTTTAACTTTTGAACTGTGAAAAATCATTAGCCCTAGTGATGGTGCAAAATCTGGTTTAAGAGAAATATTAAATTTCAAAACTCTGGCCATAAATGAATTGAAAATCATTTTTTAAGCCAAAATTGAATTTGCTATTGAAAAGAACTTCACAAGTTTTTTGATAGAATGTGCTGTTTTTTTTTCATGTTGATTCTTTTTTAAAGAAAAGCAAAATATTATTGAAAAGCTGAGAAAATTTTCTACAATTTTCTATGTGGAAATTTGAAAATCGTGCAGTTAATTTCCAAGATACAGCCTCACATAGAGAAGCTTTTAAGAATTTCGTTGATCTTTTGAATTAAAATACTATCACTGGTTCAAAATCTGACCAGAAATATGTTTTTTTAGAATTGTGGATCTGTCGGTTGAAATTCGAATTTAATTATATTCAAACTGCCCAACTTTAAATGTGTTCGATAAGCTCATAATTTTCTCAAATTGTTGGAATGAAACTAAGAAAATACGCGGTGAAAGTTTTATTTCAAACAACATCTATATTTAATTATGATGATATTTGCAAATGAATTCTGGTGCAACGACTTGCATGTTGAAAATTTTCTTACACGCTATATTAAAAAAAAACACACATTAGCAAACAAAAATTAACAAAACATCAAATTTATTCTATTATTATGAAAAAGAATACAGTCATGACTTGATTATACGAAGTTCGATTCTCTGGTGGTTTGTATGGGACTTCGGAAACTTGAAGCATGAACAAAAAAGAATAAGTATGTATTTGATTATTTTCTTACTTTAAACATAAAATTCTAGGTCTGTGACCCTATTTTAATCAAATTTGAGTTGTAGATTGCCTTTTAACATACCATTAGGGTAAACGCATCTGTTTTGTATCTGATTTGTTGTAGGTGATTCTTGACATCCTTCCTGATCGAATGCAACTAAAATAACCCAAATCGGTTGAGTTTTGCATTTCCAACTTGTTTGACCCCCTTGATCCAAGTGTTAAAGCTCACCAATCAATAATAAACAACCGAAATGGTAGTTTATGCAGCAACATTTTTTCAGCACGAGTCGTACATTTATCCAACGAGGTTTACCGAGTTTTATAAATACGACGAGTGCTGAAAGTATCAAGTTTAGCATCGAGTTGCTTACAGCATTTTTTGCAATTCCGAAAAACGCATTTTGAATGCAATTTTATGTCAAACATTCATGTGTTAAGTAAATTCAGCGTTCAAAACAAAACAATATTAAAAAATGATACTTTTCGATACAAGTGTTGAAAAGAAGGACTTTTCAGCACTGGTTCTAAAAGGTATTGATTTTCAAATATGTTATTTTTGGTAGTTAAAAGAAAGCTGTTTTGTTTCATCAGAATGACAGGAAAAAATGACAGTTACACAGCGCGATTGCAAAAAAGAAAAATAATCGTGATTTGATTATCCGAAGTGATTTTTTTCCGAAGCCTTTGGATAATCGAGTCTGAACTGTGTTCCTAATTCCTCCATCCAACGGTAGGAAAGACGTTCCTTGCCCGGATCTATCCGCTGGTGCGGTTGCACTTGGTGGTGAAAGTGTTGCCAGCGAGGCTCAGCGCCACCGACGCCGGGAGAAAGCTTCGTGAACGTCTCGGGGTCGAAAGTGGCAAGATTACATTGGCTTATAATAATTAAGTGCACATAGTCTGTCTCTCTCTCCCTCTCTCGTGCCGGTGGAGTGCTTTTAAATGCAGATTCTGCCTTGCGAGCGAGTTTTAATTGGCGCTGCAATGATAATTGAATTGCGCCGGGTTTCTGCACACATGTGAGTGGGTGCGAGGTGAGGGATGTAGACTTGAGTACTGTGCTAATTTGATCACTTTGCGAAGAGGACCATTAGGAATGGAAGAATTAGTTTTTTTTTTTTTTGTGTGGAAAGCTCTAAATAAATTACAATCATTGTCTTTTTTGAAACCTGCAGAATTTGTGCCCAAACACTTACAGAACATTATTTATCACGTTTTATGACGTTGAATTATACGTTTTTTCCAGACAACTTAGAATGGGTATGTGATTTCAATGTATCGTATCGTCACACACACACACACCTTGCGAGAGTGACGGTAAATCGATGTTGTCGTCGTCGTCTTCCCCGTGAGAAAGTTTAATTCATCCATAAAAATCAATCATTTGACGTGATCGTGATAAATGGTGCGGTGGAATTACTCTCGGCACACGCAAAAAATCTTGGTTCGGCAATTGCTGCTTGTTCTATGTTTAGGAGGGAAAAAAAGTGTAGGTTTCCACGTGGAAATTCCATTTTCCGAGGGGTCAGTAAATGACGAGCGTACATTAATCTTGCTTCGTGTACATCGATCATTGAAGAGGTGTTTTTTGGCGAGATTTTTTGTCTTAAAATTGATGACTGAGCTTTAAGGTAGCCCAAGCGAATCTTTAATTTTCTTTCCTTGGTAAATGTTGTTATGTAGGTCATTTCAACGACGAGAACTACATAATATCCGGTGCTCAACCTTAAGTCACATTTGTCACACCATTAAAACTTCTTCACGTCCTAGATATCGCTGATCGTTAACCATCCATTTCTTCAGGAAGAACTCAGGTGCCATAACATTCGTAGCAAAAACTTCAGCACGTCATTATTGGGGCCCGATTATTGCCACCTTGGGACACACTAAGGCTCAGCTGAAATCTCCCCAAAACCACACACACAACTTAAGGATCTCCAAAAGGAAGATGATACTTTCGATTACCACCAGCATGGAGTCACAGTGTGAGGAGTTTCCAATTACCTTCCCCATCATCATAACGACTCATAAAACTGCTCAAATCAAATTAAAATCATAACAATAAACATTAAGAACGTGCTAGTCAAGATTGAAAAGTGCCATTTATTACAACACTTTTTTCCTCGCACTCTCTTGCAACAGGAGGCGGAGCACCCAGCCAGCCAACAGAGTGTCATCATCATCATTAGAGGAAAAGTGAAGTAAAAAAGTAATGAAGGAAATTGGCTCAACTGGAAACCCTACCCCTCCCCCTCTCAACCTGGACAACCTGTTCTCGCGGTTGATGGCTCTGCCTCTTTATCTGCTTCAGGTGCTATACTGAATGAGAGAGAGACACACACACAAACACCCACAGGCCAAGTGAGAGAAAGTAATCTCATTTATTATCAGTTATCATAACTGGCTGGATACCTCTGGCGGCACAATAAAAGGTTTTTCCAGTCACGTAGACTCTGTATCCTTTGGCCTCGCTGGCCGCGGCAACCGCGGCGTTTATTTTTACGAACGACCTGGAAATCGACCCGGCAGTCCGGGAATCGTGAATGGGTTTGCTTGTTATGGCATTACAAAATTTAAAATTTAAAAAATCTCGAAAATTCAGAATCAGGAAAATTGATCACCTTTACCCAAACATACGAAAACTTGAAAAAATAGCTTTTTGCAATTCCATCGTGAAACTAATTACTTTTATTGTTATTATCGAACGTCGAAAGAAACAATTTTTAGCATTAGTACCGAAAATTAGCATTTTTCAATACATTTTTATTTTATTTGAACTTTGAATTTACTTAACACATTGTTTTAATGTTTGACACTTCATAAACGAAAAACAAAGCACAATGCATACAAAAACCAATACATTTTGTTTGGCTGAATATTCTGCACATTGTCTTGAAGTTTGCTTGAATTTGGTTGTGTCAAACGCGTTCTGACCTGAAATCCCTTTGGCCAGTTATCGCACTTACATCAATCTGAGTGTGTCAAGACATCACGTCAAGATTGAAACTACCATCATAGTGACAAATATTCACGAAGTTTTTTTGTTTTTTTTTTAATAACTCTGGATTGAAATCGAAGTTTGGGGATTTGTTAAGGTGAGGCATTGTGAGCTGAACAAAATGGCGCTCTTAACTAAATTTGGCTCAAAATGCTCGTGCAACAATTTAACACGGCATCGAAGTTTGACATAGAATTCTATCTAGAAGGCGTTTTTCGGAAATGCAAAAAAAACTCGTTACAAAACTTGATTTCATAAACACTCGTCGTATTTATCCAAATCGGTAAACCTCGCTGTATAAATTAACGATTCGTGCTGAAAAAATCTTCATTTTGCCACTTGTTGCACAAACTACTACTAAATAATCATGTTATCCTGCCTCATACAATAAAGCTAAGCTATCCCGTGCAGACGGAAATAACTTGAAAATAATATTTTTTTAACCAAAATTTTTGGATTTTTTTTCGACAAGGTTAATTGCAATTATAGAAATCTTAAAACTAAAACTGCAAAATAAAAACCAAGGGCAGCGAAGTTTGATAGTAAAGATTGTCAAAAAGAAGAACAAAACAATTAGGCAGTAGAAAACACAATTTTTGCTTGACTTTTTGTCTTACAAACATAACTTAAATTCAATACAATTTTATAAGTCAAGAATAAACAACTCTTAAGCGTTAGTGTTTAAAGTTTGATTGATATACTGAAATTCATTTTTTTTATTGGATCTTATTGTTTTAACGTGGAATTGTTGTAGTTTCGTTGATTTTCATCTAAAAAACAGTTTTTTAATAAATCAAAACTCCGCACCATTTCAGCCTGTTTAAGCTTTTGAAACATTAACGAAAAAATATTTCTATAGGAAAAATAGTTTTGAGTTTTAAAATGACCTGAATAAAATCCATTAATCTGACTCCTCGGAAAAATGTATATTACATACTCAAAAATGGGATGGTTTTTAATTTTAAACTTGGTTTTTCAAAATGATCAAAAAACGAGACTTCCGTCATGATTTTTCGTTCAAAGATATAAATTTTGCATCGCTTTCAATATTTTGATAAAATTCATTCAACATGTTATTTAGAATAGGGCCCTACACATGCTGATTCCTTTTTGTAACGATAATCCCATTCTTTGTAAAGTTATGGAAATCGTCATTTATCAATGATTGCCAACTAGGACGTCAATGACTGTGCCACAAAATTTTATAAATTTTGAAGCACAATTGATCAAAAATTCTTTCAGTGGCTTCAAGAAGGCAACAACCAGCACATGAGCAATTCTCTAACAAAACCGGAAATGGATTTTATTTCTATTTTTTTGATTTGGTTCAAACTTTGTGGGGGCCTTTCCTATGACCAAATAAACTATTTTGTGTTATTGGTTCATCCATACAAGTCTCCATACAATTTTGGCTGCTGTCCATACAAAAATAGTATGTAAATATTCAAACAGCTGTAACTTTTGAGTGATTTTTCTGATCAATTTGGTGTCTTCGGCAATGTTGTAGGAACTGTTAAGGACTTTTGAGAAAAAAAATAGGTACACGGAAAATTTTTTTGCAGATTTTTTTATCAGCTTTTATTTCACTGAAACTCAATTTCCCAAAATACGTATTTTTTTGATTTTCGAGATTTTTCGATATGTTTTAGGGGACAAAAATCTGCAACTTTTGAGCCATAGAGAAAGATGGTCAAAAAATCTGCCGCCGAGTTATGAATTTTTGAAAAAATAGTGATTTTTGGAAAAAATCAAAGTTTCATGCAAAAACAAGTTTGACATTATTTTTTAATGCAAAATTGAATTTGCAATCGAAAAGTACTGTACAGATTTTTGGATAAAGGGCTCCGTTTTCATGATAAAGCCAACGAATGTTTGATTTTAGCGAAATATTTGCAGTTTTTAAAAATCTTGAAAAAAATAAATAAATCGAAATCGAAAGAATGTGTTGCAAATTTTGAAAACATTTCAATGTTTACAAATTCAATTACATAGAGTTAACGGATAAGCTAACAAGATATCTACCCAAGTGTGTTCGCAAAAACAAAATATTCTGTTATGAAATTGAAACCACTCAGAAATCTGCTGATAAACAATTGACAGTTGTTCTAAAAATCTTGGTTATAAATTCTACGAAATACTCTTCAAGCTTTATTGGCATGGTTAGTTAAGACTTGTCAATTTAATCTTAATATTCGGTTTAAAAAAGGTTTACCATTTGTAATTATATATAATTTAAAAGGCATGTGAATTCAAAAATAGTTCAAAAACAAATTATTATTGAAAATTTACTCTGAAAAGCAACGCTATAAAAAAAAGTGACATAACAAACTTCTACTAGAAGGTCCCGTGAGAAACCCGGAGGAATAATGCGCAGATAAACATGACGATTATGGCAGGCTTCTGCCAATTGACCTTTGATGGGAACTTTTTTTTTAAGAAGAAGCAGAAGCGAGCGCTGTGAAGCGGAAAAGCAATCAAGGGCAGGAAACCAACCAATATCTCTGTGTGGAGACAAAAGGAAAACGGAAAATCACGCGCGTAAATGAAAATTTTCCAATAGGTTCCCTTTGTCCGAAGGACTTTACGGTGGTTCAGAATGAAATACTTTTATTTTTCACTGGAGTGCCCAAGTTATTCTGTTTAGCTTTTTTCTTGTTATATTCTCAGCGAAAATTATCTAGAGAAAGTTCTCTTTTTGAAGTAGTTCAGGTCAGTTTTCGGATTTTTAAATAGAAAAATGTAAATTTTGCCTCGAATGTAACAAACATTTTTAATTTTTTTAAACAATTCGAACAAGTGGTTTAAGATAATTTCTGAACAATGACTAAAACATTGAAATCGATATTTTTTTTTCTCTGTTTTTGTTCATAACACGATCACGATCCATCAACATCTTCCATCGTCATCTTCATTAACTATGCACCATAAAAACTAGCTTGTGAAAAGAATTTCAATTACAGCGACAACGCAAACTTGTCGCTTTTTTTCGCTCGACTCGAGTACTCCTCGGCCAACCGGTTGCAATTAAACGATCCACGAACGGTATTCCCGCAAAAACGGTGAAAAAAATGCTTCCAATCATCTCACCTGTTAGCTGCAAAAAAGGAGATGTTATTTTTTGTGAATTAATGTTTTTGTGTTTTCCAGTATGTTTAACTTGAACATTTGGTTAGGTAGTATTATTTATGAGTTTAAAGTAATTTAAATAGTCAATTAAAAATAAAAATAAATATATGATCATTTGAAGACAAGAACTTCTATCAGCAAATCCTGCCAAGTTATAAAATGTATTCACTGATCCCATCAACCAGTCGAAGCTTTATTTCCTGGTCCCTGGTCTTAAGTCAGAAACAATCCGAGAACATCGACAAAGGAAGCAAATTGAGCAGTTATAAATATTTAAACATTCGTCATCAAGGCAAAACTGGAACTAGGATTGATTGTCCATAAGTTTCCGGAAGCCGATTGCCTGCTTCCAACACAATTGACAAAGTTTCCCCAGCTGATATCGTCGTTGGAAATATGACTGTTCTTCAAACTATACTAACCAACAAGTCGAGCCTCGCACTTCCAGCTTCCTGGCGTTACTGGCTCGCTCATTCGAAGCATCGGGAAAACTGTCAGTGAAGGAAGCAACATTTCCTCACAGTTCAAAATAAAGGCAACAAATACGAAGGCAGCTAAATAAGGAATAGGATTCCCCAACACAAAGCCCGAACCGTTTCTTGAGTGATTTGTTTTTCCTGCAAGTTTTGCGGAAAATTGCACCGACAGCGGATGTCATTCGCAAGCCAAACCAAAAGTTATTTCAGTTTTCGAGCACTCTAGAGAGAGGGAGACTGCCAACTTGAAATGCTGACATTGCCAAGTGCGACACCATGGCACTATTTAAGTGTCCTCCGGACAATCTCGGCGATTTGCAGTGTGCTAAGAAGGAAGCTGCTGGTGGTGGTGGTGTTGAAAAGTGGAGTGAGAAAATATCTTCGATAGTCTGACTTGCTGCATGCATAATCAACATCTTTCGATGGTTGTCTTCCGGCTAAAATCCGTTGAGTTTTGCTTGGGCTGTGAAATGTGCTGCATTTGTGGATAGGTTTCCAGTTTTGTTCTATCAGTTTGGACATTGCACAGTGATAATTTGGATAATTTGGAAACCCAAAATATGACCAAAAATCGATTTTTCGACACTTTGGGTCAATTCTGACGACAGATTCAGATTCAGGGGCCAAAATTACATGGAAAAACATATATTTGGACAATTTTCGAAATTCGTTAGGGTGATCCCAAAAGGTTTTCCCTTGAAAAATAGACTTTTTCAAATGGCGATATCTCGAGTTTAAATTAAAACACCTCTAAGATTTTTTCAGCGTTTGTAGTGCTGGATCTTCTTTTTCAAATGCATCCTGGCGCTTAAAATTTGGCTTGCGCCTTTTCGAGATATTTAATTTTTAAATTTGCATCGTTTTTACCTTAAAATCGCTGTAACTTATGACCCTTAAGTCCAAATTGACTTGTCAAGAAATTAAAATGTTTGTTTTTTAGAGCTCTAAAAGTGCCCCCAATACCACTTTTCTCTAAAACTTAACCCTGAATTGCCGCGTTCAAAAAACTGATTTTTGAAGGTTTGCTCAGATGCTTTCTATAAATTTGGTCGTAGAAGACGTAGATTACGAGATAAAATTTTGGTGTCTTCGGCAAAGTTGCTTGGATTGGCAAGCCCAACAACTTTTTACCAGACAAAAAAAAATCCCAAAAATATTCCTGAAAAGTTAGATTTTCAAAATCACCCTATTAGTGAACTACCCTAATTTCCAATCAAACCAAAAGTTGCTCCTTTCCATATGCAACAACTCTTCTGAAGACACCAAAGCTCCAAAACTTCATCATTTTTCAGAAAATCCATTTTCCACTTAATTTTGCGATCTGGACCACTGTGCATTGGAGTGAAAAATGAATTGATTAAAAAAAACTAAGGATTTAAGAAGTCATTGCATAGACGCAATGTCCACAGGAAAAATGAAGGTTTTGCAACGAAAATTCCTGCTGATTTTCGCGTTTTTGATGAATTGCATTATAAATATACTGAAAGTTGCAGAAGTTTTTTAAAGATATTTAGGTTCAATTTCAACTAAACTGGGCTATTGACTTAGGATTTTTTCTATTGTAAAGCTTGAATCATTATTGTACAGAACAAATCTAGAGATTTTGATTGAAAAGGTCCCATAAAAATATAAAACAAGATAGCTTACATAATCTTTTTTTTTTTTTAAATCTCGAAATGCACGAAATTGTACTGCTCAAATTCCGATATACATAAAAAATATTTTCAATGGCCTAAATATGGATTGCAGATTATTAAATCTTAAAATTTTCATTATTTTAGTTTTTTGTTGTATATTTTCAAATAACCAAAATACTAAATTTGTATATTAGGAAAATCAAACATTTTATAAACTCCAGAATAATAATTGGGTAATTCTCTACAAACTCACACGAAATCGGAAAAAATTGCCTCGACCCCTCTTCGATTTGCGTGAAGCTTTGTCCTAAGGAGAAACTTTTGTCCCTGATCATGAAGCCGAGGTTCGTATTTTGAGGGACGGTACGACCGCTTCCATTTTGAACATGCGAAAAAAAAGGTGTTTTTCAATAATTTGCAGCCTGAAACGATGACGGGATAGAAATTTTTTGTCAAAGGGACTTTCATGTAAAATTGGATGTCTGGATTGGACGTTGATGGCTTACTCAGACTTTTGAAAAAAAAAAAAAAAAACGTATCTTTCATGGAAATTAGTGTTTTTTTTTCAAGAGAGTTTAAACAAAACTCTGCCATTTTCCGTTACTCAACTGTAAACAAAATTTGGAACATGTCATGTTAAGGAAAATTTTTTAATGTTCAAAAAAAATTTTTGATTTTAAATTTTCGTGTTTTTTTCTAACTTTACAGGATTATTTTCAAGAGAGTAACAATACTCTACAAAACTGTAGGGCAGACAATTACAAAAAATTGTATATGTAATCATAAGGGGTTTGTTTGTAACCATCACGAGTTATCGCGATTTTACAAAAAAAAATTTTGAAAAGTTACTTTCTTTGTTTCACTTTGTTTCGTCGTCCATGTCTGTCGCGGGTGACCATGAACGGTCAACGAAAACCAACTTTTTCAAAAAAAAAATCGTTAAATTCCCCGTTTCAAGAAAAAAAAGACATTTTTTAAGGTGATAAGTACGAATGTTTCCAATTTCGAAGCTCTACACTGTTACTGTCAAAACTTCGGAATCTCAAAGTTGCAATAAAAACAAAACTTTTAATAATTGAACTTTAAAATTTTGTTTTGTCTACATATTATGTAAAATTTCTTAAATATAATATTTTTGAGGATTTTTTTTTTCATGATAAAACAAAATAAAACAAATTGAACTTTGAAAATAAAAAGAAAATTAAATTTTGAATTAAATTTTTAAAAAGAAAAAAGGAAATATGTCATGGTATTTGCATCGAAAAGAAAATTTATTTGTTAAAAAATTATTAATATTTCTTGGATATGGCAACGGTTTATTTTATGAAATTGTTTTCGAATAATTTGTTTTCTGGGGAACGTGACACAGTTATTAATCATTTTGAAATTTTGATAGTGTTGCCATTCCAAAGTTATTGTTTTTTTTCAATTTAGGAATAAAGTGTCTGCTGTTAACAGTCACAATAAAATTATGTATTCAAAAATTCATATATCAAAAAAACTCGAATATTCTTAAATATAAAAATTCAATACCTGTCAAAATCGGAAATTTTAGGAAATGTATGATCCAGAATTTAAAATAAATTCATACCCAAAATTTTAGGTTTTAAGAATCTTTGGGTTCGAAACAATCTAATTGCTACCCATAGTCTTAGAAATTCCCCATATTCATTTGCATCACTTTTGAGTTAGTGATAAAATCTGATTCTAAAGCATGCGAACTGTCTGAAAGTCTACAAAACATTAGTACTTTGTCATGAAAACGTGATGATTCATAAAATCCTAAACCGTGTCCTTATGAGTAGTAGAAAATGGCCTTGTGTTTCCTCATCTTGTTGTACTTTACATATGGGACTGTTCGGGCATCTTAAAATCGAAGAATTAACATTCAAACGCTCGGGTAGTCATTTGACCCCTATTTTTTTTCTTAGAAATCCCATAACTTTTGATAGAATTGACCAATTTGGATGCTTTCGGTTGCAAAAGATCCAGATTTGTCTATATTTTGAACTGCCAGATGGGGGACAAATGTGGTCCATTTTTACCGGAGATATTCCGGATTCTGTTGGGTACCTCGGCCCTCCTATATGGTATTTGGCCAATATAATGAAAACTTTCAACAGAAAAATTTCGGAAATGATGCAAAACTACAAGGCATCATCCTAATACATCATCCTGCAAAAATAATTGACATGGTTAAGTCCTACGGGGCAGCGGAGCCGGTTCCAGTTGGGCAACAATTGACATCAGCTCAGTGAACCGTTTCCGGATAGAACCTGTTCCGGTGCCCAAAGGTCTTCAGCATGTCATGTATCTATGCAGGATGATGTTTTAGGATGATTCCTTGAAGTTTTGCATCATTTCCGATTTTATTCTGTTGAAAAGTTTTTATTATATTGACCAAATATCCATTTAGGAGGGCCGAGGTACCCCAACAGAATCCGGAATATCTCCGGTAAAAATGGACCACATTTGTCCTCCGTCTGACAGTTGAAAATATAGACAAATCTTGATCTTTTGCACCCGGAAGCATCCAAATTGGTCAATTCTATCAAAAGTTATGAGATTTTTAAGAAATAAAATAGGGGTCAAATGACTACCCGAGCGTTTGAGTGTTAATGAGCCTGTAATTTTTTTCAATTGTCCACTTTTAAATTCTAGAATAGTTGGAATTGCTGAAATTTTGGGATTGAAATAAGTTATTTATAAATTTTGAAATTTTAGTTCAAGCTTTCCCGATTATTTTGAGTGAGAATGGTTAATTTGCATGAAATCAACAAGGGTCAACAATTCGTTAATCCTCTCGTTGTTTAATTAATTCCCAGCGATCTGTTTTTGAAATATCGTGACGTTACAACGCTGGAATGCGTCTAATGAATGTAATCTGACAATTTCAACGAATTAAACAAAATCGAAGTCATTCTGTTTTCTTTCTAAGATTTTTGAAACTAACATAGTTGTGCTCTTAATTTAGATTAACTTAATCAAACTCATTCGACCTATTGAATTATCGCAAAACAAACGCCAGCAATTGATTGCCACTCCATTAAAAATTTCCATTCGTCCGCACAATCAACAGTCATTCGGGCAATCAATTTTCCCCATCCCCTGCGGGGAGGGCAAGCACCACCACCGTGAGAAGCAATAAGCTAAATAATTAAAAACTAGAAATTCAGTGCCAATTTTTTTTTGCGTCCTCTGTGCTGTTTGGAAAATTCCCCCGGCGGCATCGCTGGCTGGCATCACTGCCACCGTCCCAAAGATTGGCTCGCTGGCTGGCATGGTGGCAACAGCTTTATTTTATTATCTGACACGGTTGGAAACTTTTCCAATTTTTGAAAGTTTTCAACTCCGGGAGGGGAAGGGGGAGGGCGAAAGCTCGTTTTGGGGTGGACGGAAGTCACTTAGCTTTCGCCATCGGGGCCAGTGCCAACAGATAGTGGCAAGATAACGGTTGGAGGGGGGTCTCTCGCCCCGTCGCCAAACTGATGGCACACCAGAAATACATCTTTTATTCAGAAACCAGGCAAATTGAAAGTGCTGAACGCCGGACGACGCCTGGGCCAGAACGAACTAACTAACAGGCCGCGGCAATTGTTTTGCCACCAGGACTGTTTTGCCGTGGGATGGATGAAAGTTTTGCTCGAAATTGTCGCCGATTTTGTTTTGCATTGCACGGACAAGGGACACTCTATTAGTTGGGCTAGCGAGATTGGCTTTTGGCGCGGCAGCAGTTCTTTCCGGGGTTCTTTATTTTTTGGATTTTGGTGTGATTTTTAACGAGATTAGTCTGTACTCTCAGTCTCCCTCTCTCAATCGTTGGGCGAGATTATCTTTTGGTGAGTTTGGAAAAGTTTAATTAGCTCTTTAGATGGCTATCAAGAGTTAGTGAGATACTAGAATGGATGGTATTGTACCCGCGTTTAGCTAAGTGACTGTCAATATTTATAGTATTTCGGAAAAAGTTTCAGTTTCAATTTACTGGAGAGTCTTCTGTTATCCTTAAAGAAAATTGAAAAAGTTGAAAACTTGGGATTAACGTTTCTTGACAAAGATACTTTCAGAAGCAATCATTGCATTGAATCTTTCACTCAACGTCCGTTTGTAAATGAGCATTGAGCAATCAACAATCTACAAGTGAACAATCGGAAACCACATCAACTCGTCCTGTTTCATCTGGTAAGCTCCGTCCTCATCTGCCACCTGCTCAGCGTCAACGGTAACCATCCTTTTGTTCGGTCTACAAGCCTCGAGATCAATTGGATTTCCTTCCGGAGTGAGCGTGCTATCTGCTGGCCACTAAATGGTTTACAGTTCTTTCATTCACATGTCACAGCGAGACCACACATTCTTCAAACTACTCAAAGCCCGTGTCACCACTGTGGAACCCTGACGAAGTCATCTACACCGCTCGAACTAGGGTAGAACTACATATTTTCATCGGTGATCTATTTGCATCGCTTCAAAGCATATAAGCACATTTTTGTTCTTCTGATGAAAACATTGCAAATCAATCAGATGCTACAAAATTATTCCGGAATAAAACAAGGTGAGAAAAAAAAACTTTCCCACAAACCCTAGGCGTTGGAAGGCATTTTCGATTTCACTCTTTGAAGTTCTTTTGATAATTGTGAATTTTGATCGACGACTCAAAGAGCACTGTAAACCTCTGCTGGAGATTTGAGGGAAAGTAACATACCACTGGGTATTTTGGAAATCGGACTGTCAATTGCATATGCGAAACAAGGATGTATTCAGACTTAAACAGTCAAGAAGATTTCAAATCAGTTGTGAAGTGGGGAGCTGGGCACAAATATCCAATATTACGACCTTATAAAATGTTATTCTTGATTAATAAAGGTCAAGAGGTCCAATCTTCAATGTTTCTTAGGCTAAGTTTTTGATTAATTTTTGAACACTTAAAAATATATTTTCAGGAAAAATCACTCATGGGCACTATTTTTTTAAATCGAAATATTGCACACTATAGTAAATAACCAGCTATCATTAAAAAGTGCACTTTATCAAAAAAATATCAGTATGATAATAACAGGCTATCGTTTCCAATAAATTACAAATTACAAATCAAATTACAAAATACTCTTCGTTTCCAATTACGATTTTAAATTAAAAACTGTATTTAAACAAGTCCTTTAGACATTTTTTTACTTAAAAAAAAATAGGTACTGGAAGAACAAGTTTTTTTTTTTTTAAATAATAAATCCACCGCAACATTTTATCCCATGAGCCGATTTCGACCATTTAAAGTTTTTGTTTTTTTTTATTTGGCTCAAACATTGCGGGGGCCTTCCCTTTGACCAAAGAAGCCATTTTGTGTCATTGGTTCATCCATACAAGTCTCCATACGATTTTGGCAGCTGTCCATTCAAAAATGGTACGTAAATATTTGATTATCTGTGACTTTTGAACGAATTTTCTGATCAATTTGGTGTCTTGAGCGAAGTTTTAGGTATTGATGAGGACTGTTCAGAATATAACCTTTGTTTAATAAAAACTCAATTTCCCAAAATCGTTTTTATTATTTGAGAGATTTTTTGATATGATTTAGGGGACCAAAATCCGCACATTTTTTAGCAAAAGAGTGCTATGGTCAAACATTTAAAATCTGGAGTTTTTTTGAAAAGGTCCAATAAACCAAATTTCCAGTTTTTGCATTTTGGGTGTTTTTGAAACCGCCTTGAGTCAGGGGTTTTAAAAAACACCCAAAAAGCAAAAACTAAAAATTTGGTTTATTGGACCTTTTAAAAAAAACTCCAGAAATAGTTTAAAGTTTCGAAAGTCTGGCCTGACACTTGAAAAGATCATATCTTTGTTGCTAATTTGAAGAGCTCGAAACTAAAGAATAATTCTATAGTTAAAACCTATAAACTTTTGTTTTTTATAAGTTTATATATCTTTTGAAAAAATCTAGGATTGTCTGAAAAATATTGTTTTTACAATTCCGCTGTGAAACTGTAAACTTTTCCTGTCCTTCTGAAAAAACGAAACAGCCTACTTTTCCCTACCAAAAATAGCAGAATGAAAAATTAATGCCTTACGATACCAGTTCTACTTTTCAGCACTGAAATGGGTGCTGAAAAGTTGAACTTTTCAACACTGGTATCGAAAAGTAAATATTTTCAATATATTTTTTTTTTATTTGGACGGTGAATTTACTAAACGCATGAATGATCGACATAAAATTCAATTCTAGAACCGTTTTTCGAAATTGCAAAAAATATTGTTAAGCAACTCGTTGCAAAAATTGATTGAGTCGTGCATTAATCTAACGAGGTTTACCGAGTGTTGCATAAACTACTGTATCGGATTTCTGGGGAAATTTAAAATAAAATGTCAAAAAATTGTGAAATTTCATTAACAGGATTCCGAGATACGATCGTTTGAAAATAAAAATTTTGTTTTTCACCTCAACGCGCGCAAGAACTTAAAATGATGAAAAGAGAAAATTAAACCACCTTTCAAGATTTCAAATGGAGCAATTCCAGCCCCAAACAAGATTTTTTAGGTACTTTTTTCTTGAGCCTCTCCGATTTCAATAAAAAAAATTGTAGACATGTTATCCTACGCTTATGTAAGCCATTTTTGTGTATATGGAGCCAGTTTCACTCGATAATGGCATTTGAGAAGGGCGTAAGGGTTTTCAATATTTTTGTAATTCGAAATTTAAATATTTTCGTATCTCGAAGCCGTTGCATCGTATCAAAAAATGGGCAGAGACAAACTTGTATGAAATTTGACGGGCTTTCCGAAAAAATACACTTAAAAGTCAAATTTGAAGGTGGGCCAACGATTTTTTTTCGTTCAAAATTTTTGTAAAAATAGCCTAAGATGTTACAAAAAGACTCACGTAAAATGCAGGATAATGCAACTCACCTAAAACAACACAAAAATCATTTACTAAAACTGTTTTTTTGAAAAGTGCTCTAAACTTCAAAATTTTCCAAACCCGAATACGATAATCGATTCTCCACACAATTTACATAAAAACTCCATATTGGCTACTTTCTTAAGTCAAATCCTTGTGAAGTTACAGCGGTTTTAAAAATAAAAATTTTGAAATACTTTTTTTTCGATGGATTTTGACAATTTCTATACGAAAGACTTGATTTTTCAGTCTCGTAAATATTTTTACCGGAAAGACTGATAAGATCTCTTTGACCACTTTTCGATATAAGTCGTTTTTTGCTGATTTAAGCTAATTTACTATCCAGGTCACACCATCCACTGAACTACTCTGAAAAAAATATTCAAAAAAATAATGTGGTCAAAGACAATCTTTTCGGAAATTGGACGAGCTTTCTGGTAAAATTAATTACGACACAGACAAGACAGAAAAATCAATTTTGTAATATAAAAATTGTCAAAAACCATCAAAAAACCATTCTGTTCAAAAATTTTATTTTTGAGGCCGCTGTAATATCACAAGGATTGGACTTAGGACAGTGGTCAATATAGAGACTTTAATGTAAAATTGTCTGGAAAATCGTTTATCGTATTCGTTTTTTTTTAAATTTTGATATTTAGAGCTTTTAAAAAACAGTTTCAGTAAACGAGTTTTGTGCTCCATCCTGCATTTTACGTGAGTCTTTTTGTAACATCTTAGGCTATTTTCACAAAAAAATTGAACGAAAAAAATATCGTGGAATCACCTTCAAACTTGACTTTTAAACTTAAAAATCAAAAAAATCTTATAAAAAATGGCGAGTTTTTAAATGTTTTTTTTCGGAAAGCCTGTTAAATTTCCTACAAGTTTGTCTTTGACCTTTTTTTGATACAATTCAACGGCTTAGAGGTTCAGCAATATTTAAATTCCAAATTACAAAAATATTGAAAACCACTAGCTCCATATACACAAAAATGGCTTACATAAGCGTAGGATAACATGTCTACAAAGTTTCATTGAATTCAAAGAGGGTCCGGTACAATCGATCTCTATTTAACTTGGAATTTCTCTATGTTCTTTTCAAATTGGGTAATTTGCGTCGAAAACAGCTGAACTCGGTTAAAATTACGCGTACGCAGTCATTTTTTGAAAAATGCGTTTTTTGCGTAAATCGACGAAAATTGCATTTTTTGGACCACTCTAACACGACGTAGGTCACCACAATGAGCAAACAAAATATTACGGGTCTTATTATTTCGGCCAAGCAACATCCAGAAAAAAATTGGGCCCGATCGGAGAACTTATTTTTAGATCATGCAGTTTTCGTGGGGAATTGCTGTTAAGTTGTATCTCTCTGCCATTTACTGTTAGGACGCCACCAACCCAACAAATTCAATTGGAAATTTGGCTAGAGGAAAATTAGATTTCTAAAATGAGTTGTACAACGAGAAAATGACCACATCACAAATGTTAAACGAAATGCTGCAGGCCTGAATTTGGCCTTGCATTTACATTGATTAGTTAGGATTGTCAAGGTCCATGCAGTAAATGGCAGACCACGCACACAAATGTAGATTTGAAACATAATTTTCTTCCAGCCAAATTTCGAATTGCATTGATTGGTTAGGTTTGTCAGCGTCCAAACAGTTAATGGCAGACTACCTGAACTAATGCAATTTAAGAAACTGTTGCACGGTTTAAACCAAATTCGTGGTTGTATATCATAAAATTGTTTTAGTTGTGTAAAATAAGCAAATATTTCTGCCAGTAAGAGCAATTCCACACACCACTTGGTTCTAGTTTTTTGTAACTAATGGTCTATCAAAGAAAAATGTCTCCTAAATATTTTGCATTTTGAGAAAATCAGCAGCTGCTTGTTGGAGGAGCTTTCAAACGTTCCCCTAATGGATTCTGTTGAAACACATGAGTTTATAAAAAGACATCACCGTTTCACAAGTGCTCGACGGAACAAACCATTCAGCGCTCAAATTCATGTGTTTTTTCACCAACAAATCTGCAACCACGAGAGTTGTGCTTTCACGAGCACAAAAAAGTAAGTCATTACAAGCAATAATAAAGATGCTATCGTGAATCCATGAAAACATGTTAATCGTGCTGCCGACTGGAGGCAACAGGATGGGAGCTTTTTTTACCACCGCCGCAACGATACAGATAATCACATGCCAACTGCAGCAGCGAAGCCACGTGTAGCGAGGCCAAGGACCATGTAAACGTCGGGAACGGTAAACAACGCTGGCTGGAATCAGGCAGTGCATGTTGAAAGTATTTGTTACAGTAAATCCTGATGATGGCTCTGTACCTGTAACTGTCAGTCCAAATTCCAGTAGACGGCACTGTTCCGTCGCAAGGATCAACAACCACACCAAACACCACATCATCGTCAACACCAGCAGCAGCATCGTTTGTGTGGTGAAGCTTTGCAATGATGGTTGATATTCGTTTCCCCGTTGAAAATTTAAAAAAAACGGAGAGCACACAGTTCCAAAACCACCAGCACCGGAAACAGCATTGAACCCCTGTTCCGATGTGAGAGAGGTGGAAATTTGCTCCATTACAGCAACTCATCAACGGAAGGACGGGAAATCGGTGCCAACGAGAATAGGGTCAGATCTGGTTCGTAAAATTTACAACTAGTTACTTTGCATCACATATTAGTAAAATAGGAATCAACTTTGAGAATTCCTAAAATTTTACCCATCGTTAGATTTAACCAAAATTCAGCCCTGCTTAGACGACTCATTTCGCTGAATTTTGAAGCTGCAACCACAACCATGTCCATTTAGCCAGGTCATGCGGATCACGCCGTCATAAGGGCCTGGTCCAACCTGAAGCGATAGACGTCCTCACCAGCACCAAAAATGCATCCTCCTCCCCCAATGGGCTTGCATTCAAACCACGTCTACCATGAGCTAGACCCTTCACCAACCCGGATGGTTCCGTCGATTGGCGGGCCCCGGTCCCCATGGTCGCTATGAACTTGGGGTTTTTCTAAATTAAATTGGAAAGTTGTTGCTGGAGCTCAGAATGGCAACCACCCGGTAACCTACCCTCTATCCCACGTGGACGGGTTCTACAGGTCACGGTTGCAATCCAATTAAGGATTTTTTTTCTCCCCCCCCCCCTCTTAGAACCACCGCACACTCATACACTCACACACCCACCCACACACTTGTAGCGCGCGCACTAATCGACTAGATGAAGCTTGTGCAGCATGGAATGTCGGCGTCTGGCCGGGGGGGGCTGATGGAGTCAACGGGCGCGCGGGTATAGTTGGTTTATAGTTGGATAATCAAATATGGTTCATTAAAAACTTCACCCACACGGCGCGGGCGGTGCTCTTCGTCCATGCACACTGAAATTGGTTGGATGTTTAACGGCGGAGCACACACACGTGGTCGGGTGGGGATGATTTTATCGAGAAGGATGGTTTAAATCAGAGTTTAGTGCTCATTACCAGCGTGCGAAGAGTTTCGCTGGAGAGCTTACGAAAGTTTTTTTTTTGGGGGGGGGGGGGGACAATATTCGTTAATTAATTCTGCATGAAAGCACTTGCACTTGCACTGCAAAAGGGGTGGAGGGTAAAAGTTAAGTTGATTTGACGTGGATATAAAAAGCAAGGTAAAGGTCAGCCAAGAGGTGTACTTCCAAGATATTCGTTGAGTTCAATATTTACACAATTATTGCAAATTAAGAACCCATTTTAACCTGATAAAGCGAGGCTCAGACGAGCGACGAATTGCACAGAAAGGTTTGATTGCTCAACCCATATAAATCATTCAGAAGCAGGTAACGTCTAGTTCTGTGCTGTGTGGGTTGTCGAGCAAATGGTTTGTTTTTATTAATTACAGCAAATTAGAGCAAATTCCATACCAAATAGAGAATCAACTTTACCTGACACGCTCCGATATCCATGTAACTTTGTAGTAAAGATATATTGAACTGATTTAAACCATTTTTGTGTAAATAAAGAGGTTTTTCTTTAAATATTGCTGTATCACAAAGCCGTTGCATCGTGTCAAAAGCATTCAAGGATATTTTTATGAAATTTGACGGACTGTCTGAAAAAAACACGCATACACGTTGCAAACTACACTTTATTTTTATGAGACTTTATGATTTTAAAATTTGAAAGTCAAATCAATCAATGGTCAGCGCATCAAACAAGCGTAATATTGAATGTTTGGTCTTTTTGAAATGTTTGTCTTGATTTAAAATTTATGAAAATATTTTTTTCGGAAAGATCGGAAAATTTCACGCATGTTTCATGTTTTAACATTGTAAATCGGACCATTAGTTGCTGAGATATCGACATTAGAAAATGATGGGTTGTTTGGGTGAGACTTAGAAAACATCAATTTTCTTGTTTTTTAACCTTTGCATGGCAATATCTCAGCAACTAAGGGTCGTATCAATAAAGTCCGAATAAGCAAAATATAGAGAATTTTCTCAGCTTTTCAAAAAAAATAATTTCAAAAGTGGGCAAACATGAGCACTCTTTTTAAAAAATCAATAAATAAAAAAATACATAAAAATAACTTGAAAACGGTGCACTTTATCAATATTTCACTAAAGTACTTTTTGATTGCAAATTCAATTTTACATCGAAAAATGAAATTGAAAAAAAATTGCGACCAATATTTCGATTTTTTCAAAAAATTGTATTGGTTCAAAAATTCATAACTCGGTAAAAGATTGTTTGCCCATTCCGGAAATTTCTGAAAAGTTGGCATTTGGTGTCCTCTAAAACATATTAAAAAAACTAACTTAATCCACCTATGTGGTTGGAGCCTTCCTCACAACAATGGCTGTACACAAGTTTCATCTATTTTTTAGATCCGGCTTCAAAAAAGTACATCAATATTACTTAAGAGGCCATATCTCGAGACAGGGTTGCCAGATCTTCAATGTTCTAGACTCGTTGGAAAGGTATTTTGATAACCTAACCAACAATGGGTCGGATGGTGGACCCGGACATAGTTTACATACATTTAAGTGAGATCCGGCTTCAAAAAGTATATCAATATCACTTAAGTGGCCATATCTCGAGACAGGGTTGCCAGATCTTCAAGGTTTTGCACTCGTTGGAAAGGTTTTTGATAACCTAACCAACAATAGGTCAGATGGTGGATCCGGACATAATTTACATACATTTAAGTGAGATCCGGCTTCAAAAAGTACATCAATATCACTTAAGGGGCCATATCTCGAGACAGAGTTGCCAGATCTTCAATGTTTTGGACTCGTTGGAAAGGTCTTTTGATAACCCAACCAACGATGGGTCGGATGATGGATCCGGACATAGTTTACATACATTTAAGTGAGATCCGGCTTCAGAAAAGTACATAAATGTCACTTAAGTGGCCATATCTCGAGGCAGGGTTGCCAGATCTTCAATGTTTTGGACTCGATGGAAAGGTCTTTTTATTACCTAACCAACAATAGGTCAGATGGTGGATCCGGACATAGTTTACATACATTTAAGTAAAATCCGGCTTCAAAAAAGTACATCAATATTACTTAAGAGGCCATATCTCGAGACAGGGTTGCCAGATCTTCAATGTTCTAGACTCGTTGGAAAGGTATTTTGATAACCTAACCAACGATGGGTCGGATGATGGACTCGGACATAGTTTACATACAGTTAAGTGAGATCCAAATATAAGTGAAAACACATTTTTATACATAACTTTTGAACTACTTATCGAAACTTCAATCTGTATAAAACTCGATCTATGGGACCCTAAACCAAGTCGAATGCAACAAGTTTGGGTCAAATCGGTTCAGCCAGTGCCGAGAAACATGAGCTAGTTTGTTGGTCACATACATACATACACACACACATACACACACACATACACACAGACATTTGTTCAGTTTTCGATTCTGAGTCGATATGTATACATGAAGGTGGGTCTACGAAGTTTTTATACGAAGTTCATTTTTAGAGCAGGATTATAGCCTTACCTCAGTGAGGAAGGCAAAATGGTGTTTTTTGAAAATGAAGTTTTAGTGACCAAAAGTGAAATTTAAAATCACCTAAAAATTTTTACCGCGTATCATTTTTTTTCAGTGTAGTCCATATCCATACCTACAACTTTGCTGAAGATCAAAAATTCCTTCATTTTTTTTTTTTTTGAAATTAAATATGTCTTTATTGAACTTTCTTATAATAATTACATTTCATTTACATTCTAAGTGGTATGGCTAAATAATCTTCATCTTTGTTTTATTTTTCGTTTTCTTATTAACTGTTCATATTCATTTATTTACTTCAAATTGTTTTACATTTTTGCATTGAATCGAATACATTTGGGTAAAAAAGAAAAAAAAATCACTTTAACAACTAATCCTAACTTAAAACTAAAAAAGCAAATTCATTGAAATATTCAAAATCATTAGAACGAGTAAACTACGAACTGTATTTTAAGATAAATCCTCCAAGCGTTCTTACTTGTTCTGTACGAGTTTTGCAACCACGCAGTGTTGTTGTCATCTCGATAAAAATGATCATAAGTTCTTGTGGTGAAAACAGGTCACTGCTGCTTTCATCCGTTGATGCTGGTTGGTTTTCCCTCGGTTGCTGGCTGAAGCCAGGAGGTGTTGTATTCTCTGCAACTGCAATGGCTGCAGATTTGGAACCACTCGAACAGATCCCGCTCCAGGTGACGCCAAAGCAGGAAAATCCACGTCCGTGAAAGTTGGTGATGTTTTGCGTCGATTTGGTTGGTGCCTCGTCGTCGCTTGCTGCCGAATTTTCACAAACTCAGCACGTTTTGGGCAGCTTCGATTCTTGGTCGAATGGTCGCCGCCGCAATTGAAGCATTTCGCTTCGATGTTCTCGTACAAAAATTCCTTCAAAAGATACAGATTTTTAAATTTTCATGCATCATTTTTGTAAGGACAGCTGCCAAATTTGTATGGAAAATTATATGGACAAACTAATGATGCAAAATGTGACCAAAGAAGCCACTGAAGGCACCAAAAAAGTTTCAGTGGGATAAAAAAAATGCAAAAATCAAAGTTAAAGAAAAAAGGCCAATTCCGTAGAGAACTGCTCAATATATTTATTTTTAGGTTATATTTTAATATTCAGCCATTCCACGTCAAACAGGATGTATCCAAATCAAAAGTGCTCCGATTTGGCTCAAATTTGGAATTGAGGTTCTTTGGCCCAAATAAATAGACCCGTATTTTTTTTTTGTTTGGCGATCAGGGTGGTCCTATCCGAAATAGAGTGGTCCATGAAATTGCGTTTTTCGTCGATTTTCGCATAAACCACATTTTTCAAAAAATCATATCTCCGGAACGGTTGAACCAATTTTGGAGCGCCACAATTAAAAAGAAAGGTTTCTTAGTTGGACTTTTATGGAAAAATATGTTGAGGTTCACAAAAACTAGGACCGTCGTTTTACTTCCCCACCCGACAAAAGGCCAAGAGGATAAGGCGGGAATCAAACCCGCGCCCCATAGCAACTTAGGGATCGGCAGCCGAAGCCGCTAACCACCGCGCCCTCGAAGCCCTGAGGTCTGAAAAGGTCCTATGAAAATTTAATTTGCCGATTTCAAGGTCTCGGGACCAAAAAGCCTATGTCTGAAAATATTTTTTCCTGATTCCTTGTAATATTTTACACAACATATCAAAAAATTGCGAATATCCATTAACCCGTTTCGGAGATATGATTTTTTAAACATTAAATCTGGGTTTTTCGACGCGCCACGCGCAAAAATGGCAAGATGACGAAAACGGGTAAAAATCAACTTTTTTCACTGAAACTGCTATAACTTGAAAATTTCAGCGATGACCTGGCTGGGTACCAACATTTTTGTAATTGAAAGACGCAACTATTGGTACCCAGACATGTAATCTACCGCAAAATGCGGCTTTTGCGAAGTTGGAACGATGTTTTTGTTCGCAAAAATTACAGATTTGACCAAATTAAGTTCTGCAAAGTTCTAGAATCATCTAGATATCCTAACTAATCACTGGAAAGAAGAATCATCTTGATTGGTTGAGTTATGCCCGAGAACCATTGAGTTGAAGTTACCGTTCCAACTTTTTCGGAGCCTTGGGCGATGGAATGTTAATAAGCCTGATAAACAAATTACTAGCTTGGGACGAACGGCTAGCACGAGGCGCTCGCGAGCGCTCGTGGCTAGAGCGAGAACGCGAACAAAAATGCGAGCGCGAGCGAGAAGAGAAAAGTACTACAAGTTCTCTCTCTCGTTCGCGAGCGAAAAATGCTTTTCTTCTTCTCGCTCGAATTTCAACACTGGCTGGTAGACAGTTGGACTTACCATCCAAAGGTCGTCAGTTCGAATCCCGGGGTGGAAGGAAGCTCAGGTGTAAACGAGGTTTGCAATTGCCTCAACAATCAATCTTTCGGACATCTATTCTCGAGTAGGAACCTCGCAATCGAGAACGCCAAGGCAATGCTGTAGAGCGAATAATTTGATTTTTGATTACGAAGGACTTTCTTTAAGAGTAAAGTTAAAAATTGGTAATAAAGTGTATAGTTTATTAAAGCACAGCACAAAATAAGGATATAAATTACTTTCTGTTGTTTTTACAACAGATTTTCAATGTTATTTTGACATTTATACCGTTCTGTGGAATTTTCATGAAATTTTATGTTTTCTAAATTATAGTCTCCGTGAAAATCTCAATTTTTGAGCGTTAATAAACATTTACAAGCGAGTCTCAAGCTATGAATATCTGGCAACCCTGTCTAAAATTATTGTCACTTACTGACACTTACGACGTTGATGCTCTTTTGGAAGTCGGATTATTTGGATTTTTTTTTCTTCCAAAACCCTAGTCTTCTGGCCATTTGGAGAACAGTTACTTCAGGACCTTTTGTGGGATCCACTTTTGGTAAGGAGTGAGGATGGCAGCTAAGTCCATTAATGGTTGCTTAACTCTCAGAAGTATGATTGCCTTCCAACAGCTGACGATTTTCGTTCACCAAAACGCTTCCGAAAAAGACATTTATTAACCTTGTTTGTGCCATTAGCTTTTCAGACTTTGAACCATGTGGAGTGTAATACTTTTGTTTTGTCTCCCTCTACTTGTTGTAGCATTCAAAAACCAAAGTTGTCCACATATTTACGAGCATTCATCTATAAATAAATGTCTGTCTTTAAAAAACCAACAGAAAACTTACAGTGTCCAGCTGGTAACGGCTACATTTCACAATATTTACAATCAATATTATCAACAGTCGTCAAACTCCAAGCAAGGCACTCCTAATCCACAGTGTTTAGTATTCGTCCTCAACTGTGCTCCTGGAGAGGGTCGAACCACGTCGTGCAAACATCAAAATGGAAGTCTACAGCTGCAGTTCGAGTTGGCCAAGACAGTAACCGCTACAAAACTGCGACTCGATATCTGTCAATCAAATGCGGGATACGCGCTCTGTCCAGTTAGAATAGTTTCGGATCCTTCAATAACCACCATCTATGTGCGACCTCCGTCGAATGCGCCTTTGAGCGGAAGTGCACGGCTATGTAACTGTTCAAACATAAATCAGCTTTTAAAGCGGCAACTGGAAATTTGCAACTCATCAGTCGTAAGCATAAAGAAAATTGAAATAATTTCAATTAAAAGCGTAGTTATTACAGTGTTTCTCATGATTCCAGTAGCATTTGGGGGAATGTGGGTCAGTGTGGTAGTAGGAGCAACGGTTTTTCATTTGGCAAAATATGTTAAGCCAATACTCAAAGCGAAGTGTGCTTGGTAATTGCCGAAAAAAAAATTATAGGACAAAACCTGAAAAATTTGGATTTCTAATTTAAAGATATTTCAACACTACCTCAAGCAATCAGACGTGCATTCGAAATTGGAGCCAATCACCGTCAAAATCCAACCCCATATGAAACCGTCATCTAATAACACTTTCGGGCAGCCATCATTCACCAGTTTGTACAAGGATTATGAACATAAATTTGCAACTTGTCACAAACGCCACAAGCACCATCATCACCATACACAGCCGAGACTCAGGTTCCAGGGTTTGAAGTCCATTTCACGCACACCACGGAGTAGAGTCGTCCATGTCCGCGAGGGGAAAGTCCGGCTCCGTCCCAAACCAAACCAGGTCGGTGTCGAGTGTCAGGAACAACAAGTACACCAGACGGCATTATTTGTCACAATCACGTCACACTAGACTAGCAGCAGGGTGTGGACTGCCACAGACGACCGGGCACACCTTCTTCACCGGAATGCGGGCTGGTTGGTTGTTGATGATGCTGCCCGTGTTTTGCAGTGACGGCGAGCTTACACTGGACCATATAATGCATTGTTGCCCTCTGCAGTAAATAACCAATTTCATTTTCGAGGACATGCTGGAACCGTAACTTTTAGTGAAAAATATGTTATAAAATAAATATCATAAATAAATATCATAGGGTTATTATTCTTTTCAATTTTCCACAATTAATTCAACAAAGCTTACAAAAATAATTCTGTTCTCAGAATGTTTCATTCTTACCGCTGAAAAACAAGTGGTGTCGGCAAATACTGGACATAAATGCTGAAATTTTGAAAAAGTACTGTGCGTCTCCATGTAAATTCTCCATGGTTGACAATTTGATGGGGTTCAAAACAGATTTCCATGTAATGCAAAATATAATCTTTACAAGTTGTTATCAAAGTTGCATCCCTCTACGGCTCCACAATCCATTAATTTCGCGTTGGCTACGTAGAAAATCTCGTTCTCCCCCTCAGTACGTCCAACGCATTAGAAACCTTCGTCCATGCCGGAGCTGCACACGCCTGCCAGCAGCCATTAATCTCAATGAACATCAGAAACTGTTAAAACTCAAATAATGCAACAGCCGGACCAGAGACTCAACTCCATCCCAGGATCATCTCATCCGCAATTTGTGACACCGTTATCCTTCTCTGTCCACCCCCTCCAACCGATCTCATTGTTGCTCGACAGAACTCGCGGAAGGAAATGCAACTGCACTTGTAGTGCAGCAGCCACTCTCGATGTGTATTAACTATCCTACTCCAAATTGACGCGGACGACCGCCGGATGCTATATCGAGCAGCCAACCAACCATTAGCGCTACTCGTGATGATCTGCTACGACCGGACTGGGGACGCCCACACACCTGTGGGTCCTCGTGTCGCCAGGGATGAACGCCGAGTTCACGTAGCTTTGACCGGCTAGAAATCGACAAGAGAAGGTAGATTGTGGCAAAATGCACTCAGGATTAGAGTATCAAATCACTGCATAATAGTGCTGGATGGATTTTCGACAGGATGAATTAATATCTCAACAAACTTAGCTTGACATCTCAACTGCCTTAATTGCGTGAGATATCGATTTTGAACAGTCTGGAAAGCGAATGAGACACATTGAATTTTGCTCGTATGTAAATATCTGGAACGCCACTGACCTCCTTTCCAGCTCGGATGTGCCACTGAAGGCCTCATGTGCAGCCATCGCTGCTCAAAACTCCGAGGTCAAACTCGTCCCAGCATCAGCAACAACAACACCGCCCTCATGCTTTACGTGCTTTCCGAAGAAATTAATCAGGAAAACATATTCTCGTGCATGTAAATCTGCCACACAACACGGTATACATAATTCATACATTAAGTTGTTCTTTCTCTCCTGTGCACACAAAACAGCATCAACAACAACAAGTAACTTCGGGGTTTAGTTCAGTCACTGTCTGGTCCTGTAAGTGGCCACACAACGGCAGTGGGTGCCGAAAATCATGGCTAAAATTTGAGGGGTGTGTGCTGAGAGATTCCTAGCAAATAGGTATATATCGTGAGCGTTTGCTTTGCAAAGTTTTGTGTCAATTTGCCTAATTAGCAATGGATCACGGCGGGAGTCTTCCAGCATCCTTCTCTGAGGAACACTTCATACGTGGTTTTGCCCGACATAAGGCCCAGCTCAAATCATATGTCTGTACTCTGCACGGTGCAATGTATTTCGAGTTACTTTGAACTCAATAGCGGGCCATTTTAAGAACTTTATTTTTGTTGAAATTGTGTAAATACTTCGTATATGACCGAAGAAGTTATTTTACTAAATTACTAAATTACCTTTTCTATACAACCCCTCAAAAATATGTGTCTTGAGAGCAGATTTTCTAAGGAGTTTGTATGAACGCAAATCGAATGTTAACAAAGAAATGTAGGATTATTTCTTCATCCGAGAATGACACGAAAGTATGTAATTTCACAACGTCAATAGAAAAAATCCATCAGGTAAACTTCAAATTCAACTGAACAAAATAATAATGTTTGACAGCGTTCTCTCCTTTCTCCAAACTATCCTATGTGCTCCAAGGCTACGCCCATACAGTTTTTGTTGTTCACTAGTGGCAAAAGTACAAGGAACCCACGCGACTTTTAAAAGTGAACGGAATATTTTTGGGAGGTTTGGAATGAAAGATAGGAAAATTTCATCGGCCCGATGAAAATGGTTGCATGTAGAGGGTGACGAGCGGGAATTCCTGGAAAAATTTCCCGAGAAATTGACCATTTTTGGACCTCTCGATTCCCGGGAAATTTGGTCGAGACTCCCGGGAAATTTAAACTTATAAATATCGAAGCAAAATTATACAAACTAATCAGAAAAACATTTGAAAAATTTAAAATTGTTTAGAACATTGAATGTCCAATGTTCGATATTCTCGTACGAATAAGCCAATGTTTCTCTTATCTTCTTATTCAAAAAGTGTAAATTTTAACTTGTCAAAAATTTCAATAACTATAATTTAGAGAAGCCAAAAAAAGGTGGACCCCAAAATTTACCTTAAAAAATATTTAGCAGTTACGCCCCAGATATGAAATCAAATGTTTTATTTTCAAATCTTATTTTTTCTAATTATTTGTAAAAGGGAAAAACTTTTTCAAGTTAAGTTCGATTTCCATATCTTCTCTTGAGCATAGCAATCCAATCTAGTTTTTTGTGAACATTTTGGGTTTCCTAATAACTGTAAATATTTCTTCAATGAATATTTTATGTTGAACTTAAAAATTACAAAAAAAAACTATTTAATTTGTTGTTTTGAGTCGTTGTTTTTCATAATGCAAAATTCCCGATAATGGGAAATTATACATAAGCTACATTAGTTATTTTTACAAAAATCTAATAACAAGTTTGTGAACCTTTTGAAAAATCACTCAGTGCGAATTAAGATTCGTAAAAATTTTAAACTACAATTTTGAGCCTTAAAAAACTCAAGAAACGATTTTATTTTTACAGATTCAGAAAAAAAAAATTAATTAAATTAACGTTTCATAGAATAAGTATGAATTAACAGTAACTGAATTCATTTAAAAGAAACAAATTTATAACTTTCATTTTAAATTTTTGACACTGTTGGCGTTGTAAAAAAAACTCCCGGGACCCGGGAGTTCCGGGGAAATTGCCAAGTTCAACTCTAGATTCCCGGGAAATTGAAAATCTCGAGAATCGTCACCCTCTAGTTGCATGCGTAATGTATTAAATATTTAGGAAGTTTGTAATTGTAAGTGAGAGTCTGTTGTGTAATCTCTTATAAGCATATAGTTTTGTAATAATAAATAATAATAAATATAATAAAATAACTAAAAATTAAACAAAAAAATAATAAAATAAATGTAATCAAGATGGTTCCCGGAGGCTGTAAAAAATAGCAGTAATTAAAATAAAAAGGCTCCAGATGGTTCCCATGCTGTTTACGAAAATTTCGTTAATGTAAGCAATTTGATCATATATGGTATAAGGAGATTGTAAATTTCAGAAAAGAAATAGGATAAGGAATAATATGACCATTGAAATAATTCATGTAGTGAGTAGATAAAATTACATATCAATCACAGTCAATTTGAAAATAATTCCAGGAAGCTGTAGAAAATAACAATAATTTAAAAACTAATACTCCAGAGGGAACCACAAAAAAACATAAAAAATACACAAAACCCAACCACGTGGCTTCTCACCATTCACAGAACTAACTCGGAAATAATTAATAAAAATATCTACAGTATGTAAAAAAAAAGTATTTACACCCCTTGGGCACAAAGCACATTTTGTGATGAAATATGTAAACAATTTAAAGTTTGAAAGAAACCTAGTACTACGTTTTGTTCTGAAACTCATGCCGAACATTTTGCTACAAAAAGCTCATGAAAAGATGATTTCTATAAAAAGTTATATAACAAATACTATCACAAAAATCAAAAAAGGTGCAAAAAAAGTTTGTACAAATTTCGAAAAATTAACATAAATAAAGTTATTTGTTGACAAATCACCATGAACCCAGTCTCCCAACTCCAAATAGGCATCCTTGACTGATTAAAAAAATAATTTGGATTGAATATAAAGTTTACTAACTACTTAGTATAAAAGTTTTTAAAACTCTGTAAATTGTATATAAAACTTATCCAAACTGAATTTTGCAAACTTTTAATTTAACTAAATGTCAATATGTTACCATAGAATTGCTAAATAAACATTTTGGAGTGGGTATAACACCGTTTTGGGGGTCTTTGTATCGATAGAATAGATTTATCGTTGGAATTTCGTACTAACCCGGAATTACGTCGTCGGGAAATCCACCGGCATCCGAACCGGTCCACGATTCACAAGTCAACCTATATGCCATCGGATAGGGCATAAAATTTCCGATCTTTTGATACCCAAACAAATTGTTGACATGTTTTATCACAAAATGTGTATTGTGTCCAAGGGGTGTAAATAGTTTTTTTACATACTGTAAATAAAATGACGACGAAAACACGAAAAATCCTGCACAGCATTCGCGTGCATTCACTTCCTTCAAAAGACTGAATCAGGAAAAATAGTTACCACTAATCACTCCATAAAATGACACCAAAAACACGAATATTCACTGAAAAAATGACGCTCGAAACACGAATAATCCTGCAAGGCGGGCGTGCTGCCAAACCGTCCACAAACGACTCTATTATTCAACTTTTTTGTTCTTCAATGGCAATTTTAAAATGCATAACTATTATTTCAATTAATTTACTACAATACTTGTTCAAGATTGGACAGTCTAAAAAAATACTTTATTTTGCTGAAAATGTCGTTGCGTGAAACACCGTCGTTTTCGGGGCTGGTAAAGACGCTCACGTCCACGTCTAAAAAGATCCTCCCCCTCTTCCAGACATTGGGGGCCAAACTTGGCAGTTACTCATTTGACCCCCAGCCCCCGTAGCGATGCTGCTCGTCGGGATGCCAGCAAAATTTACCTTTTCGGAGAATCGGTAAGTCGAAGCGAGCTGTTTCCTTGTCCCGAGGCTTGGTGAAGAAACTTGCATGACATGGCTCCACGAAAGACGTGCTCCCGGTGACGTGTGAAGTTTTGACACCCTTCCCCTTTTCTGTCTGGGATGTTTGCTTCTCCCGCGCGCGCGATGTATGCACGGCTGATTAGCCGAGTTGAGCCAAATATTTGTCTTGGCTGATGAAGTCGACGATCGCTGGTGGTACGCGTCTGGAGTGCAGAATATATAATTAATTTGGTTTCTTCCCGGTGAAAGCACTCCTAAGTTTTCGCGGAAACTGGATCTTGTGTATGTTTTAATTTCCAACCCCGGGTTGGTTGTGGCAGGTTTGCCTTTTATTAAGTGTACACTTTTGAAAATGCGTATGAAATGCAGTAGCCACTTTGCGCTGAAATTTTCGAGTGATTTTGATAAGTGCAGAAATCTATCTACCTGATTAAAACAATGATGGCAATGATCAATTCTGATTTCCACCCCAATAATCCAAAATTGAGCTCATTTCAAGTGCACAGGATTATCGACTTGTTCCGTGCAGCGAATGCAATCTGACGATGCACTCACATCCGTGCAATCCCGAAATTTAATGAATTTTCCACAACCCTCTACAACCCGTTCTGGCAACCAAGTAAATGCACAACCCACACATTGCAGTCATTGTTTGGGGCGCTATTGCTGTTTGCCGAAAACTAATCTTACCATATTGGGTTCCACCAACCCAGTTCCGCTGTTTGCCATAGTCACCTGAAATTAACAATTCCAGCGAACCTAGGTAAATATGAATATTTCATCGGGTGTGGTTTGGTCGGACTCTCATAAATTTGCAAGGAATTTGCCGGAATGTTTTGCAAATTATCCACATTCGCTGCACGTGGGCTTGGTCCAGTGTTCTCGGAAGAGATAACCATGGTGACCAAATAATTTATTTGATCTGTGGAATGTGCATATCGTCGCCATCGTGCTAACTTGTCGTACGTGCATTTTGGGCCAAATTGAGTTAAGAACGCCATATTGTGCAGCTCACAATGCCTCACCTTTTGACCGTCACAGATCCCCAAAATTCGATTTCAATCCTGAGATATTCAACAAAAACCGAAAAAACTCCGTGCATTTTTGTCACTTTATATATGAAAGTAGTTTCAATCTTGTCGTGCTATCTTGTCACTCCATGAAAATTGATGTAAGTGCGGCAAAAGGCCTAGGGGATTTCAGGCCAGGAAAGTCAGGATGCGTTTGTCGCACGTACAAGCTAGACTACCATAAACATTTGTAATTAAAACTCGGGACTCCAGCAACCAACTTCAACCAAACTTTGGGACAATGCACAGAATGGTCAGCCAAACAAAACGTGTTTGTTATTTTTTACATTGCGTGCTCTCGTTTTTGTATATTCAAGGTCAAACATTAAAACGCGTTTTTCTCGGAACGTCGAAATGGCGGGTGCGACAAGATAGCACGACGACGTCGATATATTTGAAACAGTTGCAAACATCACGTGTTGCAAAATGGAACTTTGGTTTGAATAAAATCGATTGGAATGCTACGGATTTGAACTTTCCACACGACCCAGTTGTAAGGAATGCCCGCCTAGAGTAGTTGAACGCGAAATGAATATATTCTTAGCATGAAAGTCAACAATGTACCATCATAGTATTATTCCGAAGAGCAAAAGATACATGGTTTCACATAAGTTAAAATTCCTAAAGTTACCGTTTTATAGCTTTTAAAGCATGATATAAATCCTTCACATTTGTTTAATATTAAATAAGGCCGTTGGTTGCAAATATTTTTTTATGTTTATGTCCCTCGAGTCATACCAATATCAAGCAACCTATAATAGTAGTTTATGCAACAAGTTGCAAAAAGAGGATTTTTTCGGCTCGAGTCGTACATTTATCCAACGAGGTTCACCGAGTTGGATAAATACGAAGAGTGCTGAAAAAATCAAGTTTTGCAAAGAGTTCCATACAACATTTTTTGCAATTCCAAAAAACACACTGAGTGAAATTTCAAGTCAAATTTTCATGTATGTTGAAAAGTGTTACTTTTCGAAACAAGTGCTAAAAAGATCAACTTTTCAGCACCCATTTGAGTGCTGAAAAGTAGAACTTTTCAGCATTTATTTTGAAAAGTGTTGCAATTCGATTCTGTTATTTTTGGTACAGAAAAGTAGGCTATTTCGTCGTTCAAGAATGACAGGAAAAGTGAGTAGTTTTACGACGGAATTGCAAAAAAAAAATAAATAAAAAAGTAAATTACAAGTAATGGATTCGACATTTAAATAAAAAACAAAAAAGGGCTTTAAAAAGCATTCCACACCAGTTCATTTGTTTTGCAATAATTAGTTTCAAAATATTTAACCATTGACGATTATGTTTCACGTAAAAAAAAACTTTATGTGGTACCGTCAGTGGCGGGTTGGGGTGACATTGGGTCTGGGGTGTGAGATTGGGTCAAAGTGATTTTTTACGAATTTTACCATTTCTCAGGTTCTTCTCAATAAAACTCAATTCTGTTGAAAGGGTAGTGTGTTTTTACCATATCATTGTATTTAAGCATCATTTAAGTTACGTTACGAAAATGAGCTCTTTGGGATTGTGTTTTACAGCTTTGGAATGTTGGACAAAGTTGTAGCGCTTTAAATTTCTAATGAGAATCTAACCTTTGGAAAGATTCCCTGCAGACAAAAGAAAAATGGGGTTTTCATACAATTTTTCTATTTTCCTATACAAACTTCACCTTCCACTATCAATGAATTAATGTTGACCGATTTTGCTCATACTTGGCCCAGATTCCTAAAATAATTCTTGGAACAATATTCAGCGTTTTTGAAAGAAAATAACGTTCTACAACCCAACCCCACATGCATAAAAATTCGCCAAAAATCTATTTTCCACAAATTTTTAATTTTTAGAAAGAAGAACTCTTTAAATACATAAAACACTTGAAGGTTAGAATTTTAACTTGATTTATGTGTCTGTGCCAATGTCTTTGTATTTTTTGTGGTGTCTTAGACTTTACAACAAATTTATTTACAATTTAAATGATAATGGTATCATTCTATAGCGAAAAATGTGTGAAACTGAAAATGTCGCAATGATGGTAAAATCGTGCTATTTTATCAAACTGAGTTATGAACGCAATTTTGTGCGGCTTTCAATGGCCTCACATTTTGACCTTTACGGATCTCCAAAATTTGACTACAATCCTGAGATATTCAGTGCGACAACTGACCAAAGGGAATTGAGCCAGAACGCCTTTGACACACGTACATGCCCGACTTATGATAGACATTTTTAATGGTAACTCGGTACTCCGGTTACCAAATCCAACCAAACTTCAGGAAAACGCACAGTTTGTTCGGAACGTCAGAAAGTGAAGTGCAACGAAATAGCACGATCACGTAGAAATGCAAATTTAAATACCAAAAATTTAACAAAATTAAAGTTGCTCAAAAAGACTTGTCTTAAGCGATAATTTACAACATACAATCTCAATCAATGAAAGACCTAGTAGTGACAGTAGGCGTTTCACAACTCAAAGCATGACCCAAAATCAAACTCAGATATCCAAACGGTCAATCAGTGCTCTGAACCGGCAAAAGATCAGCCATCAAATGTGTATCTTCCAGACTATTCATTTCGCGCCAGACTGACACGTCCATCTACAATTCACAGCCCGCACTGAATTGGCAGTATCAATCTAGCTGAGAGGCGGATGACGAATCCCGTCAAGGATCATTTCCGATATCCTAAAATTCATCCACCAGGAATCATAAACACCAGCAATTAGTGGAATAACGGACATTCATTGCAATTTTCTGAAAAAAACATAATCAGTTATTTTAATCGAAAAAAAAACTGTTTTTATAATTTAGAAAAAAAATCAAAGCAGTTTTCGTAAGGAAAAAGGAACCTTCACCCTAAAAACTAAAATCCTAAAAGCGTTATTCACCACCACGAAAGCGTTCAATTTTCCAAATGCCAATCAATATGGCGCAAAAACGTCGACTAGCGGCCGCTAAACAGCAGTTTCGAGTACGTATTGCAACATTTATACGCGTGGAAAAGAGGCAATAATTTGACACAAACTCACGCCCTTTCAGCCGGGCGGGGGCGTTTGGTGGGGTTGCTGTTGGGGATGGACTACACCCAGAACTGGGCATCGGCATACGAGAGGATAAAGAGCACGATTCGGTAGTAAAATGGTACTGTGTGCGGACGGAGAGGATAAATCCCGAAATTACCGAGAGTACTTTACTCATGGTTCATTTTCCAAAAAAGTTCATCTATCAAAAAAAAAAGTACCGGTACCGAGACTCGAACCCAAGACCTTCGGCATATTGAACCGTGCCTTTGCCATTTGGGTCACCATGGTTCGGTGACTAAGTGGCGGTCGTTTGTCCATATAAGCCACTCATAGGATGAACTGTTCCAATGAAAGAATGAACACGCGAGAGGACAATACTCTCGCAATATAGCCCTTTCCTCACGTTTCTTTTCGTGAGGACTATCCCCTCGTTCTTTAACTTTGGGTGTAGTTAAATGGTGCGTTGCTGTTTGTAATTAAATTTTTGTATTTCGCTTTTGAAAGAAAATCTTGCTTGTTAATTATAGAAATATAAAGTCACTTTGTTGTAGCATTACAAAATTTATATGTTAATTTTGGATTATTATCAGGTAATAAAAACACTCAAAATGACAATTTCATTGTTATTTTATTGTCTTTGTTTTGTTAAAGAATCCTTTGACATAGAAGTGTTCTATAAGGTCGAATTCATTGTTTAGAAAGTTGGTGTTAACACATAAACAATATTTCTCATTAAAAACAGGATTGCGCAAAATATTTAGGTTCCCAGATAAAGCTGTATATTTTTTTTCAATTCGATGATTTTTGCGAGAACTTTATTTTATTCATACAGAAGATCATGAAGAAATATTTCTATTGAATAAAAAAACGTTACTTAATCTACCTTTAGGTTGTTGGTGCCTTCCTATATAGAGTGATTACAATCCCCTGAAGTGTCCACATGTTTTATGGATCTCCCCTAACGTGATCGCAGCACCTAAGAGGTCCTAATAAAAATAAGTGACGAGTAAAAAAAATAGACTTCCTACAGACTTTTTGTCAAGATTATACAGACACCGCCTTTCAGGAAAATGGCATCCCTCTACAAGGCTTTGACATTGATTTGGTACACATGTCTACATACAGTCAAACACACAGACATTTGCTCAGCTGGTGATTCTGAGTCGATATGTACAAATGAAGGTAGGTCTAGGAGGTCTAACTAAAAAGTTCGTTTTTCGAGTGATTGTATAGCCTTTCCTCAGTAAAGTGAGGAAGGCAAAAAGTTCAAATGAGGGTAAATTTTCAATACAGACAAACATATTTAAAAAATGTTGTATTTTTATCATTTCTACCTTATCAAAACTTCTATGAAATCAACCAATTATATTAATTTCTACCCTTAAACAACAATCACCCGCGACAACAGAAACGATCAAAATTAATCATTACAAACGCATTGTTGGCGACATTTTTGCAACACGCAGTATTTTTTCCGACCGATCAACCAACGCAACCCGATTTTGTGAATTTTTATGTCCGAACAATGGGTATCAATTATACGCGACGATTCGTGCTATAATGTTCCGGTCGTGCGCAAATAAATTACTGTGTTAAAAATAATTTTCCATGCTTTATCACCTCCAACAACCCCTACCGAGAGCGTGAACGAAGGGGGATTCATTAATTTTGCGCTTGGAAAATGGAGAAAAATCACACCCACCCACACACACACACTACACATACGCAAACAAATTTCCGCGAAAACGTGCAAATTGAAAATAAATTGTTCATCATCTGTGTATACGCACGCCGGTTGTATATTTTTTCCGCTGTGGTGCACATTTTTCGACCATTCAATCTGATCCGATCGTAACGACCCCCAAAACCCAAATCCCCTCGTCCACGACGCGATGATCACCGGCAATTCGTCATGTTTTCGCCCCCGTGTGTGTGTGTGCGTGTATGTTTATGAGCGTTCATGGTATGCTGCTACAACACAGTAGCATAACATGCCCCCTCTCCTTCTTTTTTTATCGAAAATAATCACAAAATTATCCTTGAATGGGTGAAAACACAATGCAAACAAAATAACAAGAGCACCGGTTCGGAAAAACGGATTTTCTCCGAGGTTTTGATGGGTTAGGGAGGGTTTAAAAGTATAATCTTGAACATATGAGTTACAAAAATATTTAAAATATTTTTTGTAAAAATCTCAAGTTCCAAACAATACATGTAATATTACAAAATTTGTATGCAATATTGCACCCTAACTCATCAGTAAGGGAAACCTACTTGGCCGAAACAGAAATTAAGTGTCTTTACTAACGAAATTGATGAAATTTTCTTTTTATTTATGAGCTAAAATTTTGAACATGTTATTTTGCAAGTTATTTATTAGCTACAACACAGGAATCATTCGCGTTTGACCCATATTTCCCCGTCCGACATTTGAGGTGGTGTTGCGTTGAACTGATGCTTGTCGTGGTTTGAGATGACATCCCTCCCAAACTGCAACCGGAAAGCATGTCATAACAAGCAATGCGTATAAAATTTTCAGCGAGTTCTCTGCGTGCAAATATACTATTTTGTGTTTACGACTGCATAATCCTGATTTTTTTTGGGACGCACTTCAGATGTGTTTGCTGAAAAATAATTTCGATTTGCTTATCAGATTAATGTCCTTGTTTTTTTTCTCTCTATTTTGGCCATCCATAAATCACGTGAACCCTTTAAGGTAGGGAGAGGGGGAACCTGCAACGATTTTCCTCGCTCTTTATAAAAACATTGTATGTCCACAAGTTGGGGAGGAGGGCGTTTGGAATTTCAAAATAAACTATCCAACTGGTTTGTGGATGACCCCTTAAAAGAATGGACGGGATGTAAAATAAACGCCTAATGTATTATCTGAATTCAAATAAACGCTTAACCTATACAAAAACTCGCAACATTTGAGCCATAGAGGAACATGGTCAAAAAATCTGCCGCCGAATTATGAAATTTTGAAAAAATAGTGATTTTTGGGAAAAAATAAGGTTCATGCAAAAACATTTTTTTAAGTAAAATTTAATTTGCAGTCTAAATGTACTTTACAGATTTTTTGATTAAGGGCTCCAATTTCAAGATATGCTACCAAGAGTTAAATTTTAGCCAAAGACCATTCCTGATTTTTTTTTAAGTTCAGAAAATTTGCTATATAATTGTCTAAGAGACATTGAACATTAGACCTCTAGTTGCTGGGATACAGCGTCTTAACGAAAACGAAACAGGAAAACTGAAGTTTTCTAAGTCTCACAAAAAACACTATTTTCGAATTTCATCATCATGTCTCAGCAAATAACGGTCCGATTTTCAATGTTAGAACATGAAACATTTGTGAAATTTTCTGATTTTTCGGAAACAATATTTTGAAAAATTTTAAATCAAGGCTAACATTTCAAAAATGCCAAACATTTAATATTAAGCCCTTTTGAATTGTTAGTCCTAATTAAAAAAACTCAAAATGAAACTAAGAAAACTTCAATTTTCCTGTTTTGTTCTCGTTAAGTCGCTATATCGCAGCAACTCGAGGCCCAATGTCTCTTAGACAATTTTATATCAAATTTTCTGAACTGAGCATGAGCATGAGCATGAGCATGAGAGATCACCCATGGTTGTCCTTCTCCGTTGCTGAACAGAACCGTAATATCCTTTCAGCACTACTGATCATAGGCTTCGACTATCAAGTGGTATTTCCCTTATCAACAGCATGTATGAATGCGCTGAAAAGATAAAAAACTATGATTGCCAAAACAAGATCAGTTGCGAATAGGTAACAGTCATTGGCCACCAACGGCGCCCGCCATGTCAGTTTGTAGATCTCGGTTTTAAGGGACGGGAATGTTAGTTAGCGCAGGTTGCTACTAGGGCAGCTGATTTACTCTGTGCTTACACCCCACGAGCGCCAGGAACCTGAAAACTTGTTAGTAGGATAGGGTGTTTGGTCAGGATTCATCATAGAAGATGATGATGTGACCCAAAATCATAGTGTTTGTTGAAAGGTAATATATTTTATTCTCAAGGCAAACAATCGGATGCTGCGGATGAGACATTTCCCGTTTAACTGTTGTTATTTTTAATGAAATGGTTTAATCTTAGACAGCCGGCTGTGGAAAGATAAAACCAAATAATATTTATTTATTTATAAAATGAGGTGTTAAACGCAATGCTGCAATGATAGCGTAGTCTGATTTTTAATTATTTAATCATTTAGTTCATGAATTTGTTACGGAATAGACGCGACGAACTCAACCATCAAGTGTCTTCCGATCTTCTTTCTGTTAGTATTGATTTTCGTTGCCTCTCGAGCTACGATGCTATGGAGAGGGCTTAACACACAAACAACCGACGTCGAGCCCTCCGAGCTACGGAGCTATGGGAAGGTCTTTTCAACACAAGGGATTGAAGCACACAATAACTCACCGATTAATATGAATAATTTTTAAGATCGATCTTGTTTTATAACTACAGCGCAACACACTCCTGATTTTCACGATCCCGAATACAGCACAAAATGAACACCGCAAAAATCCATCTCACAATCCTGATTTGTTTTTTTCTTATTTTTTCATTTTTTTTTGCTTTTTTCACTTTGCACACAAACACAACCATAATTGAATAATTTACCCCAACCAACGCGTCCCTTCACTCAGCATTCATTCAGGCACAATCCTGATTTTTTTCTTCACTTTGCACATAAACAACCATCCGCTTGCATTGGTGGAACATAATCGGAACACAAACAGCCACACAAAAGAGACGAAAATTATCACGAAAAAAACAGGACTGCGCGTCCTCAGAAGCACTGTACTTATGATGCCATTGTTCAATTATAATGACCAATCACCCCATGCACACAAACAGCCACACAAAAGACTTATATCAAATTTTCTGAACTTCAAAAAAAAATATTTGCAGGATTGGTCACTCATGGTCACTATTTTTAAAAATCGAAAAACTGCAAATATTTGGCTAGAATCAATCTTTCGACGGCTAAATCTTAAAAAACGGAGCCCTTAATCAAAATACCTGTAAAGTACTTTTAAATTGCAAATTCAATTTTACATGAAAATAACGTCATGATTCGAATTCTCGGACGCTTCGAAACCCGGACACTTAATCGTTAAAACTGTGTTATTTGATGAATTCCAACATCAATTTTCATTTAAAGTTAGTTTGAACGCTGTAGTTAATGCCAATACAATTAAAAACAATAAAATTATAAGTTTCCCAAAAATGCGAAACATTTCACTTGAAATATTTCATAGGCGTTCGAAGCACCGGGAAGACAAAGCAAAAATTTCGTTCGATTTCCTTAAATTCTAGCAAATTTTTATATGAACTTTCGATTGTTTTGATGTTAATAGCTTATTTGAGACCTAAAGAATGCCATTCACTAACATTTCAGTCCAAATTTGTGCGATTCATAAGTAAAATCGAGTGTCCGGAGTTCGAAGCAAAAGTGTCCGGATTTCGAATCAGCTTTTATCAGTGTCCAGAATTCAAAGCAAAACAAGTCATTTTAATATTAAAATTCTTATGAAACATTGTTAGAAAAGACATATTTTGCATGCATTTTCTTGAAACTGATTGTTTATACTACATCCTTATGATATTTCTATATTTCCCACTTATTGCATGACTTTTTGTCAGCTATAACAAAAATGATATGCTACTAAGTGTCCGGATTTCGAATCATGACGTTATTAAGTCATTTTTTTTTGCATGAAATTTATTTTTTTTCCAAAAATTAGTAGTTTTCAATAATTTATAACTCGGCGTTAATTTTTATGACCATGTTTCTCTATGGCTCAAAAGATGCTCGTTTCTGTCCCCTGAAACATATTAAAAAATCTCGCTAATTCTGGAAATATTGCATATTGTTTGATTTTCTTTTAAATAATGTTTTCCCCATACTTCAGATCATACAGTAGTGGATTAAATTTCGACACTCTTAAACTCAATCACTCAAATTTAAACCCATCGAACTGGAAATCACAAGCCAGCACCGGTCCAAATCGAATCGTAATCCGGGAGCCACATATACGTCACTCTAATCTAATTTGGAAAATCCCTCCCTTGAATACTGTGACGGAGTCCCGTCGCTTTTCAATCATTCGCCAAATTTGGTGCGCTCTGACAGTTTGGCAGCCAGTACGATTTCTCCCGAGTGGGGAGGATGATCCAGAATCGAATTTGAAGTGCAACTTAATAACACTTTTTTTTAAAGAATAATAGTTATAAGAAAATTGAAGTAGAATGCATGTTTTGCTTCTAGAAGATTACATTTTCACAAACTATTAATTTAACGTTTAATATATTTTTAGTTAACAATTAAGTTTAAAAAATTTCGTTAAAAATTATCCAAAATTATCATACGTTACATTACTTTTTGTGATTTTCTCAACCTCAGGATGTTCAAGGTTCGCCTACGATGGTGTGAGCAATTGGGTTAGAAACCAGGGCTTTGGCCTCGTAGAACCACCCGACCAGAAGCCAGAGGGCTCGCCACGGGAGCAAGGTTTCGGCACTCAGTTTTCCATTCGAAAGTTAGTTTAAGTGGTGGTTCCCGGAGAATGCCGGGAAAACTGATTTCGCTTCCTGCCTCTAGAACAACCAAATGGTAGCCCAAAACTTCACCTCTCTCGAGTGGAACTCGTTGGTTGAAACTGTTGACGTTGCTGGGCTGGCAGACAGGAAACTTTTAATTGATTTCCGATAACTCATTCGCACGAAATATACGCTCCAGTGTGCGTTCGGGCTGGAAAGGGTAACGCCTATCCGCAATTGTGTTACACACAAAGTTTCCTGGCACTTGCTGTTTGGAAAATTCGCAAGGGCTGTACTAATAAAACTGGGCCTGGGAAATTTGCTTACATGTTTCGAAACAGAAGCCCTTCCTTCCTTGGCATCAAAACAAATCCTTTCAATACGTATACGGGGAGGTGATTATCTCAGCTCAGCAAACACGTTCGTTCCATTGATCACTCTTACTAGATAGTGTACTGCTAGCAGAGCATGTTTGAACAAGGCAAAGTTACCCTCTCTTGGCAATAACGGTGGTTTTTACTGTTAAAAGGCCTCCCTTTTCCGATGCATTGGTACTTTGTAGATGAGCAACTTGCATGCTATAATTTTACAGTCCAATCGAGCAAATTGTGCAGTCTTTGTTGAACACTTCTGCAAACTAACATCGACAGTGATTTCGAAAGCAATTTACCTAGCTAACAATTAAATCCAAAAAAAAAATCAAAACCATCCACATTGACGACCCCCGGGTCTTTTGTGGCCTCTATTGCAAGTTTCTGCTCGAACCTAGGAGTCCGAAGGCTTGAATGAGGAGAGCACCCAAACCTCTTTCTACTCCAAGGAACCTTCCACCCCAGTGTTTGAACTGACGACCTTTGGATTGCGAGTCTAACCGCCGCCAGCGATTCCACCGGAGTAGGCTTGGTTTGGTGTGTTGTTTGTACTTATGGCATGGAGACGACTCCTACACCTGGAATGACTTAACGGCCTAACAACCAAGGCCGGGACCGACATTTTACTTCCTCATCCGATGGAAGGTTGGAGCAGATGGGAATCGAACCCAGAATCATCCGCTTACAAAGCGGACTGCGTAACCATTCGGCCACGCACTGCTCCCAACTAAATCCAATTGTACACGAATCTGCACTTGGCATTTTTAAACCCAGTACAAAAAAAAAATAACAAAATTGCAATTCAAAAACCCACTTCCAGCAACTTTGATTTGCTTTTCAAACAATCGCAGCGAAAAATTCAAAACAGAAAACCGCAACCGTCGATGAAGCGAAAACCGCAACTCCAATTAGCTGCCAGTTGCAGGGATACAAATTTATTTGTGACCATTGTGCGCACGTGGCAGCAGTGAGGTTGAAATTTGCACGCGGTTTCCATGGCCTGCAGATGGTGAGAGATTCGTGCCACCCCCTGCAAATGGTGCTAAGCCAGCAAACCAACCCAAACTCGATGGGGCCGAAAGTTAGACCATCATCAAATTGTAGTTGCTGGTTGACTGAATGGCAATGAGCCCACCATGGACCGCAACCTTTTTAAACGATGTGGAAATAATTTAGAGTTGACTGTGTTTGGGATTGACGTCTTAACTATTCTTATTTTATACAATCAATTAGGTCCTTCGCATATTTCTATGAAGATGCTATTCATAAGTTACCGAAACATGAATTATAATTTTCATTACGCTTTCAAACATTTTCGTGAATAAAAATGGTCCAGCTAATTTACTAACGAAACGTTGCATTTGATATTTAAAAAAATCAACCTTGAGTATTGCACATTCGTAACGATCATAAAAATTCCGAGTCTTTTTGGGAAAACCCTTTGTGAGCAGCATCACAATGTTTTTTTCCGTGATCATTAGAATGAAAAAAAAATTGCGATGTTTCAAAGCAATTTATTGCATAGGGGCACTGCAAATGTAAATAATGACAAGAGGATGCTAGGCGTTAATCAACCTAAGGCATTTTCCAGGATCCCTAGAAAAATTGCTGCGATAGGGTTAGATTAGATAAGATAAGATTAAACTAGATAAGATGATTAGAATGATGAAAAATATCTGCAAATCTGATATTTGGCACCATAAAAGGCTTTTTCCTGACTTTTGGTGGACTATACCGAAATATTTCGTGGAGGGTCTTGAGTCATTTTATTCAGATTTTTATTCGATTTTTAATGATATTTCTTCAGAAAAGTTGGTTGAAAACGATGGGTTTACGTTGATATTCATCAAATTTCTTGTGAATGTGCCTTGGGAACTCAAAATTGCATATTTGATCAAGATTTGAAAATAAAAAAGTTTACTAGCCAAAATCCCCAAATCTCTAGCAATCTTCGAAATTATCCCAAAATCATAGCTGAAAAACCAAAACAAACTGCTATGAAAATACAGTAATACATATATTGTTCGATTACAAATTTGAGCATCAAACAATTCAAACCGTGTATTATTTCATAGAAAACCCTATTAAATTAGGCGTCCAAAAATATTTTTAATCCTCTACCATATTTCACAATTTAACATTGTTTTGAAACACGATCGAATCAATCACGTTGTAAAAAAAACAGTTTTCAAACTAAAATCTCAAAAAAACTGATATTACTTTAATATGATGAACAAAGCCTACTTATTTTTTTAAATGCTTGTTATAAAATAATTTCCATGAATTTCATCAACATTTCAGATAATTTGCATGTTTTAACAAAACATTATCATCATTGAAATTATCTGAGTAGTCAATGATCATTATATCATCATCAATTATTGATTAATTAATTTATTAATTATTTATTTCATGAAATTAAGATAAAGTTACTTTTAAAATCACTTTTTTTTTAATTTGTTGAAGAGAACATTTTAATATGAGAAAATATTATTATCATAAAAACATATTATTGTAAGAAAAGCGATTATCATCAAACTATTATAACAAATATGATTTAAATGTACTAAACGCTAAAATTTAAAATACTTTCAAAGTGGTGTAATGAGTGTTAAAATCGAGTTTTCAAGGAATTTGGAAAATTCTGAGTGACACAAAACAAATAATTCAAAAAGCAAAGCTATTCTGAAAGATGCTGCCCACAAGATTATGGCCGCAATATTTTTTAAGTCCTGAAGTCCTTTTTTTTTTTTGAAAAGGTCCAATAAACCAAATTATTAGTTTTTGCTTTCTGGGTGTTTTTTAATATCCCTGACTCAAGGTGGTTTCAAAAACAACCAAAAAGCAAAAACTGGAAATTTGGATCATTGGACCTTTTGAAAAAAACTCCAGAGTTGGTTACACTCTTAAAAGTAACCCTGCAAAGTTAGAAAAAAACACGAAATTTTAAAATGAAATGTTTTGTTCCAAAGGTTGTTCTAGATTAATGTAGATTCACATAAAATTACAAATTCAAAAAAAATTATCAGTAATTAACAAAAATTGGCAGAGCTTTGAAACTTTTTCAGTGTTTTTGTTTTTAATTTTTTCGATGAAAAAAACCTTTTTCTCGAAATTCTGAGTAAGCCAAAAATCGGGCGTCTAATTTAACATAAAAACCCTTTGAACCATTTTCCATCCCATCACCTTGCTAGGTTGCAAATTATTGAAAAACACGTAGTTTTTGGCATGTTCAATAATTTAAGGGATCGTACCACCCCTTCGTCACGAGATATAATAAAACAGTCCTTGAATTTGTGATCAGGGAAAAAAGTTACCACAAAGTTTCACGCAAATCGCAATTTTAAAGTGCGAATATCCAGTTTGGTGGAAACTGCGACTGGAAATGTAAATAAACAACTGATGGTTGCCTAGTTTTTTGGAAATTATGTTGTCAATAGTGCGAGAGAAAAGTGCGGGCCAAATCCAAGTTATGGTGCAAGGATCAATAAATTATAAATATTTTTTTAGCAATTCTTGTTTTAAAAAAACATTGTTTTTTTTAAACAATGGTTCAGTTTTTTTTATAATTTTATTCTAGATGGAGTTAAAATTTTGAATTTATTGAAAAAAAACATGTCCCACAAACATTATAAGCAATAAAGAATACTTTGAACACAAGAAGAAAAGCTTTTTTCTGGTGGTTAAAAAACAACTCTGCTCCCAGTCTCGGTTCAATCTTTGCTTTTCAGCTTCAATGAAGTTCAATTGTGTCTCTGATTGCGCTCAAATGGAATACGAAAGGGTAAAACTAATTGACCCCAAGGGGTTGATCTGAACGAGAAATTTTGCTGTTGTCAATTTTGCCCTGTTCGAAGCTAGAGACGATTCCAAGAATTGTTGAGCAGTCAACTGAAAACAACAAGAAAGAGTGAAAGTTTTATTTTTTTCTCTCGTTCTTCTGAAGGGCAACAATTAGTTCCAATTGTTGCCCCAAATTGTTATGTTGTTTCAAAGTTCAATTCATCAAAAACATTTATTTAATCAATCACTGCAGAACTTCGCCCAATAAACGAGTAACCTTTTCCGACGTAAACAGCGCTTTGCTTATTTTGACCCAAAATTGACTCCAGCTGGTTCGCTGACAGAAGCTTTCGCCACCTGTTCCTTGTCTATTTGTTGCTCATCAATTCGTTGCAGCCCTCCGGCGGAGGGTAAAGTTTTACCCTTTTAGAGACTAATTTGCTGGGAAACTTTTAATTTTGCGAGAAAAGTTGCCGGCTCTACTGCTTGCGCCAGGCGTAAGTTTTTAATTGGATGTAACCATTGCAGGGAGAACGAGGGCGAACAAAAGTTTGGCGAGGTCGTGCAATTTTCGGTGGCAGTTTTTCTTGCCTAAGGGTTCTGTTTTTACGCCAATAGTGGCTTTTTCTTCGTTAGCGTGTTATCTGCTGGTCTCGATTTTTTTTTGCCCTGCTATCTTGAAATCCAGTTTGAATTTAATTCGTCTCTAAGTTAGTTTGTAATTCATGTGGCTAAGATAGCATTTTATAATTTACAAACAATAATAATCTATCATTTTATTCTGATATTTATTTATGAAAAAACTGACTAGAAAGTTATTTATGAGAAATTATCAGCACGGTCTGAACTTTCCATGACCATTTCCCAGAAGGTGTGTTGATGTTTTATAACAGTCTTTGGGGAATTTCAGTCTAAACACCGAAAACTTTCTCGACGATCTCCATCCAAAACCGAATTTCCCCCCAAAGCTGCAACATAATATCCATACTTCACAGAATTTTGATTCCACTTGTATTCCACCAGGCAAAACAGACCTCTGGGAGTGCAAATTTGTTGGCCTCTGTGATGTCTGCGCAACATTTCGGCCCCTAATCGAGTTTAGTTACGGGAAATTGCCGTACACTTTTTCCTTCGCTCCGATATGATATGGCCTGGTCAGAGGAAATGTAAACCCCGGCGGCCGGGGTCGTCATCTTTTGCCAAACCCGAAACTACTATTGCAGAAATCCTCTCTTTTTCGGTGGTTTTCGGTTGCTGACCAAACAATATTTTAAACCGCTCCACCGCTGCCACTCCTCCTGCTTCTGTTTGATCGCCTTTTGGGAAACAGAATTTGGTCAGTGACGTAGGATGGGCAAAAGCTGGCATATTTTTATAATAATATCATAAAATTATCGATACAAATTTGGTAGCTGTCTATACAAAAGAATGGCAGTTTTTCATACAAAAGAATGATAGCAGTTCATACAAAAGTAAATATGGACTACAACCATGAAAGTTATACACGAAAAAAATTGTGTTGGTTAAAAAAAACAAAAGCCTATTGGCTCTCTTAAAAAAGACATTTTTTCAACAGAGTTTGAAAAACAAAACGTAAAAGATTTTCTCAAGTTTTTGATTTATTAGTCTTGTTTTCAGATACCTACGTGTGTTAAACGCGTTCTGACCTGAAATCCCTTTGGCCAGTTATCGTACTTATGAAGACGAAGGATACCCGAGCAGGGGTAAATAACACGGGAATACCAAATTTTGGTATTACTTGAGCAAATAACAGCGACCAAAATGTGCCCCTGGGTCGCCAGTAATAGATGGTAAAATAACATGAAATCATACCAAAAGCTTGTATGTGGAAGGGCACAACAATACCATACCATGTTATTCCAAAGGTAAAATAATACCACAAAATAAAATCATTTCAATACCAAGTTGAGGTCTTCTGGATTTATGAACATTGCTTCAATACCAAAACTTGGTATTGTCATGGTTTTAATTTTAGTTATTCCCGCGCTCTTGGAAAATCATATTTTGGTATTCCTGTGGTCTTCCACAAACATGATATTGGTTTGATTTCATGGTATTTTACCATCTATTACTGGGCAACCAAGAGCACATTTTGGCCGCTGGTATTTGCACAAGTAATACCAAAATTTGCTATTTTCATACCATTGTTAGTGCAGCAGTTGCAGTTAGTGAAAAAACGTAAATGATCCTTATGCAACAACCAAATCTACTCACCTGATGTTGATGTTGTTTTTAGTGATATTCTTCACCACACCGAATGCATTTGTCATTGATGAACTGCTGTACTTGAAGTTCTTGAAGCTTCTGAAAAATAACAAGATTGAAAAATAAGTATTATTAAAATGAAACTTGATTGAAATTCACCAAAATTCAATAATCTGTTGATTGACTCGTTTTTCAAAGTATTTGGTTATCCCAACTTAGAAAAATTTCAACGTTTTTGAAAAAAATATTAGTGGGTATATCATAAAAAAAAAATTAATCAGCTTTAACATTTTTGGGTTTCAAGTCATTTTAGCGCAAAATTAATTATCTCGTCAAAAATTTAAAAAAAAATCCATAGTTTTAGAGAAAATTGATGAAACCTTTCAATACCAAAATAATACCAAAATTTGGCATCCTGACTTAGAAATTTTTCCTCAATGTCAAGTCATTTCTGTAGGGGGTATATCAAAAATGTTTAAAATTAAGTTTGAAATTTCCGGTTTTCAATGAAAGCATTCGCTTTGAGACATCATTTTAGCGCAAAATTAATTATTTTGTCAAAATTGGTCAAAATTTTCCCATAGTTTCAGAGGAAATTGATAAAACACCTTAATACCAAAATGTGCCATCGTGACTTGAAAAATTTTCCACAATTTCAAGTCATTTCTGTAGGGGGTATATCAAAAATGTTTAAAATCAAGTTTGAAATTTCCGGTTTTCAATGAAAGCATTCGCTTTGAGACATCATTTTAGCGCAAAATTAATTATTTTGTCAAAATTGGTCAAAATTTTCCCATAGTTTCAGAGGAAATTGATAAAACACCTTAATACCAAAATGTGCCATCGTGACTTGAAAAATTTTCCACAATTTCAAGTCATTTCTGTAGGGGGTATATCAAAAATGTTTAAAATCAAGTTTGAAATTTCCGGTTTTCAATGAAAGCATTCGCTTTGAGACATCATTTTAGCGCAAAATTAATTATTTTGACAAAATTGGTCAAAATTTTTCCATAGTTTCAGAGGAAATTGATAAAACACCTTAATACCAAAATAATACCAAAATGTGCCATCCTGACTTAGAAAATTTTCCACAATTTTAAGTCATTTATGTAGGGGGTATATCAAAAATGTTTAAAATCAAGTTTGAAATTTCCGGTTTTCAATGAAAGCATTCGCTTTGAGACATCATTTTAGAGCAAAATTAATTATTTTGTCAAAATTGGTCAAAATTTTCCCATAGTTTCAGAGGAATTTGATAAAACACTTTAATACCAAAATAATACCAAAATGTGCCATCCTGACTTAGAAAATTTTCCACAATTTTAAGTCATTTCTGTAGGGGGTATATCAAAAATGTTTAAAATCAAGTTTGAAATTTCCGGTTTTCAATGAAAGCATTCGCTTTGAGACATCATTTTAGCGCAAAATTAATTATTTTGTCAAAATTGGTCAAAATTTTCCCATAGTTTCAGAGGAATTTGATAAAACACTTTAATACCAAAATAATACCAAAATGTGGTGTTCGACCATTGTCACATTCTGCAATTTTGCAATATCAAAACAATACCTTAAATTGGTATGATACCACATTTTGCTCTTGCATAATCCTTAAGGCAAATTTTTAAGGGTCCAGGAATACCAAAATTTGGTATTGATACCAGAGAAAGGTATTATTACGCATTTCCCTTGTTATTTACCCATGCTCGGGTATTAAGCAAATTGAGTTGCTTCTAGAAAAATGCCGTCTCTTCAAAGTATATGGTTCATCATCAGTCATGTATTCCAATTCAGCTCACCTAACCCATTTTTAGCATAACTTATAAGGTTTTTTATTCAATCTTAAAAATTATCAATTTAAAAATGAATATTCACTTTCAACATTAATTCTCGTTCCCCTTTAAAAACCTCCCGTCAAACATAATCTCCACCCATGACTCGTTCCTTTCTGGAGGAAACTGTTTTCCAATGAAGCCCATCCGAAAACCAAATCGGTTTTACATCCTGTTTGCTCTTTTGCTTTGCGGGATTATGTGCTGCTGGCATCCAATTGGCAAAAGCTTGGGGTGGTACCGGGCTGTGAGGAATGGCGACGAGTGGAGGAGCTTTCGCGCCGGGACAAAACCCGCCTGCCATCGAGTAAAGGCCTGGCTCTGCTGTTGTTGTTGAGCGAGTTCCGCCCCGAACTTCTTCCTGATCCCTCCAACCAACGTGGTTCCAAAATAGGAGTGGGAGGAAAACTAATTTCCTATTTTCATGCATATTTCAGACCACTTTTTCTGAGGGGTGTCAGTGTTAAATATAATTTTATTATGAACGTTTATTATTCAAATTACAGTTTCATATTTTCGCACACACCAGAATGTTGTCGGGACGACCTGGGCCTGTGTCCAACATCAACAACAACAGTTTGTTGTGTGGGGAGGGCAGGGAAAGAACTTTTTATCGTTTGCTGTGGTCACATTGAACTGGACACGACCTCCCAACATTGTGCAGTTTTTGGGCTGGTACGCGGGAAAACGGCCAGCTGGCAACACTTCCGGGGAACGTGGCGAGCTGCAACATGGCAGAGGACAATTTTCGCCCGCAATTTATGCTAACTCGAACCAGTCCGGGCCGGGGCCATTTTTGATGCTGAAATTATTGCTGTTTAGTGGCCTGCCTTCCTGGCCGGGCCTGGCAGAGTGAGACATCGTGCTCGTCCTCGTCGTCGTCATCCGGGATGCCAATATCTTTCCGCAACGGATATTTCGTTTTTGGGGTTTCAACTTCACACCTAATTTCCGCAACTGTGGGAGTGTGTGGGAGGAGAGGGGTGGGAAAAGTGGTTCACTTTTTGGACCTGTTTTGGATAGAAGGGTTACGTTAAATTGGATGGTACAGTGCGATCTGCTAACAGAGGAAGAGATTATTACTATTAGTGACATGGACAACTGGTTTGGAGAAGTGTTATCGCTGACTGACGTAGTTTTTGGGGGCAGAGAAATGTTAGGTATGTTGTTTGGAAAATGGAAGCGTCTTTTTAAAATATTTTTGTTGTTAATGTTTATTAAGTTTAGAGTAAAGGTTAAGATTATTTGAGTGAATCTGTAATTTTTGGAGACGCTGTCAAGCTTGTTTAAAAACGCATTTATTTTCAAAATAACAAAAACTTGATTGATTCTTAATACTTGTTTAAGAACAATTCGCATCACATTACGCTCTTCAGAATAGACATATAAAAAAAATCTACGTTTAAATCTAATGCCGGGCACAACTAAAGCCCCTTCACAAAAATTGCATTTGAAAATTTAGGCTTTGATCAAATAATAAAAAAAACACAACAAGGAAAACTATAACAAACATTTAAAATTGGCTTTCAATACTTTTCATCAATTCATATTTTAAATTTAGATTTAAAACAAGTTTAACATAAAAACAATTGAAGAATCGAAGTAAGTTTAATGAATTAGAAGTTTTTATATGCACACGATTATCTGCGGACTGGCTGAACCGATTTGGACCGTTTTAAGCTCATTTGATCCGTTTTCTGGTCCCACAAGACCCTAGTTAATATTATGAAGTTTAGAAAAGTACTTCAAAAGTTATGCTAAAAAAACGATTTGGCTAGAGTTTGAAATATTGTAAAAAAGGGTGGTTTTTGTAAGAAAACCCATCATGCAATACATTGTTAGAAAGGTATTTGAAAGACTTTTCCAACGCGTTCAAAAGATTGAAGATCTGACAACCCCATCAAAAGTTATGAGCACTTAAGTGTTAATTATACACTTTTTTGAGGCCGGATCTCAAATATTTTGATGAAAAAGTTGTCTGTCATGCGACCCATTGTTGGATGGGTAATTGAAAGACCTTTTCAACGCGTCCAAAAGATTGAAGATCTGACGACTCTATCAAAAGTTATGAGCACTTAAGTGTTTTTAATTCACCTTTTATGAGGCCGAATCTCAGACATTTTGATAAAATAATTGTCATTTGTTATAGGAACTTTTTCGAGGCTGTGTGGTATATGAATGCGAGGAAGGCACCAACCACCTAAAGCTGGATTAAGTAACGTTTTCATGTTAAAAAGCCATTCGGGAAAAAGCGGTATAAGTACCATTTTTCATCGCTAAATGAATATCACGGTGCTCAAAATACCGTTATAATGAGAAAAATATGCAATCCGAGATTATGGGGTCTATCGATTCCTTACACTTTTGTGCAAAAATTAAAAACATTCACTGATGTAGTTTTCGAGATACACAGCCCTTTTAAGATGTTACATTCGATTTTCTATAAGAAAACCAAAACAGTCCATACGATTTTAGCATTTCAAAGACTGTAAAATATCTGTGGGCCATGTTTCAGAAGGTTTGCTGATGTTGTTCTTAAAATACAGCCATTTTGAAATGTTATTTCCGAATTTTTCAAAGAAAATCTATAAAATCAATACCATGTCAGCACTTTAAAGAATATGGATTTCGCCATTTAAAATGTAATTTCCGACTTTTTCAAAGAAAATCTATAAAATCAATACAATTTCAGCACTTTAAAGAATATGCATTTCGAGAAAATGATAAATTTAGCTTCATATGACTTTCAAATATCTCTAGGCCATGATTCAGAAGGTTTGCTGATGTAGATCTAGAGATACAGCCATTTTAAAATATTATTTCCGACTTGACTTGTTTTGGTTTTCTTATTAAAAATCGGATGTAATATCTTAAAAGGGCTGTATCTCAAAAACTACATTAGCGAATGTTTTTATTTTTTGCACAGAGGTGCCATATGGTGTAAGGAATCAATAGACCCCAAAATCTTGCATTTTTTTTTCATTATAACGGTATTTTGAGCACCGTGAATATGTTTTGACTGTAAACTTGGACAGCTTAAACATTTTTAGGGTATTTGAAAACATTAAGCATCAGCAAGGTGTGTTTGTTTTTAAACTATCTATTGAAAAAACTGTTGTTTTTTTTTTTCAATTTAATAAATGGATATTTATTGCTCTATGACTATCATCATATTTTTTCTTAAATACTTTTTTCGTACTGATGGACACTTTTTAATGTTTATCCATATTCGAATGTAGTCTCTTTTAACAATTCAAAAGCACCATTTTCAAAGCCTTTAGATAAAACATAATGCATTTTTTTGTCAGAAAAATCATTTTTAAAATCTTTCTAAAATCGATTGATTCAACCATATCATAGTAAATTTTCAATGCTTTCACTAAGAACATATTTTTTTGAAAATCTAGTAAGTTTGAAAGTAAAATATGTACTCATAATTGTTCCCAAAATACCGTAGTTTATCGAAAACACTCAAATCAATTATAATCAACAGCCTTTTCAATTTATTATAGTTTTTTTTAAATACTCATATTTTCACAAATTACTTTAGTTTTTCGAAAGTACTCAATTTTTCATAATTTGCAATATGGGATTCAAAGAAACGATGGGTTTCACAATTGACATTTTTGAAAATAAAAATTAAAAAAAAAATTCCCGCCAAAAAGTCATTTTTGTTACACTCTAATGCTTCATACAACATTTTGCCTCGTTTGACACCCTTATTGGAAATTCAGAAAACTTGATAATTTTCGAAAAAAATAGGTATTTTAAAAAAAAATAAGTGTTTTAAGCATAGCAAAGGCATAAGCATAGGTGCCCTTTTTGAAAATTTAAGTGTTTTACAAAAAAAAACTCTAAAAAAGTGAAAAATCTTTCAAAATTTTGCTTCATTTGATACCCATAGTGAAAATTATGAAAATTAGAGTACTTTCGAAAAATACGATATTTTATGAAAATTTTAGTATTTAAAACAAAAAAACCCTGTTCATATTAAAAAAAAACAAACCAACTTTCGATTCGTTTGATACCCATTTGTAATTTTTGAACTTTTGTTATCGTTATCGAGTCTTTATTTTTATCGTTATTTTTAGGTTTTAATTATTTTTATTTTTCACTATTTTTTTTTTCAAACCAACACAATGACGTAAAAATTGAGAAAATTCTCTAAAACTTTTCCAAAAAAACATTTGTGCTATCTTGCTCCTGTCAAAAGATACGGCGCGCTCAAAACTTTTTGACAAAGTATCAGATAAATCTTCCAAAAATCAGAACTTTTTAAAATCATCGCTGCCGGACATTTTTTGTTCACAAAAAAATTATTTTAATAAAACAACAGAACAATTCTCGGAGACTTCAAAATAAAATGGCCCAGAATAATTATTTTTGAATATAACATAACGGGACCCGTGGTGTAGGGATAAGCGTGGATGCCTCTCACCCAGTAGGCCTGGGTTTGATCCCAGAAGGTCCTGGTGTCATTTTTCGAGACGAGATTTGTCTGATCACGCCTTCCGTCAGACGGGAAGTAAATGTTGGCCCCCGGACTAACCTAAAAAGGTTAGGTCGTTAGCTCAGTCCAGGTGCAGGAGTCGTCTCCCTGGGTCCTGTCTCGGTGGAGTCGCTGGAGTTGTACTAACAATCCAAAGGTCGTCAGTTCGAATCCCGGGGTGGAAGGAAGCTCAGGGGTAAAACGAGGTTTGCAATTGCCTCAACAATCAAGCCTTCGGATTCTTAGTTTGAGTAGGAATCTCGCAATCGAGAACGCCAAGGCAATGCTGTAGAGCGAATAACATGATTTTTTTTGATAATTATTTTTAAATACAACAATACATTTTAAATGACAAAAACTGCCATTCGTTGAGATAATTCACAAGGTGGCCAACATTAATTTGGAAGCGCGCCATTTTATTTTTATTTTTTTGAAAAAAAATAAAATAAATGTTGAAAATAATTTGGAAATAAATGTTGACTTTATTTTACGATGAAAAATCAAATTGGCAATCAACAAGTCGTCGCCATCGTGCTAACTTGTCGTACGTGCATTTTGGGCCAAATTGAGTTAAGAACGCCATTTTGTGCAGCTCACAATGCCTCACCTTTTGACCTTCACAGATCCCCAAAATTCGATTTCAATCCTGAGATATTCAACAAAAACCGAAAAACTCCGTGCATTTTTGTCACTTTACATATGAAAGTAGTTTCAATCTTGTCGTGCTATCTTGTCACTCCATGAAAATTGATGTAAGTGCGACAAAAGGCCAAAGGGATTTCAGGCCAGGAAAGTCAGGATGCGTTTGTCACACGTACAAGCTAGACTACCGTAAACATTTGTAATTATAACTCGGGACTCCAGCAACCAACTTCAACCAAACTTTGGGACAATGCTCAGAATGGTGAGCCAAACAAAACGTGTTTGTTATTGTTTACATTGCGTGCTCTCGTTTTTGTCGGAACGTCAAAATGGCGGGTGCGACAAGATAGCACGACGACGTCGAAGTACTTTACATAAATTTCGATGTCGTGCAGCTTTTTAAGCAAAAGCCATATAAATATGCATTTTTTTTTTGTTTTTTGTTCATAACGTTTCTTTTTAGTTGTTGAGTTCGTGACCAAGCTATCCCCATGTTTTTTTTTTCGAAGAGACAGATAATTTTGAATAAATTTACTTCAAAGCCTTTTCATCAAATCATCAAATCATCAAAATGACTTCTTTGGTAATAGAAAAGGTACACCTAAAGTTTCATCAATTTGCTAATTTTTGAGAAAATTTTTCAATAGCCATAGGTTGCGTAAAAATTTTCAAAATCGATTTTTTAAGAGTAATTTGTTTGTATGGATTTTGTTTTAGGCCAATCATTTTCTTATGAATCGAACTAATCATCATAATTTACAACTCAAAACAACAAATTATTGCTTTTATTAAAGTCACTGTATCACTTCAACGACATTCATTTATGAAACCATATCAATAAAAAATTACATCCCTCAAATTTGTATGAAGACTTCGTCTGTTGTGTGCTATCTTGTGACAACGACCGTCGAAAATGAGTTAATGATGACGTTTTGCTATATTCAACAAACACTACAAGATGCTTTATTCCGGTTTTGGAAATTCGCTTCCGTTTACCGGATATCGCAAAACACACTTGTGACATAGACCATTTTATCGTGCACACTTGTGACACGTCATACATGTTGTTAGAAAATGTGAAAGAAAAATCATTTTTTCACAAATTTGTGTTGATACATATTTTTTAAAGCAATTCCTTTTCTATTTGTTTTTGAAAATATACTGGTTAAGTCGATCAAACCATTCAGTTGAGCTTATTTTAGTTTGTATGGGAATTCTGTGCACAGTTGACACGTTGTACAATTTTACTTTCAAAACACACTTGTGACACGTGCTTTTAAGATCATAATTTACTGTATCTTTTAACTGGTGTAACCAAATTAGTTGAAACTTGGAGCGTTTGTTTAGCGATAGAATACAAACCGATTGCTTCTAATAGTTTGACTCCATCATTCATATTTTTGAAATTATTTACCATAAAACTTTAAAAATCGATTTTCTCGTAGAGTACTAAATGGTCGTTGTCACAAGATAGCACATAACAGAGGACTTGTATAGAAAATGTTTATGGTAAATTATTTCATATTTTATTTTATAGAAAGCTTTAGCTATACTAGTTATATAATAATTATTATATAGTAATAGCACGTGAACCATTTTCTTTAGTTTTAAAATATATTCCATTGATTCACCTCAAAATACCCCCGAAAATTCATACCCTCCAAAAGCACGTTTCCTGCCCAACGAACCTGCAACTCACAGGGGTGTGAATGTCGTTAATTTAATTTTCGAAAATAATTTCCACCTTGTGCGCTTCGTGGCAGGCTGTTGAAGTAACTTATCCCAAGGGGTGACAATTCTTCTTCTTCGTTTCCCCCACCCTAGCCCTAAGGAGGGGTCTGTGTTGTTGCTCTTATCATCATCGCTCTCTTATCATTGCCATCATCACATACACGTCGGCGCGAGGCATTTTACCGCCGAGGTCGAAGAAGAAGAATGCCGTAAAGCTTGCGGAATGGTTGGAAAGGATACTTCTTACTTACACAGTGAGTGAGTCATTTTATAGATTTTTTAAATAAAATTTGTTCTTTTAAATCCAATAAAATGATTTTACTTTTCAAACATTCGGATCCTTTTTTGTCTTCAAAAATTCTTGTATAATATCTCATTCTGTCCCACAGTGCAATTTATTCTTCCCGCCACACCGCTTATCTTTCCGGCAGGCATCTTCTATTTATGCATGAACACATCTTGGGACTGTTTTAATCAACCAATTCGCCCCATCTGGTGTCAGCGAGCCCAGAATCTGGCAAACAGGTTCCTTCCGGTACACATGTTGACAGCGGTGGTGCTGACTTCGCGACGGAAGGTTAGATGGATGGCAATGGAGTGACATGAATTCCAGGACCTGAGCATGGGATCTCTACCTGATGCCGGGTGCCATTATGGGCCAGTAACATCTTGGGGTACAACCGCCGCCATCATCAGCAGGGTCTAGGATTTCCGGGGCACTGAATGGCCTCGGGCAACTTTGAAGGGTGGGGGTGTGCTGGCGGTTTTGGGTCACATTCTTGGGCATGGAATTCCTGTCTGGTTGAGGTTCGGTGCAATGAGCTGAATATAAGGCAAATCAAATTAAAGTTTGGCTTCATTAAAGGTTTCGTTGGTGTGAGGTAAATTAGGGTGCGGTTTGAAATTTTGTAGTCGAAAATTGAGGAACAAGCAAAAACTATCTCTGCGGATTCCCTCCCGAGCTGTATAGGAGTTGGCCTTGGAGCACATTTAAGATATTTCAGTACTCAAATATTTTTGATTGTAGTGGGTAACAAACAAATTGTCTTAGAATTTTTGGATTGACCATAGTGACCTTACAGCGTGGTACAGAACTGCTATCAAACCTGTCATGCTATGCTATAAACCGTAATCAAGGTAAAGGCAACTTACAATTTCCGAAATATTCTTAGCTGAAAAATTGAAGCTTATTAGTTGAAACTGAGAAACTCTTTTTTTTCACAAATTTCATACTTTAAAAGGCAAAGTGTAGGATATTTTTTTAAATTTTTTAAACATATTTTTGCAGAGTTGCTTTTCCTTAATGATTTTTTTTACTGCCATAAAAATTAACCTCGAATTACAAAAATTTGAAAACAGTGCACTCCATACAAAAATAAAGAAAGTTTCGTTAGCATAACTGATTTTGCATCTAGAAATTAATTTTATTTTTTACCAAGTGCTCAATGCTTTAGAAGATCATTTATATCAAAGCTTCAGTACCAGAGTTTGCACTATTCTAAACTGAAGAGAAAAAGATGCCTTTTTTGGTCCCCGTAAAATATGAATAACAAATAAAAAATAAAAAAAAATGGGAATTGTATTATAAGTTAAACAAAAAGAAATAAAAATTTGAGAATGTTATCCGTTTACCTATTTTTCCGAAAGATCCTAATCATAACCGAAAACTTTGTCGAAGACATCAAATCGCTCAAGAAATCTTAGAAGAAACAGATTTTATAAATATTGATGCAAAATGGCTTCCTTTTACAATGAGAATGGGTAGAAAATGTTTCATCAAAATTTAAAAAAAATAATCCTGATTCAATCTCCAACTTTCTTGAAAATTACTCAAGTGTAAAAATTTACATAAAGTGATGTAATCATGAAATTAGTGAAATTGGGAAAATTCCGTGCAATTTTATGACTAAAAACAAACCTTAATTTTTTGTTGAAAAGCGTTACATATTTGAACAAACGAAGATAATTGAAAAAAAAAATTAAGAAAAATTAACATTGATTTTTTTAAATAAATCAATTTATTTTTAACAGTCAAATTATAGCAAACATTCCTGTAAAAGTAATATTAAGTAGATACAGCCATTGAATGTGGCAAATATAGAAATCATACATCGCTTTTTAGATCATCGATTGTATTTTATTAGCTTTTCATATTTTGATTCCATATGATAACAATCTGTCTACGATTAAATTTTAAAGCTGAATTGTGCTCCTAATTTTATTTTTGATCTTAAGATTTTTTTCTGAATTGCAACTTGCACAATTTCATTCGACGGTCCCCGTGGAAATTAGAAATATTGCAGCATGAAAAATATGATTCTTTTAAGTTTGTGCCAAACGTAATCAAAATATCTATAATTTCCATGATTTTTTTTTGTCTGGTCATTAACGGGAAGACTTTCATCATTGCCATGATTTTTTGTTCAAAGATATAAATTTTGCGTCGCTATCAATATTTTCACAAAATTCCTTCTACAAGTTGTTTAGTTGGTAACGATCGTCCCATTCCTTGTAAAGTTATGGAAAATAGTCAATGTTTGTACCACAAAATTGTAAAAATTTTGAAACACATTAGATTTAGACCAAAAATTCCTTCAGTGGCTTCAAGAAGGCAACAACCGGCACATGCTGATGGTGCAGAAATTCGTTAAGTTAAGTTCAATACAGATAATATTAGAGTGACGATCAAATTTCCTCGAAAGTGATCAACGGCTTCACCTTTAATAAATTTTCTGACTTTTTTTTTCTGTTATCTAATCTAATCTAATCTAATCTAACCCTATCGCAGCCAGTCTTTCGAGGGCATCCTGGAGAATGCCTTAGGTGGATTAACGCCTAGCATCTTCTTGTCATTATTAAAATTTGCAGTGCCCCATTGCATTAGAATGCATTGAAACATCACAAACGTTAAAGCGGCCAGGCCAACTGCGTAAAGTTTACCGCAAAGATGATTCGTTGAATTGGATTGAGTTTAAACACGAATGTTGAAACAGCAATACAGTTCTGAATTTACAGGGGAGGAAGAAACGTGGGGATCCCCCGCTCACGTTCCTGTGTTTAGAGCAATTTATCGTTGGGAGCAACCATGCTAAGAAGTTTTGGTGCTCCGGGACCCTCTTGGATGGGACATTGTATTTCCACAAATGCCCTGGACACTATTTGCCGTAGTTATAGCGCCACAACTCGCTCTCTGACTTTTTTTTCTGTTATCTGACCTATATTTATTGAAATAACATAGCAGTGATTCAGTGAAAAACTTTTCAAATGATTGAACAAAATCCAATTTGTGTTATGCCAAGCCTATAATATTTAGCTCTTAGAAAATATGATGATATGAACAATCTTTTTTAACTGAATGCTAAAAAGAATTTGGAAAAGATTTTTTATCATTTTTACGTTAAAAACAACAAAAAATATAATTGATTGGAAAACATTAGATTTACTAGTTTTAACATTTTTGAGCCTAATCATTTATACCAGAATATAAATCTATGAACTTTTTTCAACTACTTCAAAACCTTCAAATCTTATTGCAAAAGAAGACAAATTTAAAGCCCAATTGAGGCACATCTTTCAGAAATTGCTTTCAGCATTGATGTATTCAAAAACATACATATTTCAATCAGGTTCAACGACTGATCTGAAACGTATGCCAAATTCTCTTCTTTTTCCTTCTTTAGAACTACCGAACGATGCGAAGCTGTTGTCATCTGCACATGGAAATTCAAATTCTTCCCATCACCTTTTACCAGTGGTATACAGTACCACCACGAGGCAGAATAAATCAAGATTTAACAAAAGAGAACGATAATAATTCTTGTTTATCATCCCTGATCCTGATGGTTGGAACCGTGCCTTAAACGTATGGGTGGCTCGCGTGCGTCTGCGTGTATGTGCCATGGTAAGATTTTCCATTCCCTGTTTGAGTGGCTCACAGGATGAAAATCGCTTTTGTCTGGGACTGAAGGCGAAGGAAAAGCACCTCTTCGGAGGATCAAAGTGAATGCGCTGTCAGGTGGGGTGACATTGAGTACAATTTTGATAATTTAAATTTGAATTTTATTTGAACTTCAACATAAATAGATGAAATAATCGGGTTTTACATTTAAAATTTCACAGAGAATGCATAGTTTTGGGAACAAAACACTCATCTGAACGGTAACCAGCACCTCCGGGAGCAAATGGCAGAGCTGCCGTGGTGCCAGAAATTGTGCAAAACTCATATGTTGAAATTGTTGTTCATGTGTACCTGATTGTAGTGTCGCTTTATCTGATAGCATTTTGCCATCAAACAGCAGGAGACACTTTCCTCGCTCCTTCTGGGAGAACCTGGGAGGGTGGCGGAATCTGGGAAGGCACTTTCCAGCTAGATGCTACCAGCCATCAACTATTGTTATTTGCATAGACATGGATTCGTTTCATGGCAGAAGGAAGAGTTTAGTTTTCTCTCAGCACTCTGCTGGTGTGCGGAACCAGGAGCAAAATAGTGTCGGTGTGTATGTGTGTGGTAGTACACAACAATAATACAATCAAAATTCAAATAGCTTTGTGTCGTCTCATACCTTGAACAGAGAAAAATCTAAATAATGTAAACCCGTTTTTGATTTAAATTTTGAGAGAACTACACAAAGAGTCTACTCTGGAGTTGTAACATGAACATGTATTCTAAATTAAACGTACAAGAATTCTAAATTAAAATGTTGAAGTTCTTTATTCCAATAATACAAAAATAAATTGAAATGTCAAAGTCAAAAAAATATAAATACTACACTCAAAAAGCAAGTTAGTTGAACTCCTCGATAAACCTTGCATAAATTTATGACTCTTGCATAACAAAAACAAAAATTCGACAGCAAACTTTGGAACGTTTTCCCTTCTAAATTATTACAGACATAATTTTGTTGAAATTTCACACAAACATTGCTTTTCTTCAGTCCATCAGCAACCCTCATTTCGTCTTGTTAGTGTCACTTCGCCAAGGCAAAATTTTATTTTTGACATTCTCCCTGGGCGCTTTCAATCACCTCTTGTTCAGGCTCCATCAATCGTGGCAAGTCGCTCATCCACGAAGCTGTTTACTCTGGTGAGCCGATTTTCCCCACGGGTGCTTGCTTGAGAATATTTGGGCAGTGTGAAAAAATGTTGTTGCAAAAATATGAACGACGTGAAGAAAATCTTGTTGGAGAAAAAATACTACTAATCAGTTTTTGACTTTAGACTAAGTTTTGAACCTTCGGGTAGTTCAATTCACAATATATTTTTCAGAAATTATTTTGATTTTTTTTCAGTGCACCACAACCAAGCGCCATTCTTCATTTCTCCGAACGACGACGTCCAATAATAAAGCTCTGACGGTGCCTCGCGGGAGCGCGAGAGAGCTTTTCGTGGAATGCCAAAAATGCTGTTTGCCCTGTCAATAGGCAGTAATTGATGCGGTCGTTGTGACAATAACGGCGCTTCCATTTCCTCTTTTCGACCACGCAACGGGGACGATGGACTAGAATAGGTTTCAGTTGGACGACAGAGACGGATGAAAGATTCTTTGTAAATTCTTGTATTTAGATACCTTGTCATTTGAACAATTCTCTACAAAATCGGTCTTTATTTTTAGAATTTTATTTTTTGTATTTTTTAATCCGACTGAAACTTTTTTGGTGCCTTCGGTATGCCCAAAGAAGCCATTTTGCATCATAAGTTTGTCCATGTAATTTTCCATACAAATTTGGCAGCTGTCCATACGAAAACGATGTATGAAAAGTAAAAAATCTGTATCTTATGAAGGAATTTTTTGATCGATTTGGTGTCTTCGCCAAAGTTGTAGAAATGGATATGGACTAAATTGAGAAAAATGATACATGGTAAAAAAAAATTTGGTGAGTTTTTTTTTAACTTTTTGTCACTAAAACTTGATTTGCAAAAAACACTATTTTTATTTATTTTTATTTTATTTTTTTTATATGTTTTAGAGGACAACAAATGCCAACTTTTCAGAAATTTCCAGGTTGTGCAAAAAATCTTTGACCGAGTTATGACTTTTTAATCAATATTGATTTTAAAAAAAATCGAAATATTTCTCGCAAAAAATTTTTAACTAAATTTTTCGATGTAAAATCAAATTTGCAATCAGAAAATACTTTAGTGAAATTTTGATAAAGTGCACCGTTTTCAAGTTATAGTCATTTTTAGGAAACTTTTTTGAAAAAAGTCGCAGTTTTTCATTTTTTTTTAAATTAGTGCACTGAAAAAATATTTTTGAAAAGCTGAGAAAATTCTCTATATTTTATTTTTAAGAACTTGGATGATACAACCCTTAGTTGCTGAGATATTGCCATGAAAAGGTTTAAAAACATGAAAATTGATGTTTTCTATGTCTCACCCAAACAGAGCATGGTTTTCCATTTTTCAATCTTTAAAACTGCTGACCCTATTCAGGCTATATTCTCGATTCGCCCCAGTTGACGATATTCCACCTTATAATGTAAAAGTCTTCATGACTTTGTTTAACTGCACGATGAATTGTGTAAACTCAAAAGTATATAATTTATTAAAGTCGCGACAAATCAAAATAAAACTCAAGTTAAAACTTGAAACTAAATCTGACGAAGTGGTAAACGAAACGAACACTTCCACATCAACCAAATTTACAGCCGGCACGGTGTCAACAAACAAGAAACAACTTGACCTTTCCGCGCAATAGAATCGGCATTCGTGGAGAAGCAGTGTTAGCCAGCTAGTGAAACTGTTTGCTTCCGGCTTTGGAACTTTCGTTTGCCTATCCGCTTTCCGGGGGCCAACTTCCGGTTGAGAACCAACAAAAAAGATAAAACAAACATAAAAATAATACAAAACACAAACCCAACCTAGAAAAGAGGGAAAACAGATAACAAAAAAAAGTGGCTGAAACTGGCAATGAGAATATCAGTTTCCCGTCTGGCACTTGCCGAAATTATTCCTAGTTAATTTGACACACCATTTATTTTCGGCACATTCTGAAGGCTTTTCCGGGATTTTTTGTTTGCTGTTTGCTGCTTCTGTTTCGCCTTCTTCCGGCGCTCGCTCTCATTTCCATCCGCCGGCCTTCGGAAAGGAGAAAATTTTCGACATTTTTCTTCCTCGTCACTTTCCTGTTTTGTCGTCCGGCTTATTTCGAGGCACACAAATCCAAGCTTCCAGGATTCGGGTCACTGTCGTCACCATCCTCAGTGTAACACTGTTGAAGAAAACAAAATTTGGATGTATTTTCAACTTTATTTCAGCAACAAGATTTTTTAAAGTGTGTGTTTCATTTTTATATTTAATTTAAGACAAATTCATTACTCTACGTATATAAATTTAATGAAACAATGTTTTTAACTGTGATCCTCCAGTGCAAAACCAAGCTGAGAAGAGTTTTTCCAGGCCACGTGGAGGCTGTGGAAAACCACTTTTTTGCGAGTGTTTTGGAGCAAAGTGGCAGACAGGAAAACGCAGCAGGAAAAACAGTTAAGCTGTTCGCTTAATTCTGATTTGATTCGTTTGTAGAAGGGGAATGAATCCAAACACATGACCACGGTAGGGGTGGTGGTGGAGGCCATGACAGGACGTCGAAGTTTTGAAGCTGAAAATTGCTTCCAGCTTTTGCACACAATTACAGCTGGCACCGAAAAATGATGCGAACATTAAAGTGTGACGAATTTGGTGCTTTTATGAAAAAGTAATCGGCAATATGGAGCTGAAAACTGGTTGAAATGACCATTTTCCAGTTGGTTTATATATTTTATGTAACTTAAAAATAACCAAATAAATCTTAATATCTTGAACATCCAACAAAAAACCGATCAATTTATTTTCTACTCAATTACAGTCCCAAACAGATCGCCATTATGCATACATCATAATTATGCACTCCGGTTAATAAGCTTTCCACATTTTTCCGTTCGAGTGACCCATAAAATCTGCACACTTTTCTTCGCCATCCCACGGAAGCGCGAGCTTTTCAGTTCACACCCTTTGTGTTTTACCCCCTTGCCTTCCCCTTAAACACCCACTCGTGCCGTGCAGCACTTTCAATTAAAAAAGTGACTTGCAATCAGAACACCGGAAAATTAATGACGACAGGATGAACGAGCTCTCGCGATGAGGATGCAATTTTCCAGTGCATCGAGAGTGGCTCTTCTCAACAATAACAGAAAAAAAGTGAAGTTTGTGGGTAGGGCCAGAAACGATGGACGGTTTTCAGGAAGAAATTATCTTTCTGCCATGTAAGTGTGTTTGTGTTTGCTGACTTTGGAGAAAATTATGATATAAATAATTAAATTATAATTTGACACTTTTAAACTTCTACCGCTCATAGATTGAACAAAGTTTAATAGTTGAGCAGTTGATGATTTATATTTTGATACCTTCTACAAAAAATAGAAAAAAAAAACTTTACTGTGAACTCATACCAACATTTCGAAATTTAACCAATTCTCGTGGTCACATACGTACAATCCAGACTAGATTTTCCAAAATCCTCCGAAAAATATCACTGCAGAGAAACAAATAACAATTAAAAATATGTTTTGTTGGCTTAAAACAATGCTCCAAAACCAACAATTTTTCACCAAAAACTGATTTTTCTAAAGGAAACAACCTTTGGGAGGGCTTTCCCTATGACCATAGAAGCCATATTATTTTATTGGATCACTCACACAAGGGGGCATATAATTTTGGACAGTGCCCATACAAATATGGTACGAAAATATTCGACAATCTGTATCATTTGGAGACATTTTCTGATCGGTTTGGTGTCCTCACCAAAATTGTTGGTAAAGATAGAGACTATTAAAAAAAATGGTACAATGTTTTTTTAGCGATTTTGAAATAATTCAAAAAACTTTTGTAAATATTGATTTTTTTATAGTTTTAAGGGGACAAAACCCGCATTTTTTGAACCTTAAAGAATAGCATTTAACCTCCAAGCTATGACAAAAATATGATTTCTTTTTAAATAACAATTTTCCTGCATTTTTTTTCTGGGCTTCAGGTTTCAAAGTAAACTCAAATTTGCAATCATTGGTTGGTGCCTTCCTCACATTGAAATAAACTTTTTTGCATAATTATAATGTCCAATCTACAAATTGTTGAGTTGAATTAATTGAAATTCATAAACTCAAAACATGTTATGGATCTGTCAAAACAATTTTTAGTTTAAAATCAAACATGTAAAATTCACATCAGGAACTGATGTTATTTTCACCAGTTTCTATTGAATTTCACATATTTAAACATTTTATATGTAAAATTACTCAAAAGAGGTAATATTCATCCATCAATATTTTCAACCTTCCAAAATATTTTTTTTGTTTCTCACCCAAACAGGCCCCCATTTTCTAACGCCAATATCCCAGCAACTACACGCAAACATATTCCGGTGAACATCGGATGTGCATTCGGCTTAGACCATCCGATGTTCATACCTGTGAACATCGAACGTTCAAATTTCGTAAAAATTACCAACACAATTAAAACTTATTTCAATGTATGTGTGAACCTCCCTATCGAGCTGCTCTCTTCTTCTTTAACTTTGTTGCAATAGCGGGGATTCTTCCTTCATCGCGTTTGACAGTTGGAGTTTTTTTGCCATCGCAACGTTTTGTTTTGCAGCCGGACAGACTGCAGGTGCGTTACTTGCTTTTCCAAAAAAAGTCGCTCTAAGGATAATTTCTCACCAATTATTTCTCCCTTACCAGGCCACCAAGACCGCATCCGGAGCGACGGTCCTTCACCACGCGCCCGGCGCAGCTGGCCAAGTAACGGCTGCGGACGGAAGCCAGCAGCAGCAACCCAAGTTTGTGTTCAACGTGGACGCAGCAGCCCCAAACGGGACGTCCTCCGGCGTTGATTCCGGTTGACGCGTCCGGCATGCCCACGAAGGTAGCCAAAAAGAGTGACAAGTCACGCAAGAAAAAGAACCGGCTGGCCGGAGTACGACAGGCGCCGGTAGATCAACAAAGTGCAGCCGCAGTGGCCGCCGTTCCCGGAGGATACCAGTTTGAGGCTTTTCCCGCTCCGGCACCCATTCAAAACACGGCTGGAAACGTCGTCCAGGAGCGTCAAATTGACGTGGACTCGGAGACCGATTCCAACCACGTTACCGCGTTGCCGCTGGCCTATGCCGGTGGTCATGAAGAACTGGTCGAGTTCCTCATCAGTCGCGGTACCAACATCGAACACAAGGACAAGAAGGGCTTTACGCCGTTGATCTTGGCCGCAACCGCAGGTCACGAGAAGGTGGTCGTCGAAACGCTGCTCCGACATGGGGCGAAAATGGATCTCGACCTGGAAAAAAGCCGCGAAGAAAGTCGCAAAGCAGTCGCGGCCAAACGACGCGAACGGAAGAAGCGCAGAAAGGCTGCAAAGCGCGAACAGCAGCGCAAACTAGTCGAAGGCGAAGTCAAACCGCCAACCGGACGACGACTCGGTCGAAGAAATTGTCAACGTTCGACTGCCACAGACTAGCGGAAGAGGCAACTCAACCACCCCCGCAACAAACAATCGCATTCATCCGAGAGAACCTCCACCAACAGCTTCAATCGTCGTCCAGCAGCAGCAGGACAAAGAGGAATTTGGAGAGTCCGGCATCGACGCCAACAGCCAGGGCTCGTGCTCGAGCTCGGACGTCAAGACCGCCAGCAGCCTGATCGAGCAAAAGCGAAAGAACAACAAAAAGCGCAAACAACAACTCCAGCAAGCTCACCAACAACAACAACAATCGCACGTCAGCTCGGCCGTCACGGTCAAGCAACTCCAGCAGCAGCAGTACGCGTGCGGACGCACGATCAGGGCTGCCAGTGTCCACCTGAGGCAAGTGTTTTCGCGCCCGGTGTTGCTTCAAGGTCACATCCGAACGCACACAGGTGGGTCCCGTCCTCGCAACGATCTTCTATTAATAACAGTTTCGCTCATGTACGATTCTCTCTATTTTCGTTTCACGCTTAACTTCAAACGACCATCTGGACGCTCACGTGTTTGATTAATGGTCGCAACAGGTTAGAAGCCCCACCCTTTGCCCTCAAGTCCTACCAGTACAAGCACAAGGACTAGTCCTGTATGAAGAAATACCTCCGGAAAGCACCGGGTAAAAGCTAACAGGACATTCGTTCAAGAATGGCGCCGGAAGATCGAAAAGGACCAGCACGGATCATCATCGTTTTCGTCTTCCTTAACATCTTTATCCAGCAGTGATGGCCATTCCTTCCCGGGATCATAGAGGTCGACCGAAAAGGTACGAAAATTGTTCATCTTATGAACATAAATTTCACTCACAACTTTCACTTTTTCCACAGCGTGCATTTCTCGTTTGTGCACCCCGCCCCGACCAAAACCAAACTGCAAAATCTGCTTAAGAAGCGACCTCGCCGTCTCCGCCATCAGCAAGAGCCACCCACTTCCGCTCCGTACATCAAGAAGTGGAATTGGCATCTCGGAGCACGTGAAGTGGACCTGGCCGTGGGTTAACGCTAGCGAAACTTCAAGCGCACATGAAGCAGCACCGGACTGGTATGGGTCAGCAAAAACAAAGCTGCAGCCATGGCACGAAAATTGCAAAGGTAGGTAGGATGATCCCTTGAATATGAACAAAGTTCTACAACCTTTCTTATCTTCACACAGAACTTAAGCAAATCACTTCGAACATGCAGACCCACAAGAACCTGACTGCGCTCCGGACTGGTCCCGGACAATTATAAGAACCGGTGTTTAAATTCCAAATCGAATGGCGTGGCAGCAGAGTGGAATAGAGTGCCGTCGATAACAGAGCGGAAGTTTTGCGTGCCAATGCGTGGTTCTTCCGACCGATCAAGGTCGATCTGGTGCTGGTCGAGCATGACCAAGTGGAAGCTCGCATGAAAACCGCCGGTACCGCATGGCCGACTGTTCCGGCAGGAAAATATTGATGCGCTGGAATCGAACGGCCAAAGACCACAGGGCAGAAAGAACTGGTAGAGCATTTTGTCCTGATTTTGTTGATTTCAACTCTGCTACTAGAAAAGTGGTTTGCTGATGACTGGAGTAACAAAGATTGTTTGTTAAACGTTCATTTTAAAAGCTGGATTAAAAAAATATTTATCGTTTTATCAGTTATTTCCTTTTGTAGGGAATATTAATCAGAACAGATGGTTTTATTTCTTTAACTTGAAAACTAAACTGAATAAATCTATTGTTTACAATGTAAACAGTTTGATTTAGTTTAATTTTGAAATTAAAGCAATAAAAACATCTGTTTTGATTAACATTCTCTTAAATAAATTGAATTATACCCAAAATACTCATTAAACAGAGCCATCTAGTGACAAAAACATTGAACAGAGCCATCTAGTGGCGAAAAGAAAATACTGCCCAGCAGCGGCAATGTACGGTGGCGCCGCCAGTGGTGAATAGAGAAAACAGCAAAAAGCTGCACGGGCGACACGCACACAATCAAAGGAACTGTCAAATTCCATTCAAAGCAAGATGAACATCGGATGGTCAACGCGCTTTGAGCATCGAATGAGCATGATCGTTTATGACCATTCGATGTTCAGAATTTAGGTACCAATGATCAAAGAATTCGCATTGGTTGTTTTGCGTGTAATAGTTGCATTTTAATGTTAAAAAATTAAACATTTGTGAAATTTTATAATTTTATCGAAACAAAATTTAAATAGGTGAAATCAATATCAAAAATTCAAAAGTGCCAAATATTCATTGTTATGTGCCAAAGATATATATTCTGTAATCTGTAATATTCTGTAATACAAAAAAGGTTCGATTCGAAAAAAGTTTTAAAAAGGTTGGTCGTCGTTCAAAGTCATTCGCGACAAATACGAACGACGAAACAACGTTTGCCAAAACCTTTTTTTTCGTAAAATTGCGATAACTCGTGATGGTTACAAGCAAAACCTTTTTGTTTATAAATACTTTTTTTGTTATTGTCTGCTCTATGACATTGTTGCCCTCTAATAAATAACCCTGCCAAAAAGGAAAAAAATATGAAATTTTTAAATGAAAAATTTTGTTCTAAAAGAAAAATGATCCTTCTGGGTTATTGTAGATTCATAAAGTTAAAAAGTTTTTTCGAAAAAGTCTTTTTTTGGCCATCAAACCCGGCGTCAAATTATTTTAAAAGACGTCTTTTTCGAATGTTCAAAAATAGAAGGGGTCGTACCGCCCCTCCATCACGAGGTATCGGAAAAAGGATTCGTGATAAGGGACACGTTACCCCTAAGGACAAAGTTTCACGCAAATCGAAGGGGGTCAGGTTAACTTTTTCCGATATCGTGTGAGTTGGCGGATTATTACCCCTAGAGGTGGGCAAAACCGCTCTATTTTAGGAGCCGCTCATTTTCGTTCGCTCATTAAAAAGAACCGCTCTTTCGCTCTTTCTTAAAGTTTGGATAAAAAGGGTTTTTTTAAGAATCGTGTGATTTTATAAGTTATTTCACATTGGATTTTAAAAGTTATTTGATAAAACAAATTAAAACTGAAAACGAGAAGATGCCTTTGGAAACCATAAGTCTTGGTGGGCTCTTTAACAAGATTTCTACTCGAATGGCATTAAAACTTAAATCTAGGATGCTGGAACAATTGTTTTTAATTGCGTTTATTTCTGCAAGAATTGAACTAATAATGATGTTTTATTTGAAGAAAATATTCTGTGAACTCTTTTCTACATTCTGATTTAATCGATAAAGTCTATAAACGCTAAAGTTTAATCGGACAAAAGGGTTTTTTTTTTTCAAAATCTCTAAACTATTCAGTAGATTTTTGGTAATATTTTACAAATTATGCAATTTGAAATGCTCAAATTCGTATTCTGGTAAAACTTTCCTTTTTTGTACATTTTTTTTTCATTTTGTTTAAACAATCATTTACTTTTGAGATAAATTTTTATTAGCATTGAAATATTTGAAGTTGCATTTTCAATTCTCAAAAACAAATTAAAAACTATTTTTTGGAAATTCAATAAATTAAATTTATAGCATAAATCATGCCATCTTGAAGCAGTTCTTTCAAAAGACCGAAGTTTAAAAAGAACCGCCGTTCTTTTCTTCTGAGCCACGGTTCGTACGCTCTTTTTAGTGAACCGGCTCTTTGAGCGACTCGCTCTTTTTTTTGCCCACCTCTAATTACCCCTAAACTTTTTCGAAATACTCAAATTTAGCTGTTCCTGAAAGTAGGGAAATAATTAAATTCTACTAAGCTTATTTTATTGATTTTTCTTTTGATGAGTATATTTAAAATTGAACTGACTGAAATTCTTCAAAATTTCTCAAATTTAGTCCATCACAACTTTTTATTTTAAATAAACAATATGTGTCAGGCGGTTCTAATTTGTATCTTGAACTACTGCTGAATTTTTAGACCGTTTTTTGTTCATAATTATACAGAATGGTTTTTAGGAATATTTTGAGCAGATTTTAAAGAACATGCCGTGATTTTTATTTTGCCGTAAAAATCACTAGCCTTGAATCTGATTTTTGAAATTTTTAAAATATATTGTTCGAGATAGTAAATATCTTGCTCAATATCTTTTCTGATGTTTTCAGCATTTTGCAAATAAATATATGTAATCTTTTCATCTTGTAAAAACTAGTATATGTGTTTCTCTCAGATTCTGCTAGGTACCAACGATGTACTACAACACGTCAAGTTGAAACCATTACCACCACTGCTCGACGTTTTCCCTAGTGGTGGGGGAAAAGTAAATCATTACACCTAATGGCACTGAATAGCAAATGATGGAGAGTAATGATCTGCGCCGCGTTGAGTTGCGGTCGGGTTAAACGCCCAGGCTCTCTTGGTCGTCGACAGGGTTGCTATGATGCTTTGCGTTCCCGGAGGGAATTTGAATAGATCTCCCGGAATAACGGCGTATCATCGCGTTGTTATTAGTGTGTTTGCGAGTGTGTGTGAGTGGTGGACAAGATAATGATCAAATTAATGAATATAAATGAAGCGTGAGTGGATACGTGAGTTCGTAGTTGTGTGATGTAGCAATTTTAACCCTTGATTAGCTCTAGTATTTTTCAATGCAATTTTTTTTGCGGTATAACAACTGATTTTCAATTTGTTTTTCTTGAGACAAACGACAAACGAAAAAAATAATAAATTCAAAGTTTGTTACATAGATGAGGCTAGCACGAGCACCGCTAAGGTCATACAGACGTGCCTCGGTTTAGCACCGCATATGGGGGATGCAAAACCGAGGCGTGCATAACCGAGGCACAGAGCTTATGTGATTTTGGCTATATGGGAGACATTGGCTTTAATCGTACGAAAAGTCATGCAAACATCAAAAATTATAGTGTTTTGGAATCGGGATGATGTCAGCTATCCATTAAAATTATTATTTCATGAAAGTTTTCACAAAAATACGTATTTTTCCTGTATTTCGAAAATGCATATTTTTTTCCTAAAGAAACCAACAATATATTGTAATTGCAATATGGGTATCAAATGATCAGGGTTTTTCATACATTTTGGATGTAACAATAACATTTTTAGAAAATACTCAAAATTTTCACAAAACTACGTATTTTCGAAAAAAATACTCAAAATTTCAATTTTTACAATATGGGTATCAAACGATCGGAATTTTTTCATACATTTCGAATTAAATAACAACATTTTTAGAAAATACTGAAAATTTTCACAAAACTACGGATTTTCGAAAAAAATACTCAAAATTTCCATTTTTACATTATGGGTATCAAACGATCGGAATTTTTTCATACATTTCGAATGTAATAACAACATTTTTAGAAAATACTCAAAATTTTCACAAAACTACGTATTTTCGAAAAAATACTCAAAATTTCGATGTTTGCAATAATGGGTATCAAACGATCGGGATTTTTTCATACGTTTCGAATGTAATCACAACATTTTTAGAAAATACTCAAAATTTTCACAAAACTACGAATTTTTGAAAAAAAAGTACTCAAAATTTCCGGTTTTACAATGTGGGTATCAAAAAATCGAGATTTTTTCATACATTTCGAATGTAATAACAACATTTTTAGAAAATACTAAAAAATTTCACAAAACTACGTATTTTCGAAAAAATACTTAAAATTTCCGTTGACGATACAAAGAAACAATTAATGAAAAAATCTCAACCATGTTAAACTCATATTGTAAAAAACTGAAATTTGGGGTATTTTTTTTAAAAAACGTAGTTTTGTGAAAATTTGGATATTTTCACAAATTTGTGTTAAAACTTTTGAAATGTATAAAAAAATCCAGAACATTTGATACCTCTTGTGAAAACCGGAAATTTTGAGTATATTTTTTTCAAAAATATGTAGTTTTGTGAAAACTTTGAGTATTTTAATTTTTTTACTATTTAAAAAAAATGCTGTTATTAAATTCGAATTGTATGAAAAAATCAAGATCGTTTGATACCCACATTGTAAAAACGGAAATTTTGAGCACCTTTTTTCAAAAATTCGTAGTTTTGTGAAAATTTTGAGTATTTTCTAAAAATGTTGTTAATACATTCGAAATGTATGAAAAAATCCCGATCGTTTGATACCCATATTGTAAAAATTAAAATTTTGAGTATTTTTTCGAAAATACGTAGTTTTGTGATAATTTTCAGTATTTTCTAAAAATGTTGCTATTACATTCGAAATGTATGAAAAAATCTCGATCGTTTGATACCCATATTGTAAAAATTGAAATTTTGAGTATTTTTTTCGAAAATGCGTAGTTTTGTGAAAGTTTAGAGTATTTTCTAAAAATGTTATTGTTACATCCAAAATGTATGAAAAAAAAACCTGATCATTTGATACCCATATTGCAATATCAATATATTTTTGGTTTCTTTAGAGAAAAAATATGCATTTTCAAAATACAGGAAAAATACGTATTTTTGTAAAAATTTTCATGAAATTATAATTTTAATGGATAGCTGATATCATCCCGATTCCAAAACACTATAATTTTTGATGTTTGCATGAATATTCATAGAATTATAGCCAATGTCTCCCATATAGCCAAAATCCCATAAGCTCTGTGCTTCAGTTAAGCACTGGGCCGTGCTTAACCGAGGCAGCTGAACGGTGCAAAACCGGGGCAGTGCAAAATCGAGGCGTGCAAAACCGAGGCATGACTGTATTACCACGAAAATGTCCCACAGAGCAGCTTCACGACGCCATTATGTGATAGTGGCTTGACTATAATAGATATCAATAAGGCTCGGAGTCCTTGAAAATTGGTGGAAGATGCCTCAAGATGCTTTAGTTAAAAGTAACTATATGACAAAATGAAAAAAAAAATTAAATGGAAATAGTAGTACCGTAATCTGGGGTGAATCGGGACTACAGTCTGAATAGGGACAGCAGTTTTTAGAGCACTTAAAGATTTTTAATTTGGAAATGGATGTACACATTTTGTTGGCCTGAATCTGTTCTTACCGAAACCAACCAGGAAAGTCAAAATATTGTGCTCCAACAAGGTAAAAACTGTTGTCCCAATTCGCCTCATGTATCCTGATTGACCCCATTTTACGTTAGTTCTATGAAAAAATGTTTTCAATTTTGTTAAAATTTATAGCAAAAAAATGTTCATGTCATTGCTATTTTTGCTATAAAACTAAATTCAACTCTCTTCAACCAAACCCTTTCTCTATACATGCCTTATTTAAACAAAAATTGTCAAAGTCCATTTTTTACACATAAAAATTCTTAATACTGTTATTAGAGAATACACCCAAAACTGGGCAGCGCTAGTACGAGAGATAAATGGCATCGAGATGAGAGAAGGGTGTTACCATTTACGGACACAGAGAACACAATTAGAAATTAGCGAAAGAATTAATCTCTTGAGGTTCATTTCCAAAAAAAGTTCATCCCGTGAAACAAAAAATCAAAAGTGTCGACTACGGGAATCGAACCAGAGACCTTTGACATACTTACCCAATGACTTAACTGCCTCGGCCACCACAGCTTGGAGAACAAGGAGTGGTCAGATGTCGATGTATGACACTTGTTGGAGATTTATTGTTTCAATTAGCGAATGAACTCATTTGTTATGGTGGTGTGAGTTGGTAGCATTTTTCTCTCGATTTTGGCGCGGAGCCCTCAATAAATTTTGAGGGAACGATTCTCTCCACTCGGAGGTTTGGGTGTACGTTTTCTACGATTGTTTAACTTGTTAAACGTGACATTGTCATTATTCAAAAACACAAAACTGACCAAACATATGATAAGAGGTTGTTAAATAATAATCTCAATTTTACCCTATGTTATTTTTATACTATTCTTACACTTGCTGCGGACAAATCTCAAATCTAGCAAAGTCACTTCGGCTATCAATGTCACCTCGGTTTACGGTAATTATTTTTGTTTACAGTATAAGAATCTTAAAGTGATGAATTATCAGAAACCCAATTATTTATCCACTCATTTTAATTCAATGTCAAAACTGTGACAACCAAAGGCGAAGGGGAAAACCGAATCTTGAAAAATACTCAAAAGACAAATTTCATTTTATTGTGTCACATAAAAGCTCGCTCTCAGGCACTTTCCCGCTGATGACACGTTTCCGCCTATGACGGCCAAAAGGAGCACCGCTGGGGATGTCTTTGTGCGATTATTTGTGCATGGCCACTGAGCAACTCCTGTTTGTCCAGTTTGGCTGGCTACAAACACACACACACACACACACACACATCGTGAGTGGCAGGCAGCAATGAGTTTTCAACCATGTTTGCAATTTATTTTCGCCTGCATCTTGCACACACACTCACTACCACTGCAGTCCTTTTTGCTAGCAGAATGCACTTTTATTGCTGGCGGATTTCATAAAGCTCATAAAGCATTTATAAATTTCAGGGTTTTTATTTTTTCAAGAGAAAAATGCTCGGGGAATGATTTTTGATATTGAGCTCAATTTTGGGACGAAATTCCACTGCTTTCGTATTGTTTGTTTGTTTTTTTTTTTTTCAATTTGACTTGGGCATATTGTGTTGAAAATTAATGATGAATTTGGCTGTTTGTTTCATATTTATTGTTCGCCGAATTGAATAAAGCCACTGAAAGTAAATAAAATAAAACTCTTATTCAGATTCAAACAACACTTTGCCTTAGTTATTTAAAAAAATACTTAAAATAAGTACTCAAAAGTAAGGCTCAAACCAATCCACAAATAATGGTTTTATTTTTACAAGCACATGAATGAAGGCACCGGAATTTATATTCATATTTTATTTATAGCGTATAAGAGTCAATCAATGGAAATTAATTGAAACGAAAGTTATCCAAGGCATTCGCTGTAAGTAAGGAAAACAAAAGAATTTATGTTGGGCAAATATTTGATTGAAAATAATGCAGGTTAAAACCGAAAAAAATTGACGTAGAGTGCCAGTTTGCAGTTACAAAAAACACGTAATTCAACGTCAAAATAACCTTCAGGGCTATTATTGATTCCAAAAGGAAATTAAACTCCAAGTAAATGACAACGAAAAATTACAAAATTTATCAAGCTATTGTTTTGTTTATTATTTTTTTTATGTGCGAATTTTTCTAAAATAAAGAAACCAGATACTGCCGCTCATCATTAAGAAACCCCTAATTCTAGCAGTGCACGAGACCCAACAAGCGTCCAAAATGTTTTGATAAAGTTAGGGTAGAGTAGTCATCGATGAGACACGGGGAACAATGATAAAATTGCTTTCACAAGTCGTAGTTTCAACCAATCAGGCTCATATTTGGGGGAAAGGTGTATCTACTGGATACACGTCTGCTATAATAGTGGCTTTGGTTATGGACGCTCCCTTGAAAAGTTATTCATAAATGTTTGAATCTGGGGTGTAAAAGTAAATTATGGATAAAAAATACTTTTTCGCTCGTAGGCTGCCATTTACACCAAAACTAATATTTCTTCAAATTTCTTTCGACGTTCCATAGGGATTGAGTTGGGCTACAATGTCCTTTCATTAGATTTGACTAAAATTTAGAATATACCCAGAATCCAGGGCTGTCTCATTGTTCCCCACTCATGTTAGCCCATGGGTAACAATGAGACACTTTGATTTTTCTTCATTAAACATTTCAAAATCCATGTAAATCTTTCAAGACGTGAAGTAAAAGTGATTTTAGGCATATTTATAGAGTTTTAACTTCATTTAACCAAACATACAAAGATATTCGGTATAAATATATGGATTTAACAAAATTTAAATGCATTTTAGTATAACTTTTGTTAATTAAAGTTTTATGTTGGCAAAATTGCTCTAAAATGTTCAAGGCTAGTCACCTGTAATGGAACAATACAAAAACATGATGTTTTACTAGAAAAGTATTGATTTTCGTAGAGTGTCTCATTGTTCCCCAGCTGTCTCATTGTTCCTGCCAAGTGCGTCTACAATGAGACAGTTGAATAACTCTGGCTGTAGATGTCGGATCGATCTCATATTTTGGTCAATGTTAGAACACACTAAAAGAAAGAAAATACAACAAAAAGCTCATTCAAACATGCTAATAAAAAAAAGAAAAATCTTTGAAAGTTGAAAACCAAAAGTGTCTCATTGATGACTACCCTACCCTACTTTTTTTGTTTCTCTTTGTTTCATCTTTCGTGTCTGTCGCAGGTGACCTTGAACGGCCATGATCAACGACGATCAACTTTTTCAAAACATTAAAAAACTCTTAAAAATTAGCCTGCAAAGTAAGAAAAAACACAAAATTTGCCAATACGAAATTTATAATAAATTTCCCATAAAATGAGTATTTTACAATTGAGTAACCGAAAACTGCTGAATTTTTGAAACAACGTTTGTATTGTTTTAATGAAAAAAAAAAAACATATTTTTTGCCATCAATTATCTTGTACAAAATGCCAGTTATCGATTAAACGGCCACTGAGTTAAAAAATACAGCCCAATAATTAATGTTGGTTTAAAATTATTTTTTTCTATATCTCGTGACGGAGGGGTGGAATGACCCTCTTGATTATTCTAGATTTTTACTAAAGGGATAGTTTTTTTAGATTTTTACTAAAGGGATAGTAGCTCGATATCGCGAAGTGATAGAAACTTGGTGTAAAATATACTTTTGTGTTAAATTTGACGCCCTATTTAATGGCATATTCAAAATTCAAAAAATAAGATTTTAATCCAAAAAAGTTAAAAACAATAGTTTAAAAACCTCAACCATTTCCCGTTACTCAACTGTCAAAAATCGTGAGACATGTCATTTTAAGGAAAAACCTTTATAATTTTCAATAACCCAGGGAGATCATTTTTTATTTAGATTTGTTTTTTCTTTTTCATTTAATATTTTCATAATTTTATCAGTTTTTTGTGTCTTTGCAGGATTACTTTTTAGCGTGTACTAAGGTCATACAACAATTTGTGGAGTAGACAAAAACATAACACCTTTTTTTGTTTTCTTCGCGAGTTATTAGAATTTAACGAATTTTTTTGGAAAAGGGCATGATTTTGACCTTTTTTGAGCAGTTTTTTCAAAGTAACCCCTAAAATTTAATCGTATGATATTGAAGTATTTCTTTCGGATAATTCAGTAAATTTTGCATAGGAATTACCCTTTGGGCCATTATTGTGGCTTCTGCACTGCTACAATAAAAAAAAAAACTGCCGCTCATCTAAAAAATATTTTAAAAAAATAACAAACGTCGAAAGAACTTTCTTATGCAGAAAAAAGTAGTAAATAAAGGACATATTCAACCATAAAATTTTCAACCTTCCAAACAAACCATATTTCACTGTTAGCTAATTTTTCAAAACCTTATTCAAAAATAGAAAGGTTGCAAAAGTGGATAACATTTTAACGATTTATTACAGCGTGATTTTCCAAATGGTAGATAAGTCAACTACTTTTGGGTGTTTTTGTAATTATTTCGCGGAAAATTAACGATTTTTAAAAAGAGAACACAGAGATCAAGCCAAATCCAACAACGTCTAAGATTTTTTTTTGTTAAATTTCAGTACTGGCTTCTATTAAATTTTTTAAGCACATTTTCTCTGTTCCATCAGACACAATAGTAAAACAAACTATGTGCACTCTGGAAGAAGACCCCTTGAACGATGCACCGGATTGCACCGCTGAAGATTAAGTGACGTTATATAAAACGAAGCGACGTGGCCATTTGCATCTGGGTCGCCAGGAAGGGGGGGGGGGGGGTAGGTGAGGGAGGGGTTAGAACCTGTGGTGGCGATTGGTTAAATGGCCACGGCCAGCAGCCCGAGAGAACAGTCAGATGAAATGAAATAAAATTAATTGCAATCTGTGCTGGCGTCTTAATGGGATCTCGTTAGGATGTACGACAAGGATTACCGGCGACGGGCGAAACTAACTGACCGGATTAAGCGAATTGGACCAACGGGGTGGAAATGGTTCCGACTCTGGACGGAAGGCTCATCGATTATTTTGGTCCAGTTACAGCGTGCCTAATCGATTGGAGCACTTGGGAGAACGGATTTGAGTGTTTAATCGTAATTCTGAAATCCATACTTGAGTCATTAGTTTGATACTTAAACGTCCTCAATTTAGTTTGAAAATTATCAGAGAAGAATATCCCACTGATATAAACGATAAACACTGGAAATTCATCCTCTTCTGAACTCACAAACAAGCACCAAATAATAAATGGATTGTTTGCCCTCAAATTGACACCTCCGCAGAGGCCACAGTTGTCCCACGAATTCCCCTTCGAAATGCAATATCTGCGCCACTATTAGAATGGATTATATTTCAAAAGGTTCACAAGCCGAATTGCCCGGCCGTTATCTCGTTTGAACCGGCGATGCAGCAGCGTTTTGGATGACATAAAAGCTATCACAACAAACATAACCCCACACTCGGTTCAATATATATAAAAAAATGTGCTTCAGTGAGTCACACTATGTTGCACTTTTTGGGGCCATCGTCCCTCGTATCATATATCACGTCACAGCGATATCGATTTCCAAGTGACAAAGATGCTGGCACAGCGAGAAAAGCTCCGAACAAAATTTCATATCGAAATGTGCACAACGGAAAAAAATATATTTTGGAGGGAATACGTGAAACAATTGTCTAAATTTGCCAACAAAATTTTCAACAGTGGAGTAAGTTCAAATCCGGTGAACCAGTACATTTATTAGGGAGTTTGGTCGTGAAAATCACTCAGCTTAAAATAAAACTGGCAACCTCAGAAGCAAAAAAAAAAAACGCTCTCCCTAGCAACTATCAACATTTCATAACTCGAGGATGCAGAACTAATGCTTACTGGGCAATAAAAAATTTATCACACTGATGCAAGTTGGGAAAGCGCACAGGACATCATCACACACTGGCTGGGTACGCAATCAAAGTTATTTTTTTTCGCCTCCCTGATGTGCAGATGCAGCAAAAATTTCATTCCGCACAGGCAAGCGTTGAGATTGAGCATAAAAGTGATTTTATGCTTTGCAGCACTCTGGAGAGTACACAAAAAAAATCGAGAGTATATGCATCATTCATGATGGCTTGCGGATGACGAATCTCATGTAAATTAGATTCAAACTATAGAATTCAGGCGTTGTTGAACATTCTTATAATAATAACATTTCTTTAACATGTCAAGTACTCAACTTTGTTCAACTTTTCGTTTTAATCTGCACACAACATCCTATCAATTTGCATACAAATTTGGTAGCTGTCCATTAGGGTGCCCAGCTCCACAAGCGGAACACAGTAAATTTTGAGTGAAATTGGTTAAGATTGAACCATTGATACTCGAGCCTAAAATTGGTAAAAAAAAAATATTTTCATACAAAAATGACATTTTGAAATCGTTAATAACTTTTCAGGATCGAGTTTTACAGCTTTGGCATGTTTTACAAAGTTGTTGAACATTGAATTTCCAATAAGAATCACACTTTTGAGAATATTTGGATGAAAGTAGCGTGCTCTGCAGACAGACCCGTAAGAAAGTTTGGTTTGACACCAACTGTTGTCAAACGAACGGGGTCACTTTTTAGTTTGACACCACTTTTACACGGAGTTCACACACACTACCAAAAATTTGTTTTGGTAGTGTGTGTGTGTGTGTGTGTGAGTGTCGTGTAAAAAGTGACAGTTCTTCACTTTTTAGTTTGACTTTGACCAACCAACGGGGTACAAACTAAAAAAGTGTCAAACGAAAAAGTGACCAACCACCAAAAAGATCAAATTTAATGCACTTTTGATCATAATTTCTATTTTGCGAAACCATTTCTCTTCATTTTGTTGGCACACACATCCACACGCAAGATGAGAATTTAACTGCTTCATATCTTTTCACTTGCACTAACGTTTTCAAAGCTCTTAAGATATGAAATTGCTTCCAACTACCGGCAACATGTTCTTTTGAATTAGTTTGTCACTCACTTGAAAAATAATCCCAAAACATGTAAGTAGTTAGCAAGCGCCATCAAAAAAACAAACGCGCCAGGTCTTTTGACGTTTGACTTTTGACGATCCATTCCAATCGAAGGCTGAATAAAACTGAGCGAGAAGCGAAGGCAAATAAAGACCAAAGGTTGGCCACCAACACCACCAGCAGCGCCTGTTGGAGTGAGCCAGTGATGCCAGGAAACTTTCTCTATAAATGCTACTTTTCGTGAGTGTTAGCTTAAAAAAACAACACAATTGGCAGCACTAAGCAGACCCAAAAGAGCGCTGGAAAAAAGAACTAAGCTGAAAATAGAAAAATGGGCGTGGCCCAATGCATTCTCGTCTGATTAGAATACATTTTGGAAATATTTTTTTGAATGCTTATTAAAGGATTAGAATAACAGTGAAAATAATTAGAAATGTTCACAAAAAGTTGCTCTACTCGTTGGTGTACTTGGTTTTAGTAAATTTCAAGGAACACTCCAGATTATCCAGCATCATTCAAACACGACCGCTAATTAGACTTAAAATAGGTATATTTCCCCTAGTTTTGAGGAATCTCACAATCAAGAACGCCAAGGCAATGCTGTAGAGCGAACATTTTTATTTAATTATTATTATTTTACTATAATCTTCCGTGAAGTCAAAATGTCTACCGTTTATTCCCGCAAGGCAGCACCGCCGACATGATAAGCATTCACAATATTTGTATGGGTAATTCTCTACCAACTCACACGAAATCGGGAAAAGTTGCCCCGACCCCTCTTCGATTTGCGTGAAACTTTGTCCTAAGGGGTAACTTTTGTCCCTGATCACGAATCCGAGGTCCGTTTTTTGATATCTCGTGACGGAGGGCGGTACGACCCTTCCATTTTGAACATGCGAAAAAGAGGTGTTTTCAATAATTTGCAGCCTGAAACGGTGATGAGATAGAAATTTGGTGTCAAAGGGACTTTTATGTAAAATTAGACGCCCGATTTGATGGCGTACTCAGAATTCCGAAAAAACGTATTTTCATCGAAAAAACACTAAAAAGTTTTAAAAATTCTCCCATTTTCCGTTACTCGACTGTAAAAATTTTGGAACATGTCATTTTATGGGAAATTTAATGTACTTTTCGAATCTACATTGTCCCAGAAGGGTCATTTTTCATTTAGAACAAAATTTTTCATTTTAAAATTTCGTGTTTTTTCTAACTTTGCAGGGTTATTTTTTAGAGTGTAACAATGTTCTACAAAGTTGTAGAACAGACAATTACAAAAATTTTGATATATAGACATAAGGGGTTTGCTTATAAACATCACAAGTTATCGCGATTTTACGAAAAAAAGTTTTGAAAAAGTTGCTTTTTGCGTTTCTCTTTGTTTCGTCGTCCGTGTCTGTCGCGGGTGACCATGAACGGCCATGATCGATGACGACCAACTTTTTCAAAACTTTTTTTCGTAAAATCGCGATAACTCGTGATGTTTATAAGCAAACCCCTTATGTATATATATCAAAATTTTTGTAATTGTCTGCTCTACAACTTTGTAGAACATTGTTACACTCTAAAAAATAACCCTGCAAAGTTAGAAAAACACGAAATTTTAAAATGAAAAATTTTGTTCTAAATGAAAAATGACCCTTCTGGGACAATGTAGATTCGAAAAGTACATTAAATTTCCCATAAAATGACATGTTCCAAAATTTTTACAGTCGAGTAACGGAAAATGGGAGAATTTTTAACACTTTTTAGTGTTTTTCGATGAAAATACGTTTTTTCGGAATTCTGAGTACGCCATCAAATCGGGCGTCTAATTTTACATAAAAGTCCCTTTGACACCAAATTTCTATCTCATCACCGTTTCAGGCTGCAAATTATTGAAAAACACCTCTTTTTCGCATGTGCAAAATGGAAGGGGTCGTACCGCCCCTCCGTCACGAAATATCAAAAAATGGACCTCGGATTCGTGATCAGGGACAAAAGTTACCCCTTAGGACAAAGTTTCACGCAAATCGAAGAGGGGTCGGGGCAACTGCTGTGTGAGTTGGCGGAGAATTACCCGTATACCAAATCGTCGTGATCCTCTGTCTCGGTATGTTTAGTCTACTCAGCTTTATTGGTTATACAGGCAATGAAGCATAAATATGCGTCATGCTTGGTGAAGATTGAACACAGGTTGTCGCAAGACGTCGACAAATAGCTAAGTAGGTTTTTCCAATCTTTTTTTAAAGAAATAACTCAAAAAAGATATCATCCTCCATCCGCCACCGAATTTGCCAGCGACATTTTGATGTCCTGATTTCGAAACTAGTCTGCGATCCGTTTTCATTTCCTGCCCAAACTTGTGCGGCAAAACGTGTGAACGAATTATTTACGAAGCCAGCTCCTGCTCTAGCCTTCCTCGAGTGTTCAGCCCCAAGATTTGCTCGACATGATAAAACTTAATCTGGTTCGAGACTTGGTTTCTTTCTGGCTCCGAAGTTGATAACACTTGGCCAGGCCAGAGCCCGGAAGAAGCAAAGTCGAATGAATTCACAAGACGGCAGATAAAAGAGAATTTGATGAAGCTTATTTTCGTTCGTTCGTTGGTTTCGTTACGTACGGAATGTCCGGGGCTGAATATCGATGGTGCAAAGCCCGGCAGAGGTGGCACTCGAGTGTGGAATTGGAACTGGAAGTGATTCCGATCGAGGCATAAGATTATCTGATGAGAGTGAGAGCGAGCTTTGACTTGATTTGTTTATTTGTACCCGGCTGTGGCATATCGTTCATCAGTGTTAGGGCTTTTTGAATCAAGTCGTGGCTAATCTTTGAGAACGAGAACGTAGTTACGAATTCAAGAAAGTATTTACATTGTTTCATCGAGAGCGGTAGATAAAGTTCTTTTCATTTGTTTTAGCATTATCATTCTGATGCTCAAGATAATGTTATTCATTCAGTTGTACATTTCCCTACATCTATTCTGCGATCAGTTTACGAAAGCACAAACATTCCCAAGACTTCAAGCTCATCGTAGAACGCTGCAACCCTAGTTTCACCATCGATTTTCTGCGCACTCTGCTAATGAGACACAAATTATGAAGCCGTAGTAAAAATGCCATAACAGTATGATTGTTGACAACGTTGTTTGCATTCGCGAGTGGCTCGGTTATGGGTTTCCCTCAATGACATGTGAGCACACATAAACTCACAAACACAGTCATGGAAAAACATTTTTCATCCAAGTTAATGCGTGAAAAACTTTTGCTTCCCTCATATTGGCTCGGTTGGTTGGTTTTCCTAGTTCCACGAAACAAAAGTCGATGCCGGCATTCCGGAGGGTGAGGTGAAGTTTTGTTTTTTTTTTTTGCTGTATGATTTTTTTATTCGTCGAAAGGATTCCAAAACAGTAACGACGCTCGTCGATGATGGCGCCTTCCGACGACGGCGGTGGCTTTTTGCCTTTGAAGCCTTATATTACAGCTTGATGGAAAAATGGGAATCATATATGGGTGGGTGTACGTAATTGTGTGTGTGTTTGTGTGTTGTATATGAACTTTGTTGGGTCATAAGTTGAGATTTTTACAAGCCCAAATTGAGCTCCAATCTGCCATGCTCGCGCTAAGTGGGTTCAAATGATGGTGGAAACGGAAAAGAATCATTTATAGTAACTTGAAGATCGCAAAAAATGGTCAATAGAATTATCATAAATTCACAGCGAAATAGAAGTAACTAAGCCGTGTGTGGGTGTCAAACATTGCATTATTTTAAAAAAAATATGTAAAATTGCACTCAGAAATATGTAACACATCAGAGTTTGGTGAACTGTCAATGTACGGAGAAAATTGAACGCTTGATAGCCGTGAGCGTTATCCATTACCTCTAAAAAAAAGTTCAACAATAAAAAAAATCGATATCAAGAATTCAAAAATCCAGCACTTGAAAAATCGCATCCGATAAAAAAAAATAGAGCTGCTTGAATTTTCGTCCAGCACATTCGAGTTTTATGCTCAAGATAACTATACAATTCAGCCCTGCAAACAGTAAAATTTTAGCCACCCTAATCTCAATACAAACTATGCATAATCGAAGAAGGAGAATTTCTTTTTCCAGATCATATAAAATTTCCCTACAATGCTTAGTACCGTTCGAATTCAATTCGTATTTTTAATTTGGCAAAACCACTTCAATCTGTAAATGTCTCGGCAGGTGTTGGTATTAGTTTCATTGATCCCATCTGTTTTGTTGCGAAATTAGTTGAAATATTGTTAGGTCTTTAAAGTCACTCCTAAACCTTTTTTTTTTTGTTTTTAAATGGAAAATGGACAAGATATCGACATGCAATTAAAAAACTCAGGAATTTTTTCTTTCATGATTTTTTTTTCCTTTATAATGAGCTTAATTGTATTATTTCACCAACAAATTCATGTAGCTACTGCTTAAATCGTACCCCTTTCACCTATCATTTTAATTTTTTAATCATTAATACTAGTCAAACAAGTATTCAGTTTATTCCAAATGAAAATAACACAAACCGAACAAAAGTACTCAGATTATACTCAAAATTAATGATTATAGGCTCATATTTACCTTTACAGTGGTTGAAAATTGCTTTTTAATGACTTTCGCAAAAACTATATTATTCACACAAAAAATCATAACTCCATGCCGTTTCAACCAAATTTTAACTCACCGAGATGCAAATGAGAGGGTAATTTGTGGGTCTCTCAACAATTTTGCGGACGGAAAAAACTAGCCTTATATACTAACCATTGTCTGAAAATATGTTCATCGGTTTTCTTGGGAAATTCAACGTAAATTTGTCGAAACGATTAAAAAAATCTGAGCTGTAGTGTTCGAATAAGATATCCACCGTCCCTCTAACTATCCCCCATCTGTTTACTATTTCCAAGGATATTTTGAATATTTTTTGAATAATTTCTTGAAGAAAATCTGTAGTTTACAACCATGTTTGATTGTATATCCACAATTCCATTATTATTTTATTAGTTTATTTGGTTTAAACTATGTAAGGGCCTTCCCAAAACAATTCTCCATACAATTTGCAGCTGTTCTTACAAAAATGGTACATAAATATTCGAAAATCTGTAACCTTTGAAGGAATTTTCTGAATTATTTGAGGCCTTGGACCTTTTTGAAAAAAAAAGGTTTTTTTGGAAAAATATCAATTTAAGCCAAAATAAAAATTTTGCCTTAAGTTTTTGAGGTAAAATCTAATTTGCAAAAAAGTTCAAAAAGGAAATTTTCAAAATATTTTTTTTGGTAGAGATCATAAAATGTCATAAACCCGAGCAGACGGAAATAACGTGGGAATAACATTTTTTGATATTTGAAAATACTGGGTCAATAACATTTTATGTTATTTATAACAAGATTTGTTATTCGTCGTTATGATTTTTTTGTTACTGGATTGTTATTGTAATAACAGACTAATAACAGTTTTAGTTATTCTTCGAACAAATCTTTGTTATTATTTTTTGTTATTTTAACAACTAATCCAATCATCCCAATAACATTTGGAGATATTCTTCCATAACAAAATATGTTATTCCCAAGTTGTTTGAGCTAGCAACCAATATCAGACCAATAACAAATTTTGTTATGATAACAAAAACTGTTATTGAACCCTTATGCAAAAATGGATTTTTCAAGAAGTTTCCATAACACTTTCTGTTATTTTAACAGTATTTGTTATTAGTCAAGGCTAAAAACCCAAAAAAAACATGTCTAACGGCAAATCGTGTAACAGGCCAGGTTTTGATGGATCTAGGCTAAATCGACTCTGCTGAGTCCGAATATCGCGGTCACGAAGCCCGATTCCTTAAGGGACGCGAGATATTCAAGATGGCGACCAATATGGCGGCTATATAGAGAAGTCAACAATATCACAGTATGAAGGTTGTCGACGTGTTGATTTTAACTAATTTCGGGTCGCTGAACCCGAATATGACCATGAAAATCGGTCACGACGATCCAGGAGCGTGTAATCCAAGATGGCGTCCAATATGGCGAATAGTGAATCTTCAAGTATTTTTAAACAAGATGTAACAAGCTTGTGACCGATCAAATTTAACTAATTTGGGGTCGCTGAACCCGAATATGACCATTTGGGCGAATAGTGAATCTTCAAGTATTGAATCTTCAAGTATTTTTAAACAACATGTAACAGGCTTGTGACCGATCAAATTTAACTAATTTGGGGTCGCTGAACTCGAATATGACCATGAAAATCGGTTACGGCGACCCAGGAGCATGTAATCCAAGATGGCGTCCAATATGGCGAAGAGAGAATCTTCAAGTATTTTTAACCAACATGTAACAGGCTTGTGACCGATCCAATTTAACTAATTTGGGGTCGCTGAACTCGAATATGACCATTTGGGCGAATAGTGAATCTTCAAGTATTTTTAAGCAACATGTAACAGCCTTGTGACCGATCAAATTTAACTAATTTGGGGTCGCTGAACTCGAATATCGGTCACAAGCCTGTTACATGTTGCTTAAAAATACTTGAAGATTCACTATTCGCCATATTGGACGCCATCTTGGATTACACGCTCCTGGGTCGCCGTGACCGATTTTCATGGTCATATTCGAGTTCAGCGACCCCAAATTAGTTAAATTTGATCGGTCACAAGCCTGTTACATGTTGTTTAAAAATACTTGAAGATTCACTATTCGCCATATTGGACGCCATCTTGGATTACACGCTCCTGGGTGCCGTGACCGATTTTCATGGTCATATTCGAGTTCAGCGACCCCAAATTAGTTAAATTTGATCGGTCACAAGCCTGTTACATGTTGTTTAAAAATACTTGAAGATTCACTATTCGCCATATTGGACGCCATCTTGGATTACACGCTCCTGGGTCGCCGTGACCGATTTTCATGGTCATATTCGAGTTCAGCGACCCCAAATTAGTTAAATTTGATCGGTCACAAGCCTGTTACATGTTGTTTAAAAATACTTGAAGATTCACTATTCGCCATATTGGACGCCATCTTGGATTACACGCTCCTGGGTCGCCGTGACCGATTTTCATGGTCATATTCGAGTTCAGCGACCCCAAATTAGTTAAATTTGATCGGTCACAAGCCTGTTACATGTTGTTTAAAAATACTTGAAGATTCACTATTCGCCATATTGGACGCCATCTTGGATTACACGCTACTGGGTCGCCGTGACCGATTTTCATGGTCATATTCGAGTTCAGCGACCCCAAATTAGTTAAATTTGATCGGTCACAAGCCTGTTACATCTTGTTTAAAAATACTTGAAGATTCTCTTTTCGCTATATTGGACGCCATCTTGGATTACACGCTGCTGGATCGCCGTGACCGATTTTCATGGTCATATTCGAGTTCAGCGACCCCAAATTAGTTAAATTTGATCGGTCACAAGGCTGTTACATGTTGCTTAAAAATACTTGAAGATTCACTATTCGCCATATTGACGCCATCTTGGATTACACGCTCCTGGATCGCCGTGACCGATTTTCATGGTCATATTCGAGTTCAGCGACCCCAAATTAGTTAAATTTGATCGGTCACAAGCCTGTTACATCTTGTTTAAAAATACTTGAAGATTCACTATTCGCCATATTGGACGTCATCTTGGATTACACGCTACTGGGTCGCCGTGACCGATTTTCATGGTCATATTCGGGTTCAGCGACCCCAAATTAGTTAAATTTGATCGGTCACAAGCCTGTTACATGTTGTTTAAAAATACTTGAAGATTCACTATTCGCCATATTGGACGCCATCTTGGATTACACGCTCCTGGGTCGCCGAGATCGATTTTCATGGTCATATTCGGGTTCAGCGACCCCAAATTAGTTAAATTTGATCGGTCACAAGCCTGTTACATCTTGTTTAAAAATACTTGAAGATTCTCTCTTCGCCATATTGGACGCCATCTTGGATTACACGCTCCTGGGTCGCCGTGACCGATTTTCATGGTCATATTCGAGTTCAGCGACCCCAAATTAGTTAAATTTGATCGGTCACAAGGCTGTTACATGTTGCTTAAAAATACTTGAAGATTCACTATTCGCCATATTGGACGCCATCTTGGATTACACGCTCCTGGATCGCCGTGACCGATTTTCATGGTCATATTCGAGTTCAGCGACCCCAAATTAGTTAAATTTGATCGGTCACAAGCCTGTTACATCTTGTTTAAAAATACTTGAAGATTCACTATTCGCCATATTGGACGTCATCTTGGATTACACGCTACTGGGTCGCCGTGACCGATTTTCATGGTCATATTCGGGTTCAGCGACCCCAAATTAGTTAAATTTGATCGGTCACAAGCCTGTTACATGTTGTTTAAAAATACTTGAAGATTCACTATTCGCCATATTGGACGCCATCTTGGATTACACGCTCCTGGGTCGCCGTGACCGATTTTCATGGTCATATTCGGGTTCAGCGACCCCAAATTAGTTAAATTTGATCGGTCACAAGCCTGTTACATGTTGTTTAAAAATACTTGAAGATTCACTATTCGCCATATTGGACGCCATCTTGGATTACACGCTCCTGGGTCGCCGTGACCGATTTTCATGGTCATATTCGGGTTCAGCGACCCCAAATTAGTTAAATTTGATCGGTCACAAGGCTGTTACATGTTGCTTAAAAATACTTGAAGATTCACTATTCGCCATATTGGACGCCATCTTGGATTACACGCTCCTGGATCGCCGTGACCGATTTTCATGGTCATATTCGAGTTCAGCGACCCCAAATTAGTTAAATTTGATCGGTCACAAGCCTGTTACATGTTGTTTAAAAATACTTGAAGATTCACTATTCGCCATATTGGACGTCATCTTGAATTACACGCTACTGGGTCGCCGTGACCGATTTTCATGGTCATATTCGGGTTCAGCGACCCCAAATTAGTTAAATTTGATCGGTCACAAGCCTGTTACATGTTGTTTAAAAATACTTGAAGATTCACTATTCGCCATATTGGACGTCATCTTGGATTACACGCTACTGGGTCGCCGTGACCGATTTTCATGGTCATATTCGGGTTCAGCGACCCCAAATTAGTTAAATTTGATCGGTCACAAGCCTGTTAAATGTTGTTTAAAAATACTTGAAGATTCACTATTCGCCATATTAGACGCCATCTTGGATTACACGCTACTGGGTCGCCGTGACCGATTTTCATGGTCATATTCGGGTTCAGCGGCCCAAAATTAGTTAAAATCGACACGTCAACAACCTTTATACTGTGATATTGTTAACTTCTGTATATAGCCGCCATATTGGTCGCCATCTTGAATATCTCGCTTCCCTTAAGGAATTCGGCTTCGTGACCGCGATTTTCGGACTCAGCGGGGTCGATTTAGTCTAGATCCATCAAAACCTGGCCTGTTACATGATTTGCCGTTAGACACACGAAAATGAGCCCTTTTTCGATTTCGTGCCTTGACTATATTGAAATGGCATGAATTTTGTTATCACCGTCTGCCCGGGTATTGTTTCATTTTTCAACATTGAAAATTTAACCAGTAGTTGCTGAGATATTGGCATTAGAAAAAGCAGGAATGTTTGAATGAGACTTGAAGTCTTCAATTTTCTTATTATTTTTTTATTCCCCGTTTTCAGCAACTGGAAGCCTAATCTTCAATGTCCCTTAGCAATTTTATTGAAAATTTGCTGAATTTATCAATTGAAAATATTTGTAGGAATGGGCAATCATGGCATTTATTTGAAATTTCTAAAATCGGTATTTTTTCGGTTTAAATTAAACTTGAAAATGATGTACTTTATAAAAAAAATCTACAACGTACTTTTCGATTGCAAATTTGATTTTACATTAAAAGCTGAATTGAATGGCCGTGCAAATATTTTTCAAAGTTTATGTCGCCCCCAAAAATCAAAATCGGTTAGAAAAATCAGGGGGAAAATAATATCTTTCAAAAAACTTAAAAATTTCAAAGGAAATAGAAGTCTAACGAACTGAAAACAATTAAAAATGCATTACCTGCGGTTAAAATCATATTTAGCATGTCTGGAATCGATAAAAAGTATGTTCAATTTTTGTGTTTCAATTCCAATGTACAGCACCGCAAAAAGTTTTTTTTTTCGACGAGATTAAAATTTCTTCAATTCTTAGATATTTTGAAAACTAATGTTTGCAAAACAACTTAAAATTTTTATTTTTTTCATTCAAATGTTGAGACCATGGCTTGTTATTTCAATTTTTTATTTATTTTTTATTTACAACGGCCTAAACACATTTTAAAAATCAAAATTCGGCGGATTTTTTGTCCATACTTCTCTATGGCTCAAAAGTTGCGCTTTTTGTCTACTAAACCATGTAAAAAATACGGATTTTGTGATTTTTTTTGTTGTAAAAACAAGTGAAAAAATCTATACACCATTTTTTCAAATATTTTTAAACAATACCTACAACTTTGCCGAACACACCAAATCGATCAGAAAATTCCTACAAAAGTTACAGATTTTCGAATATTTACGTACCATTTTTGTATGGGCAGTAGGGAGCCCAGAATATGGGACTTTTTCTCAAAATCTCGCTCCACAAGCTGAATATTGTTCCATGAGCTATTTTAGGACTGTGGGACCAATATGAGCAAAATCGGTCAACATTTGCCTATTGATACTCGAAGGTGAAGTTTGTATGGGAAAAATCGAAAAAAATGTATGAAAAATACAATTTTCTTGCGGTTTGGCCAACACGGTGCGCTACTTCCATCCAAATACTCCTAAAAAATAAGATTCTCATTGAAAATTTAATTCTCTAAAATTGTGTAGAACATACTAAAGCTGTAAAACTCGATCCTGAAAAGTTGTAAGCAATTTAAAAAAGTCATTTTTGTATGAAAATCATTTTTTTCACCAACTTTAGGCGCGGGTATCAATGGGTTAATCTCAACCAATTTTGCTCAAAATTTGCACAGCTGCATAAAATAACCCAACAAATCGTTTTCCGCCGGTGGAGCAGAGGGTAATTTTTTCTGGGCGCCCATTAGGGTGTGTCAAAATTGTATGAAACCTTATACGGGTGAACCAATGACACAACATGGCTTCCTTGGTCATAGATTTAACCAAATCAAAAAATTTGAATTAAATCCATTTTCGGTTTTGGTGGAGAATTGCTAACACGATTGTATTATCCATGGTCGAATTTCTAGTAACTTTTGATTAACAAAATAAACATTAACTAAATTATTTATCATCTCCCCGGTTGTGTGTTGTCACGGCATAACTTCTACAAAAATTGAGAAAATTATAGAAATGGAAAAATAACTTTTTTCTCTAAAACTTCAATAGCTTCAACATGTAAGCGATGATCTAAACTGTTTGGTCTATGTTGTATAATTACACACAATTTTGCGTAAAGCTGCATGGTGCTAAATATTTGCCCTCCTGCCGCAAAATGGAACCTGGCTTTTGTTTTGAAGTTTAGAGGGGCTCATTACCATCATGTGCATTAGGCGCAGCACCCTCAGTCAGTTTCCTTTTCAAACATTATCTGAAATTTACTGGGCGAGTTGAGCATTCGCATTTGACATTATTTACAAAAGAAATCTTTTTTTAACTGTAATGGAAATTGTTAAAATGTTTTTTTGTGAATTTATTTAATCACCATTTTACCCCACCCTCCCCCCACAGTGAAACGATCGTTTAAAGCCACGCGAGAGTGAGGAAATGGCACCATATAATTAGTTCCACTCGTTTTGCACTATGCCACCATTGATGCATGACAAAGCGATTGCGGGAGGAAGTTGTAAAGTTGCCTAATTAGGCGGTAATTTTTTGCGAGTGTGCGGTACTCTCCCCAGCTGCTGCACCCAGAATGACGGGGATGCCATTTGCGGGGGCACAAACAACACCCATCCCGGTGCGTCTCCGCAACTGTGTCACCTCCCCCTTTCGATGCGGGTGAGGGGGTAAAATTCGCGAGGGGTAACAAAAAAGCTCCCAACCAAATTGGCTCAACTTTTCCAATTTAGCCTGAATCATCTGCCCTTTTCATAAGAAGGAGCGGAGGCTGGAAGTGGGGGGGTTGCTATTTTCCGTTTTATTTCACCTTCCGGTGGCAAAAGTTGCACACGCCATATGGCGAGTAATTTTAATTTCATTAGAACTAACTGCAGATGAAGGAGTTGAGCGGAATTACAGCTGCTCCACAAGATCCACAAGAAGAAAATTTCGCATATAAAGGTGCGAGCGCGGGAACTCCAGGCTGTTTGCGCTTCGTGCAGCAAACACTTTGAAAGCTCTTCTCGGAAACCAAGCGCTGAAAGCACACACAAAGAGTCGTAGTGAAAATGGCATAAGCATTACCGGGTTTCATAAACGGATAAGTTGATCCCCGTGCAAGGGTTGTTACGTATTGTAACTTTTTTCTAATTTCTGTGTTGTCTAATTCAAAATGACATGCTCAATTTTAGAAAACAAAAAACGTATCAGTAAAAAAATGGACAAAACTCCTAGCGAAATGAATCAGTCCCCTAAGGAGACTGACCCAGCCCAAAGGGTCTCAGCGAGAATATCACTTCTCATTCCTTAAGTTGCTGTACACCGGATGTGTGCTCTAGCAAAAAAAAAAGCGATGCGGTTTCGAAAACATTTCCGAAAGGGGAAAGCTTTCATTACCTCCCCCTGCATGCAGCACAAACACCTGGCCACACTGCGGGACAAAGTAGAATCCCATTACCTCGCGCGTATAGTGCCGTTTTTTTCTGCGTAGTTTCTTTTTCCCTATTTTTTTTTTTTTTCCTTTTGGAATTGCGCGTGGTTTTCCCTACTCAAATGGGAAATTGCTCCAGTTGGTACAGCACTGTGCCGAATGAAGAACTTTGGAGATTTTTTTTTGTTCGCTTGTTGATGCTGTAGTTGTTGTTGTTCAGTTGTTTGTAGTCGTTGGCTAATCGCAAGAAAAGAGTCATTAAAAATGACTCAAGGGTTAGAACGAGGAACAGGAAAAACCAAAACATGGTTGAAATCCGCGTTCTTGAAGTTTCCAAAAATACATACATAAAAAGGAATCGTAGCAGTGAAGTTGTTCTTACCAAGTGGCACCAGTAGAACCACCTTCACGTATCGAATGAGAATCAATTTCTTAGGAAATGTATGTGTGTTTTCTTTGAAAATCATTAAGTTTGTTAAAGTTATTCAATAGTTAGGGTTAATTTTCGGATATCCCTAAAACTTTCAGGGCAGAAGTAATAAATCAACACCTTGACTTGCAACTTCTAGCGGATATATTTGGAAACTAGTTAATTCACGGATGCAACGATCTATCCTACCTAGATGGATCCAAGATGGACCAAACTTGGTTAAATTGAAGAAATGGACAAAACATATGACAAATGATTAAGAAAATATTTTTTTAGTGCAAAAAATCTAGGTGCTGAATAGTGGTTCGCAAAACGGCCTCAATTTTTAACTGTCAAAGCGGAACCAATTTACTGTTTGCCAAATGTAGAGAGTATTGTTATCGATTATTAAAAATAGTTTTTTTTCGAGAATGAAATTTTTTGCCTTTTTAGAAGCTGGATTTGAAGATATGAAATCTTTAAAAAATAGAAGGCGAGATCGTATTTTTTTCTAATTATGAATATAAGTTGTTGGTGGAGTCGATACGGTTATATCCTTCCAGAAACTGTCTTAATCTTAATTTGATTTTGTTTGGAAACCTACTGGTTAGTGAAAATCTTCTCTCCTTGTTGTTTCAGCTTCGCTTGAATTAGAGATGTTTTTTTCGCTGGATCAGGAAGAGCTGTAGGATTCCAAAATCAGCTAGGGAATTCTGTGCCCTCGCAGAATGACACTCTCTCCGCAGTTCTTCGTAATCCGTAAAAAAGAAAAACCTTTTCTAGCCGGTAGAAACTTGAAAACACACACCATTTTGAGCATGAGCATGAGCATGATCATGGTTGACTGCCAATGAGCTGCTACTCCGTTATTGACAGATCAGCTGAAGTTAAACAATGAATCAAAAATGATCAGTGGGAGCCAACCATCCGTTCACTGTTTAACCTCTGGAGATCCCTACTTTATTAGTCAATACCGGCGCCCTCCCAAGAAGCCTGCAGTTCAACGAATGGGAGGAATGTTAGTCCAATAGTTGAAGTTGCAGGCTCATCAAGCACATAGTTTTTCGCTATATACTTGTTGATACCGCTTGAGACCGTTGAATCCACAGCATCTCCTTCAAGCATCACGTGATTATTATTATTTTTTTTTGGGTTGGTAGGATAAGGTATTGGCGCTCCCTTTGCCAATCACCCGGGCGGAAAGTGAGTTGGTGGATATAACTTCGAACTATCTTGGCTTGTTTATTCGCATCTTGCTGTAAACTCCTCGAGTTATGACGACTTTTGAAACCGACTGCGTATCATGGAAAGTATATTCCATGATCATACTGCATTATCTACAGTTGATATTGAGGTGTTAGTGGTAGTTTTTTTAGACTTAGCAAAAATTTCGAAAATTTTATTTTTTCCAAAATTCTACCCGAACATCATGAAATGATTATTTTGACTTTATTTCAAATTTATGCTGGACTTAGAAAAATTAGCAGTCACTGACATAATTTTCAATTTCCGACACTTAGAATAATTTTCAGGAGCTGATATTTTAAAGTTTAATTTTATTTATGCTGGACTTTGAAATTTTTGCGTATATTTTTCAATTCTTTACTTTTACAGAAAAAGCATTTTTTTGGGACTTAGAAAATTTGATGTTTATTTTTGCTTTGAACCAAAATTTCGGAAAAATCGTCGAAATTGCAGGAAATTTTCGTCCGATTTTTACAAAAACATCAGTTTGTTCCTAAAATAATGTCCCTAACAAAACGTCTTCATTGAAATTTTGAAATTCGAAAGTTGGTTTTTAATAATTATTGATATACCCCCTACAAAAATCGTTTCGGCACTTAGAAAATTTACGGGATCCGTATCACGACAAGATTTTTGGTAGAATTTATTTGATTTTTTGGACTTAGCAAAATTTTGGCTTTCGGCTAGTAAAATATTTTCAACACTTAGAAATTTTTCGAGATGAGGAAACCGAAAAAAAATTGGGACTTAGAAATTTTTTGGGAATTTGGAAACATGATAAAATATTTTGATGTTTATTTTTGCTTTGAACCAAAATTTCGGAAAATTCGTCGAAATTACAGGAAATTTTCGTCCGATTTTTACAAAAACTTCAGTTTGATCCTAAGATAATGTCCCTAACAAAACGTATTCAATGAAATTTTGAAATTCGAAAGTTGGTTTTTAATAATTATTGATATACCCCCGCAAAAATCGTTCCGGCACTTAGAAAATTTACGGGATCCGTATCACGACAAGATTTTTGGTAAAATTTATTAGATTTTCCGGACTTTGCGAATTTTTTGCTCTCAGCCAGTTGAATAGTTTTCAACATTTTGAAAAATTATTTTGATAAGAAACATTACCAGGCTTTTTGAAATTTTACTGTGGATTTTTGGACTTATGCAATTTTGAGAATATTTTCATGAACTTTTATTTTTAATTTAAAAAAATGGAATATAGAGACTTTGGATTTTTCGTGATTTGGAAAATTATTGTGACATTTTGGCAATTCAACGCTTTCTCCACAATTTTTAATGAGTTTTTAAAGTAAAATAATTTTTCAACTTTGTAAAATCTTGTTTTGATGTGAGTGCATATATTCCTGCAATATTACTCATATTTGTGAAGAGGAAGAAGGGGTGGGGGGGGTCTGAATTGTGGCGGGGTGCATTAAAAACCAATAAAATTATTTTTGGGATCAAAATCTACTTTATGAACTTGATATGATTTTTGGAAGATTTCAGTTGTTTGCTACTATAAACTCAACTTGATGTGGCATTGTTGGTCAAATAAACTCAACAAGATTTTTCGCAGATACGCCTCGAACAATTTATGTTCGTAGCCATGTTCGGTTATCTCTTAACCATACCCTGGGGTGAACTTGACTTGTTCGTGTTTTTTCGAACATGGGTAGATTTTTCCAAGATACAACTTTCTGCCCGGGTATGCACTCAACTTGAAAACACACACCATTTTTCAGCGAAACATTTAAAAAAAAGTTAGCCAAAATAAAACACAAGCAACTGATTAGAAAACAGCTCATTTACCAGTAAGAAAAAAGTCATACTTGTGCTTAAACAGCTTCCTACTTTGTAGATGTAGACAAAGTGGGATCATTCGAAAATCACGTTACGCATTCTCTCTATTCATCACCCAGCTCATAACTAATTTCAAGATTGTTCAGGTGAACACCAAAAACGCGACCAAAAATTAAACTGCACGAATAAGGTTCCTAACTGCTATATTCAAATGGTTTTGTACAGTACCGTAATCTGGGGTGAATCGGGACTACAGTCTGAATAGGGACAGCAGTTTTGAGAACACTTAAAGCTTTTAAATTTGGAAATGGATGTACACATTTTGTTGGCATGAGTCTGTTCTAACCGAAACCAACCAGAAAAATCAAAATATTGTGCTCCAACATGGTCAAAACTGCTGTCCCAATTCGACCCATGTGTCCCGATTGACCCCAGTTTGCAGTACGCCAAATTATTGAATCATTATCTGACGTAAATTGAATTTTGCCGCCTTAAACCAGTCAAAGAAATGAAATAAAATAATATTTTTATTTAAAATTTCCTTCGCCTGAGCACCTACGTTAAAAACCAAAATTGTTTATTTTTTACTCTTTGGTCTGACAGTCTTGGTCTGACGTTTTTGGTCTGACAGCTTTATCATGGATTTTGATGTGGACAAGGCGAGGGATAGGACACAGCTCCCAGCAAAAAAGCAACAAATCGACATTGTCGTGTTCTCTTGTCGCACGTCGCTTTTTGACATTCCGAGAAAACGCATTTAACGCTTGACCTTAAATAAACAAAAAATAGAGCACGCAATGTAAACAAAAACAAACACATTTTTTTGTTAACCATTCTGTATATTGTCCCGAAGTTATGTTGATTTTGCCGAAATCCCTAGCTATATTTACACATGTTTACGGTAGTCGGGCATGTACGTGTGCCAAACGTTTAACCTTCCTCACTGCGGTAAAGCTAAAATCTTGCTACTAAAATGAACTTTCCACAGAAAGCTCGTAGACCAACCATCCTTATGTACTGTACTTTGCCATTTATAAACTCAGAATTGAGCAGTTCTCTCAGATATTGGTCATTCGATTTTTTTTATATTTTTTAATCGGACTGAAACTTTTCTGGTGTCTTTGGTCTGCCCAAAGAAGCCATTTTGCATCATTAGTTTGTCCATATAATTTTCCGTACTAATTTGGCAGCTGTCCATACAAAAATGATGTATGAAAATTAAAAAATCTGTACCTTTTGAAGGAATTTTTCGATCGATTTGGTGTCTTCGGCAAAGTGCCAACTTTTCTGAAATTTCAAGGTTGTGCAAAAAATCTTTGACCGAGTTATGATTTTTTTAAATCAACACTGATTTTTTTTCAAAGAATCGAAATATTGGTCGCAAAAAAAATTTAACTTCATTTTTCGATTTAAAATCAAATTTGCAATCAAAAAGTACTTTTTGATAAAGTGCACCGTGTTCAAGTTAAGGCCATTTTCAGGAAACTTTTTTGAAAATAGTCGAAGTATTTCATTTTTTAAAATTAGTGCACATGTTTGCCCACTTTTTGAAAAGCTGAGAAAATTCTCTACATTTTGCTTTTTTGAACTTCGCTGATACGACCCTTAGTTGCTGAGATATTGCCATGCAAAGGTTTGAAAATATGAAAATTGATGTTTTCCACCCAAACAACCTATTATTTTGTAACGTCGATATCTCAGCAACTAGTGGTTCGATTTAATCATTTGAAAAAAAAAATAGTTTTTAAATGTATGATACACCAACTCAGTTGTTTTGTAATGAAAAATTCTAAATTTTTGTATGTTTTGTATAAAAAGATAAACAAATGGCGTTTTGTGGAATTCAAAAATCAAATCAATAATTTGAAGGAATGGAAACAGTGCCTAAAATGAAAAAAATACAAAAACCAGTCAACAGAATTTGAATCTGTTTTTTTTATAAATTTGAAATATGGTAATTCTCTGCCAACTCACACAAAATCGGAAAAAGTTGCCTCGACTATTTCCTAAGAGGTAATTTTGATCCCAATCACGAATCCATGGACCGTTTTCGATTTTTTTCAATTTTTCGAATTGCTAAACATGATCAGAACGTAAACAAATATTAAACATAAAGAGTTCTGTGAGTAAAATATCAATCAAAGTGGAACGAAAAACCGAAAAAAGTATGACCGAACTTGCAAGAAATTTAAATTGCAGCGATTTAAACACGCAACTAACATTTCAAAAGGGTGTTGCTCCAAAACATCACTGTTTACACGAAATTTAATTTCAGATTCGAATTCAGCGGCTAAAATTACTATAAGCAAGCATACCCTGACCATATACTTGCATCGTCGTGTAATTAGTAGGCCTTGCTTCTGAATTTTAAGAAATTTTTAAAATTGGCATTTTTTCTCACTAAAACATAAATATCTCGGCCTTGGAGTGTTGAAATTGCATTTTCTCGGAAGGAAAAATGTTCGCCTTGAAATTTCCTACAAGCTGCATGTATTGATTTTACTGGGACCCTAAATTAAATTAGCATTTCTGAAAAAAGTTTCGAAAAAATGCAATTTTTTCGACATAAATCCGCCTGGGAGAGTCCGAAAACTTAAATTTTGGTCCAATATTGATAGTGCATCTTAATTTATGGACAAAACCCTATCGTTTGAAGATAATACACACCTGATCGAAACAGTTTTTGTATTGATTCCAAGCGATTTCAGAAAATTTGTTCAAAAAAGTCTTTTTCAGTAAATCGAAGAGGGGGAACGAGAAAGTATTTTATTATTTTTTCTCGTCTAAGAAAACATTGTTCCTAACAACAAAATCTATCATTTAATTCCTCGACATGACCTCAAAATGGGACAGTGTTTTAATTTATATGTTATTTTTTTAAGGTATGCCAAACATTCTTTGAAAAATCAAAGTAAATCCAAAACAAAGCCAAGATAGCAAAGACGAACCACTTTATTTTTGGCAGCGAAGCAATAAAACTTGCAAGCGAAAAAAAAGACCATCAGCAGCAAATCGCAATATCGCTTCATCAAAAATGAACGGAACTACATAATGATGTTTTCAGCATGCCCTCCAGCACCCATCCTTATCGCAAACAACGGATTCTGAAGTGCAAGCCCGAAGTGAGTGGGCGGAGGAAGCGTTCGCCATTCGTTCCATTTTGTTTCATGCACAATTCAGGTAAATCTCAAATCAGCGATCGTTTTGGCGGGCGCCACCGTCGCCACTCCAAATGCAACATTACGAATGAATTTTTAAAGCACCACTCTCCGAGATCTCCGAGTGTCTTGGTTGAAGATTTTTAACGCTGAACTGTGTGAACATCCTTTTTAAAAAGTAATTTGATAGTGGACTTTTTAAACCTGACAATTTTTTTTCTAGATCTTAGTTTTAGTTTTTTTATTAAATTAATCAAATAATTCTGAATTTCATCAATAGTTTTAAATCGACATATTCTGACCAATTTGACAAACCATTTTCCCACCATTCAAATGGAACAAATGTTTTCTGGTTGAATCGTCAGCTGTTCCACAGTGGCGAGGAGGGACAGTCGTTGGTGTGTGGGTGGCAACCAGGTGAACTTGCCAAATTTGCCTGTTCCTGGTGGTGCGGCGGCGGTACTCTCCGAAGACGGCGGCGCGAGTCCACAATGGATGGCACAGGACCGAAGTGCCAAAGCAATGAACGACACGCGATGGCATGGCTGCAAAACGATCGGAACAGATTTACTCCTTAGAAATTTCTCCATTATTAAATTCAATTTTCCTCCAATGGGGTCCCACTGGAGGAGGAAAACAGGAGTGGCAAAAAAAACTCATTGAGGGTGGTAACAGTGTGTTGTTTCGGCGACTACCCTCGCAGACATGGTTAGGGAAAAGAGGGAGTTTGTGTGTTTTCGCGATTTTTCTTTTTTGTATTGGAAAAGAAATGATTGAGGTGCTGAATTTGTTCGTTAGTTTTACTTCTTATGAATAACACTTTCAAATACAAACATTTATTTCATCAATTTTTCAAACAGGCAAATTTTCGTATTTTATATTTGGCAGAAAATTCGTGGGTAATTTCTCTATGACCAAAAAATGATAGCAAAACTTACGAAAAGCTTCAACTTTCCAATGGTTTGTAAGGAAGTCTGCAAAAATTGCAGATTTCATTAAATCAAGTTCTGATTGTCAAAATGCTTCAAAAAATCGTTTTGTATGAACTGCAATATTTGAATTGAGAGTTCAAGTACATACCATATAGCTAATCCACTCTGTCCAAAATGTATTCTAATGTGTTCGAAATTTACAGAATAACTATCGAAACATTTCCTCGATAATTAGTCAGTGTACTTTATTCAACAATTAAGGAGCATGATTTTGTGAAACTTACTGTATTTCTTCTTAGATTTTTTTGAAAAAAATTCAAAGAGAAAACATACACTTCAAATTTCATAGATAGACGTTTTTATTTTAGGGGGTTGATGGAAAAAATGTATTTACAGTTCTGAAAAAAATATCCTTTGACCTGTCCATGTTGGTTTCAAATGTGCTCCGTGAAAATGACCAATTTTCTCAAATCAATACAATATATTATACAAAAATTCTTTTCAAGAATTTGTTATAAGTTTTCTATTGAAAAGCGTGATTTATCCATAAGAAGATTTTTTTTAAATTGAATTGATTTATTTTTAAATATAAATTAAAAGAAAAACATTCATGTGAAAGTAACATGCAGAAAAAACAGTGGTCTTTCCCTGAGTCAATATGTCATTGATCGGAGGAGGAAGCAATAAAAATATAGAATGAAAAAAAGAATTCCATTAGAGTTGAGAAAAATGTTGAGTAAATAGAATGCTATTTGGAATATATTCAATTTTCAATTCGGTTTTATTAGTGAATAATCATGTCATTTGCAGAACACAACAGAGTTTTGGAGTTCCTTTCAGCTGTGTGTTAAATCTCAATTCATTTTGGAACGATAAGCAATAGGTTACCAAGAGGTTACCAAGAGTAAGAAAAAATATCAAAAACTTAATAAAATTGCAAAGGTTTTTAGATTATTTTCTTGCGAAACATGCTAAATTTTGTCATATTTACATTTGCTGTAATTAGAGGATGACGAGCGGGAATTCCCGGGAAAAAATTCCCGGGAAATCGACCATTTTTGGACCTCTCGATTCCCGGGAAATTTGGTCGAGACTCCCGGGAAATTTTAATTTTATAAATATTGAAGCAAAATTATATAAACTAATCAGAAAAATGTTTGTAAAATTCGAAATTATTTAGAACATTGCATATTCAACGTAAGATGTTCAAGTTCGAATAAACCAAATTCATATCTTAATTTTAACTTAATCAAAAACTCCACTAACTATAATTGAGAGAACCCAAAATAATATGGACCCCAAAATATGCCTTAAAGCATACTAGTGCGTCCATCCCGGGAATTCCCGGGACAAAAATCCCGGGATTTTCCCTAAACCGGGAATTCCCGAATCCCGGGATTTTTGATATTTTGTCCCGGGAATTCCCGAAATTGAAAAAAAAATTTTTTTTGGTCTGAAAACTCAGACTTGGTTGTGGAAATAGATGAACAGTTGAATACTTAGTAATCGATACCAATTTTGAAGCATTAACAAATTTGTATTCGGCATATATCAATATTTATTTGGCTTATAAGGGAAAATTATTAAAATTTTAGTTTACGGATCTGCAAAATGCCTAGCGCTTTGAATATTTTTTATTAAATTTTATTTATTTTTTAAATATTTACATCTAATGATGATTTTCAACTTAAAAAACATATTTAATTATTTTTCATCAGACATCGGCATCTGGAGCAAATTAGGACAATAGTATCGAATTAAGATAGCATGATGTTCTGATTTTTTTTTTAATTAACAAAACAATTAGTACACCAATTTTCAAATTTATTGCTCAAAAATATCCTGAACCTTTTCAGATTACAGTCCCGATTTTCCCCAGTTGGCAGTAGTAACTTAAAGATAGTTTGTAAAATATGTTTCATATAAACAATGAAAATCTAAACTTTTCTAAAATTTTACATTTGATGGTTTCATTCCATTTGTTTTCGTTTTTTGCTTTTTGTACAGTTTCAATGATTTTTTTTAGCTTTTGTAGTCATTTCATATAAAAATTAAAAAAAGTATATTAATAAGAATTGTATGATTATTAATATGAAATAATTTGAATCACATTGGATTAGAAATTATGATTCATTAAAAATACAAAACATTACAAAGAACAAAAAAAATTTTTTTTTTTAATATTTTTAAACCTACTAAAACTGCTGTTCTTGTTCAGATTGAAGTAAAGATTATCACCAATTAACAGTATTGAGTTCATTCTATGATTGAGTGCTTGAAAAACATAACCAATTTAATGATACATTTTGACTGTTTAAAAAAATCCCGGGATCCCGGGAATTCCCGGGATTTGAAAAATATTTTTCCCGTTTCCCGGGAAATTCAAAACCCGGGAAAATTGGACGCCCTAAAGCATACTTAGCAGTTAGACCCCAAAAAGGAAATGTAATGTTTATTTTTTATTTATTATTTTTAAGAGGGAAAAGCCTTCTCAAGATAAGTATAATTTCCATATCTTCTTCAAGCATAGCAATCCACACAATCTAGTTTTTTCAGTTTTTTAAATTCTTAGTAAGGTAATTTAATTTTTTGATGTCAACAAGTCATTATATACCTCAATATAAAATTATATTTTGGAAGAAAAATCTTCTGGCAATCTTTGTAAAGCTAAGGTCCGCCAATTATGAACATTCGGGTTTTCCTGATTACTATTTCTTCATTTAATATTTACAGTTGACCTTGAAAAGTAAAAAACAACTTGAAATTGTTGTTTTGAGTGGTTATTTATCATGTTGCAAAAGTCCCGATACTGGGAAATTATACATTAGCTATTTTTTTACTTGACAACTTTTGAAAAATCATTCAGTGCGAATTTAGATTCGTTAACAGTTTAAAATACAATTTTGATTCCCAAAAAGCTCAAGAAACGATCTTGTATTTGCAGATTCAGAAAAAAATAGAATGGTAGATCATTGTTCCAAAAAAAAAATAGGTTACTAGTTGACGTTTCATTGAATAAGTATGAATAAATTGTAACTGAATGCATTGAAAAGAAACACATTTATAACTTTTTTTTAAACATTATTGACACTATGGCATATTTAAAAAAACTCCCGGGTCCCGGGAATTCCCAGGAAATTGCCGAATTCAACTCTCGATTCCCGGGAAATTGAAAATCTCGAGAATCGTCACCCTCTAGCTGTAATGAACAAGTGTCTACTATTTAATTGTACAGTTATAATTTCAAAAAAAAAATATAATGTTTAAGCTGGGTTAATTCAAGATCAAAAGATTTTTTTTGTTCTTTCAAATCACCTTTTTAGAACCATTCAGGTTTTTTTTAAATCCGTTTAATTTTCACAATAATTGATTATTTTTCTGTGTGATTCCGGTGGAAGTTAAACAAAAAAATATTTTTGTTTAGGTTACTGTTCAGATTTTGATAAAATTTTGAAGATTTCTTTACAAATTATATACGCCTTCTCGAGCCACCCTAATACGCATGCCCTGCATTTCATATCAAAATAAGTACAGAGCTCATCCATAAACCACTAACAAAGTGTTTTTTTTTGTGTCTTGTTAAGTTTAAAAAATGTTGTTTATGAAATTGACACATATCCTTTTCAGGGTTATTTTATAATGTTTATAATATAATGTTTAAGCTGGGTTAATTCAAGATCAAAAGATTTTTTTTGTTCTTTCAAATCACCTTTTTAGAACCATTCAGGTTTTTTTTAAATCCGTTTAATTTTCACAATAATTGATTATTTTTCTGTGTGATTCCGGTGGAAGTTAAACAAAAAAATATTTTTGTTTAGGTTACTGTTCAGATTTTGATAAAATTTTGAAGATTTCTTTACAAATTATAATATTTTTGCCACTTGATTATTAATAAGGTTTTTGAAAAAAGAAAAAAATCTTAAAATGTATTTTTCAATTGCATAATCCTGCAAAAAAAACAATATATTTTAGTAATTTTGGCTGAACAAGACTGTTAAATCTTGCTTTGATATGGATAACTCTCCACCAACTCACACGAAATCGGAAAAAGTTGCCCCGACCCGTCTTCGATTTTCGTGAAACTTTGCTCTAAGGGGTTATTTTGGTTCCGAGGTCCATTTTTCGATATTTCGTGACGGTGGAGCGGTACGACCCCTTTCATTTTTCTGGTTTTTTACTAAGACACGTTTTTCAATGATTTGTAGCTCGCAACCGTGAAGAGATAGAAATTTGATGTCAAAGGGATTTTTGTGAAACATTAGACGCCCGATTTGATGGCGTACTCAAAATTTCGGAAAAACGTATTTTTCACCAAAAAAAGTTAAAAAAATAGTTTTAAAATCGTTGCCATTTCCCGTTACACAACTGTCAACAGTCGTGATACATGTCATTTAATGGGAAATTTAATGTACTTTTTGAATCTTAAATAACCCAGAAGGGTCATTTTTTCATTGAGAACAAAATTTTTCATTTTAAAATTACGTTTTTTTTCTAACTTTGCAGGGTTACATTTTAGAGTGTAACAATGTCCTACAAAGTAAACTACTATTTTTTTAACTTTTTTTGATGAAAAATACGTTTTTTTCGGAATTTTGAGTACGCCATCAAATCGGGCGTCTAATTTTACACAAAAGTCACAAAATTTCTGTCTCTTCACGGTTGCGAGCTACAAATCACTGAAAAACGTGTCTTAGTAAAAAACCAGAAAAATGAAAGGGGTTGTACCGCCCCACCGTCACAAAATATCAAAAAATGGACCTCGGATTCGTGATCAAAACCAAAATAACCCCTTAAAGCAAAATTTTAAGCAAATCGAAGAGGTGTCGGGGCAACTGCTGTGTGAGTTGGTGGAGAATTACCCATATGTTATTCAAAAAAATGTAAAAAGATAAAATAGAAGCCAAACAGCGAAAACTTTTTAGCTATACTAGATGAATATTAAAAAGTTAAAAAATTGAATTTACGGGCCTCGATTTTAACATTTTAATGAAAAAAAGAGTTTAAAAATGCATCAAACACCTATCCAGTTGTTTTGCAATCATTAATTTCCAAAATGCATAAGTATTGACGAAAATTTATTTTTTTGTTTAAAAAAAAAGTTTTTTGCGGTGCTATACATTAGAATTTTACAAAAATTCAAAATATTTTTAATCCAGCCCAAACATGCTAAATATGATAATAAATGCAGAACAATTCGTTTTAGATTGTTTTCAGTTTTGAAAAACTTTTTTTTTTAGCCCCCTGATTTTCCAACCATTTTTGAAGGGAGGTGTTTTTTTTAAGCTTTTTAAGCCCCTTAACAATTCCCCAAAATTTGGGAGCGATCGATTGCGTCCACACTTTGCGCATTGCGTTTCAATGTTGTATGGGAAATTAGTATTTTGAGGAGTTGTTCAGGGGCCTAAAAGCAACCGAAAAAACATGTTCTTAAGAATCCGCCTTCTCGAGCCACCCTAATACGCATGCCCTGCATTTCATATCAAAATAAGTACAGAGCTCATCCATAAACCACTAACAAAGTGTTTTTTTTTTTTTTGTGTCTTGTTAAGTTTAAAAAATGTTGTTTATGAAATTGACACATATTCTTTTTTGGGATATTTTAGAAATGTTCATGTTTCCGTAAAATTTAATGTTTTGAAATTAGGGTCCTCGTGAAATTTGCAATTTTCGAGCGTGAAAAATCACTGAGCCTAGGCATAACTCAAGAAATAATAAAAAATATTCAAATTATTTTGTCAATAATATTGTCCAAAACACAAAACAAATTACCAAAACCGCATAAAAATAGCCACTCTCCCGTATGGTCGGGGGCACAACCAGCAAAAAAAAGGAGCCAGAAGAGTGCTTCGCTTGATTTCACCCCATTCAAAGCAGTTGGTTGTTTTCAATTTGCTTTCTGTGCTGTGCGATTGAGCTTTCGGCCATATCCTGGGAGCTGGGCTCTGTGTACCTATGTGTGTGAGCTTTCATCGCGTGGGAAAAAAAATGCTCAGAATTTCTGTTGCTGTCGATGCCACCCCCTCCGCGAGCAAGTGTGTTCGCCGAAATTTGGTTCAGTTAGTTACATAGTGATTTCAGGCGCGCTTTGATTTTGATGCTTATTGGATATTCAATTTTCATGGTTTGGAGCGTTGAAGAAGTCCCGGGGTCTCCAGCCAGCCGGCCGTTGAAAATGTTGATTGGAGCGCGAAAGGAGAGCGAAGAAGCATAGGAGTCGCGACTTTATGATTGTTCGTGGCCAAATTGAGGTGGCGGCGCGGACCCTCGAGGGAGAGCTTCCAATCGGGAGGGTTGATTTTGGTTTTTGTTGTTCGATATTTGGGAACTTTCTCGGCGGAAGGTTTAATGGTGCTGAACTTTTTCCATCTCGAGTTTTGTGAATATTTAATATTAATCTGTCTTTAAAATTGGAAAAAAGTAATATTATTTTTCGATAGTCGTTTCCATCCTTTTTCCTTTATGTTGGTTCACACTTTTTTAACTGAAACAGAAATGATCTAAATTAATCTTAAAAATTCGTTGAACACTGACCAATTTTTAATATTTTTAATGAATTTACTATTTTAGGAAGAAAACAAACAAAAATGCGCTACCAGATAGTGGCCTCCTTCAGCCTTATAATTATTTTTCTTATTTCATCTCAAGCAACCCTAAAACCATTTAAATTACGCTGAATAGAATGGTTTCTGACCCGTTTCCCCCTCCCAAGGGATAACCCCTAAATAGTTTTAATCAACGTATAATCCTTTCTTTCAACCAGCTGCTCTCTCAACGAAGCATTTATTCATCTTTTTCTCTCTCATCTTAATTCTTCCGTTGGCCAGGGCCCAGCGCTGTGCTACTTACCTGTAATCTTGCAGAACACGGTAAGTTGCATTAATGAAGATTAGTCCATCTTCACGGCCGTGTGACGACGGACCCGGGATGATGACGACGACGACGACCGTGGTAATTACTGGCTGGCCACTGCTGGCTGCTGCCTCCCAAGACAAATAGGTCCGCATCCTTTCACCCTTCCTGTGGGTGGTGGTGGGAGGTGACCCCCCCGAAAAAAAAAAACAAGACTCAAATTGGACCAGATGGTTGTGCGAATTATGCAAATTATTTACCGAGTAGCTTTTCGTGTTGTTTTCGGATTGAGTGGAATTTTTAGCCACGCCAGCTCAGCATTCTCCGGCGTAAACAAGGGTAGGAATTTGCTTTGGCAGCTCGAAGTGGTTCAATTTACCCTTTTTAATTAGGATCACTAGGAGGAGGGGTAGGAGGCGAGGAATATTGTGCGCAGGTATGCGATTTTGGAAATGTTGTTCGATTTATTCAGTTTTTGTACAAAGCTAGTTGTTTTTCGTCCGAAAGAGGCAATCATTTTAGATGGTTTGATGTTTTTGCTAAGAAAAATGGCACATATTGTGTCGAAAAAAAAGAAAGAGTATGGATTGGTTCTCTACGATTTCGCAAATCGACTTTTTTTTAAATTTTTGTATTTAGATGAATCTTTGTTCATGCATTTCATCTGTGATTAGATGTAATTTTGCATCATTGGTTTTCCATACAAGTCTCCAAACAATTTTTGGGGGTTGGTCAAACAAAATGGGTAGGCTTAGTGATTTTTCAAGCTCAAAAATTGCAAATTTTACGGGGATCTCAATTTTAAAATACCAAATTTCATGAAAATTTCGCGGAACGTGAAAATTTTTAAAATAATTATGAAAATCTTACGTTAAACTAACAGTAACTACTTTTTATGCTTTATTATATATTGTTTTCAATAAACTAACAAAATCTTAAATTAATTTGAACATGACAAAAAAAACCTTTTACTATGTTATTTAAAAAATTTTTTATTTTTTTTTGTGAGAAGTAAAAATCCTTTTGGTTTTGGATGGGCTCTATACTGCCCATGTTCGCATAAATGTCCCATATGCAAAAACAGCAAGCTGAGAAAAACGCATTTGAAGTTTGTCCCATACATAAGGCTACGTGTTAAGTTTTCGCGAAAAAACTAGATTTCCTCCTGATTTCTGGAACAAAGTACTGGATGTTATAGGCTCTTTTGAAGGAGCACACGATTTTGAACCAAACTGCATCAAAAACTCTAAATCGTTGAAAATGCATATGGGACATTTATGCGATCAGGGGCAGTATAATTATTTTGAAATTAAAATGTAGGGCATGCGTATTGTTATTTATTGAGCTACTTTTTTATGTTCGACTAATATAGCTAAACAGTTTTCGCTGATTTGCTACTATTTTATCTTTTTACATATTATTGAATTTCAAATCAAAGCCAGCAAAATTAAATTTAAGAATTAAAATAACTTTTTTGTGACAATTTGCCCAGTTGGGAATATTTTTAGGGTTTTAATCAAACTTTTCAAAAACTATATTAAAAAAAATAGGCAAAAATAATTTAACCTGTAAAGAAATCTACAAAATTTTATTCAAAATCAGAACAGAAATTTAAAAAATATTTTTTTAACTACCACGGAAGCCATTCACCCAAATAATTGAATATCGTGAAAATTAAGCAGGACTCAGAAACAAATCTGAAATGTTCTTAAAATGTGATTTTTAAGAGAAAAAAACTAAATGAAAAAAAACTAACTCATAAAAATTTATTTAATCTTGAATAAACCAAGCTTGAATCTATTAATTACTTTTAAAATTATATCTTTCAAAATAAATAATGGTTAAATTGTTATTACGGCTTATGAAAATAATGCTAAATTCTGTAAGTTTCCTTAGAAAAATTTATAAACTGAGTATCAAGAAAATAGCAATATATTATTCCAAAATTTTTCTACGCACTGTCGGGAATTAAATTTTTCAATCTATTTTTTTTTTTGCTCCTCCAATTATTGACCGGAGGGTAAGGGAAAGGCGACTTTTTTCACTGTTACTTTTACATGAATGTTTGCTTTTAATAGATTTCTAAAATAAATCAATAAAATAAAAAAAAATTTCCGCAATCTTAAAAACATATCAAATTTAATAAGTTTTGGTTGAAAGAGACAAAATTTATAAATAATTAATTGCGAGAATATTTTTTTTTCTTTGACTGATTTTTGTTAACATCATTTAAGTTTTCGCAACCTTCACTTCTCTGAAAATGTGCTATAAATTTCATGTAAATGTATGTTTTGCTAACAATTCTTCAAATGGTTCATATCACGCTTTTCAATAAAATTTACTCGAAACGATCATTTATGAATGAAATATTTATTTTGTTATCAATTAAAAAAATTGATTTAAGAAAATTGATAAATTTCACGAGATCTTACGGAAATCTTCAAATTTTACGAATTTCACGCTGTCCGCGAAATCGTGAAAATTCACCAATGGGTATGTAAACGTATCAAATGTTATATCTTGAGATGGGATATTCTGACCGGCGATTCGGCGAAGCGATAGGTTATTATTAGGACTTTTCAGAAAAAATAGGTACTCGGATTTTTTACAATTCTTTTATTTAACTGTTTATCGCTCAAAATTGAATTCCAAAATATATATATTTTTTCAATTTTCAAATATTTTTGATATTTTTTAGGGGATTAAAAAAGACATCATCTGAGCCATAGAGCTTGATGGTGCAAAATCTGGTTTAGAAAATATGAAGTTTTATCAAAATTGAAAAAAAAAATCTTGTCGCCCAATCCATTTTGAAGTGCTTAATGCCAATGATATTTTTAATTAATATTTCCTGATTTAGTGAACATGTTTTTGAGTTATGTTTCAATAAGACATACAAATTTTGACTCAGAAACAAATTTTAACAGTAATTGAATAAACCTATATACAGCAATTCCCCAGGAAAACAGCATTATTCGAAAAAAAAAAAAGTTCTGCGATCGGGCTCAAAATTTTTCTGGGGGTTTCTTGGCCAAAATAATTAGACCCGTATTTTTTTGTTTGGCCATTAGGGTGACTTACGCCGGTTTAGGGTGGTCCAAAAAATTTCCATTTTCGTCATTTTTCGCAAAAACCACTTTTTTCAAAAAATCATATCTCCGCGCCATTTAATCAGATTTTAGCTGTATTAGACGCAAAAGAAATGTGATTCTGGGTACTAAAATTTTCGTAATGTTAAGCTAGATTTTTGAAACTATTTACTACTTTTCCCAAATACCCAAACTAATCACCTTTCTTTTGCGTCTAAGACAGCTAAAATCGGATGAAATGGCGCGGAGATTTGATTTTTTGAAAAATGTGGTTTTTGCGAAAAATAAAGAAAATGGCAATTTTTTGGACCACCCTAACACGGCGTAAGTCACCCTAATGGCCAAACAAAAAAATACGGGTCTAATTATGTTGGCCAAGGAAACCCAAAAAAAAATTGAGCCCAATTGGAGAACTTTTTTTTCGAATAATGCTGTTTTCGTGGGGAATTGCTATCATTATTGCAAAACATTTTGACATACTTTAATACTTCTTTACTACACCCAAAGGAAAAATATACATCATAATCTGCAACAGTGGATGCTGCAGAAAATGTTACATTTTCTAACAGTTTTTGCAGCAAGCTCATAGCTAATTTTTGCACGCATGTAAACATGTCAGCGATCTGCAGTTCTCACCAACACATATAATGCTGGTGCATGTCCCTCACAATTCATCAAGTGTCCATGGCGTGGTGGTAGCATGTCGGATCAATAACCAAGAAGTTGATGATTCAATCCTCGCTCTTTTCAGATTTTGTCGATAATTGTCGGTAACGGGCAAAAATGTAATACCCCTATATCGCAAAAAATGCATGAGAAGAGATTTCATGCAGATTCTGATATACTTTCATGGCGCCATGCATCACAATCATGCGACTGCCAGTTGGGCATAAGCTTAATATGGTTCCATACCATTCCGTTTGCATTAAATTTGTATTTTTTCATTTTGCAAAAAAAAAACATAACCTATCAATGTTCCCCCGGCTATCTATGTCTCCTCGGATTACGGTAAGCTTGCACAAAAAAATATATTTGGCATTTTTTTTATTTTTGTTCTACAATCTATCGCTTTAACTACAATATTTATTTTAAAATAGCTATTATTTTTAATAAATACATGAATATTTAATTCAGAATACTGCTGTTTGATTTAAATTATTGATTATTCATAATAAAAAAGACAATCTTACTGTTAAAATGCAATAAAATCATTAAAAAAAACTCAAGATTGTAAAAAACTATTTTTGAGCCAAATAAGATAATTATTTATAACCCTAAAAATTCATACCGAGAACCGAGATCTTTCAGATTGTCTGGACATATTTTTATCAAAATTCAAAAAGATAAAAAATTGATAAGTGATAGTGGAACAATACTTTTAATTTATTAAAATTATGAGCACAAAAAAATCCGTAAATTTTATAGCACTTAACTGCCCATGTTCTCATAAATGCAAAAACAGCAAGGCTACGTTTTAAGTTTTCACGAAAAAGCTGGATTTCCTCCTGATTTCTAGAACAAAGAACTGGATTTTTTTCCGAAACAGCACACAATTTTGAACCAAACTGCATCAAAAGTGATAAAAATGCATATGGGTCATTTATGCGGGCAGCTAACAGCTTTCAATTTTGAAAAAGATTTACTTTTTTTTGTTGTTCTATGCGATTTCTAAGCGAAACCAAAAGAAATACTTTTGAAAAAAATGCAAAGCATTGCTGGTACAGTTATAACTAAAGACACTTAAAATGGAATTGACAATATTTTCTTAAACTTGTTTTTTTTTTTTTTCAAAAAAAAATGTTCTGGGGAGGGGACCTACTGTATAACTGTTGATGCACAAGATTTATGGATATTTTTCATTTATGTCACTTTCACTACGTTGAAAAACATTTCTTATGTTTCAAAAAGTTGAATAATTTGTGAATACAGTGGAAATGAACAAACTTGTTGAGAATATCGCCAGATCCTTTATCTGCAAAATATACGAGAATTTTCCTAGTTACAAAAAGTATAAATAAATAATGGCAAAAGAACCTTTAGATTGATCAGACAAAGAAATTGTCATTTCGAATTGCATTCGCATTCGCATTCGCATTCGCATGGAGATGGTGATCTTAGCGGGTTGCAGACTGGATTTCGTCATGTATGTGTGATAATTGTCCAGCTCCGGCTGCTTAGAAATTGATTAGAGGGAATTAAAACCAATTCTACCAGAACATGACAGGTAGCACCATGAAAGCCATCCATTGCCGGCCGCTCCCATCTCCACCATTCACCGGGGCAGGAATAAGGATTAGGAGCACGGGAAGTGTTGATGCTAAACTTACTTAGAAAAAGGTAGCGAAACCGCAGGCTCTTTTTCCCAACCTTATTGTGGAACTTGATCAAACTGACCGTTTGACCAAATTTGATCGAATTTAAACAACAAAGAAATTGTCATTTCGAATTGCTGACATTTACTGAACAAAAAACCAACTAATTACTTCAACAATAGTTGTTCTTTGTCAACTTCTCCATTTGACTGAATCACACAAAACCAACGCTCATTTATCATCCAGTACTCGATGTAAAACATTCTGAAACAACATCCGATGCCAAAGAATCGCTTGATTGCCACAATCAAGCACTAATTTCAAGTGGATCCGGCCAGAAGCAAGAAAAAGCCCTAAGAAAAGCAATTACACGTTCTTTGCAGCGTTGCACAAGTGACACACAGACACACACACACCAAGCTCAGCAACCGGAAAAAGAAAACTTTCCATCTACAGCTTCCGCCCATGCATCCAACCAACGGCAAAGTTCGCCTGCAAAGAGCTTTTGTTTTCCTCCAACTCGAGCACTCGATGCCGGGTGGGACAACTTGTTGACACTTCATCGAATTCCTGGGTCCAAACTCACCCGTAGCCGGACGCACCCACCCACATGAGACGCGGGGGCGAAGGGCAACCCGTTTGATAAATTACATTGGATTATTATCAAGTGATTTCCTGGGAGCTCTGGCGTGACAAGAATCAACTCCTTCCGCAAGGAGCCACCGGCCAATCCGTCCAATTTCCACCTCTTCGCTGTTGCCAAGGGTGGGGTCATCTGAGAGTGGCAGTTGGGAGAGAGAAACACAAGACAAGTACAAGAAACCAACACTGCTGAAAGCTCAAGCGTGAAATGTATCGACCCGGGAGTAAATTATGGAAGCTTCACAGTGAGCTCGCTTTTATTACCAAAAATAACAGTGCGAAAAAATCCAACTTTTAAGGTCTTGTATCGGTAAATAATACTTTTCGACACTGTTTGGATTTTAGACTGACCAAAAAGCCATACGAAATTTTAAAAAAAAAGTTGTTTTATAAACGACTATTTCAAACTTAAATTGGTTTCATTTCATTTTGGAACCCACAATCGGAAACAAAGTCAAGCTGTTTCATAGTTCAAAAAAAAATTTCCGCCATCTAAAACATTTCAAAAATTTCCAATTTATGGTCATTACGAAAATTCAGCAGTTCCATATCGACGTCGTCGTGCTATCTTGTCGCACCCGCCATTTTGACGTTCCGAGAAAAACGCGTTTTAATGTTTGACCTTGAATATTCAAAAACGAACAATAACAAACACGTTTTGTTTGGCTTGACATTCTGTGCATTGTCCCAAAGTTTGGTTGAAGTTGGTTGCTGGAGTCCAGAGTTATAATTACAAATGTTTACGATAGTCTAACATGTACGTGTGTCAAACGCGTTCTGACCTGAAATCCCTTTGGCCAGTTGTCGCACTTACATCAATTTTCAGGGAGTGATAAGATAGCACGACAAATTGTTGGGATCTGTGAAGGTCAAAAGATGTGGCATTGTGAGCTGCACATAATGGCGTTCTTCAATTTGACCCAAAATGCACGTACGGTTAGCACGACGACGACGATATGAAAGCTAAATATAAAAATTAAAGTGCTTCGATTTGACTCAGAATTGGAGTAGGGTTTCTCTAGCCCAAGTATTTAGATCCGTATTTTTTGGTTTGGCCATAAGCGTGACCTTCACCGTGTTGGAATGGTCCGAAAGGGGCCTCGCAAATACGTCTTCAAAAAAGAACCAATAAATAAATTAAAGAACGGATCTGATTAAAAAAATTACAATGTTTCAGTATTTTTTTATAAATAAGGCTGGTACTAATTTTACTAAAAGTTTTGTTACCCCGCCCCCTCAAAGTTGACCCGATAAATCAAGGGGCAAAAAAACTATTTTTTCAAAAAACTTCAAAATTTCTTTAGAAATTTTCGAACACGGCACCGGTTGTTGCGTTTGAAACGGAATTTGTATACGATTCTAATTAGATTCCGTTTCAGAATTCGGATTGAGTTAACTGGGTAACCGCTCATCTTGCGCGTGGATGTGTGTGCCACCAAAATGTTGAGAAATGGTCTCGCAAAATTGAAATTATGAGCAAAAGTGCATTAAATTTGATCTTTTTGGCCAGTAAGTGGCATTAATTTGCGTGCTGATTTGAGGCGGTGCTGTTGCTGGTAAGTTTATAGCCTAAACAGTATTTTTGGAGCTTAAATCGAGCATCAAACTTTCCATATGACGAAGATAGGTGTTTGATTAAAAAGGGTATAATTCCCTTATCGCAAAAAGTAATTTTTCGCTATTTTTTTTTTTTTTTTGTTTTCGTCAAATCTTACTTTTTTGAAAACTAATGATTGCAAAACAACTGAACTAGTGCAAAATGTATTTTAAAACACTTTTTGCATTCAAATGTAGAGACTATGGCTTGTTATTGCTATTTTTATATATTTTTTCCATTTTTTGTTTTCGACCCCGGCCAGAGCCGAGGGACAAAAATTTTAAAAAATATTTGCATCGGCCTCATGGATTTTTAACTCGTTTGATATTCATTTCATTCAATAAATATTATTTTGATATTCTAAAAATCTGTTCATGTGTACAATAATACAAAATAACGAAAATGGTATTAATAATATTTTTTTTTAGGAAGGACAAACTCAAATAAAATTCCCAAAACCCATACCTAAAAAAATATTTTTCGGGAATTGCTCAGGTTTGAACAAACACAAAAAAGCACAATTGTTTTAAAACCTTTTATTAGGTATTTTATTACTCGTAAATAATCTCATTCAAACAGTTTTAAATTCGCTCAGATTGAACAAAACTTAAAAAAAAACACGAGAAAGTAATTTAAAAAATTCTAAATCTTTTTTTAACTATTAGATTAAAATAACTCACAGTAATTTATGTGGATTTTCTATTTCCGTTAAAAAAAT